>NC_134484.1:265081511-265681511 GCF_040206685.1 Ascaphus truei
TGAACTTTATTAGTGAGCCTGGTTACCCCCTCTCGAAACCACAGACTTAGAAATCGCCAGCTCATATAGAGTGCATAAAATATATTTATATATATACCCTTATTCACCATTTTAATAAAAAATATCACAAAATTCTTCTAAGTCCCTCGGGAATAGTGAAAGACGCGCACGTTCATTTTCAGAGCTCCTAGACCTTCCTATAAGAAGTTAGCCAAAAAGTAGCTTCTAAAAACGCTTAGGTTAATTTTCAGAGTTGCTTCTAATGTACCGAAGCTGGACTTAGACATAATTTCACTCTCACAACATTATGGCTGGTTGGAGACAGTCCGAACTACAAATAGCGGGTCCATGGTACTGGGCATATACTGGGGGGACGGGGACGACTCCCATTAACCCCTGACTATACCGGGGATACGCTTATCACAATGCCTTTCTGGTCTGTGCTGAAGCAGGGCATTCTGGCAGCCAAGTGGCTTGACCTTTATTAGTGAGCCTGGTTACCCCCTCTCAGAACCACAGACTTAGAAATCGCCAGCTCATATACAGTGCATAAAATATATTTATATATATACCCTTATACACCATTTTAATAAAAAATATCACAAAATTCTTCTAAGTCCCTCGGGAAGAGTGAAAGACGCGCAGGTTCATTGTCAGAGCTCCTAGACCTTCCTATAAGAAGTTAGCCAAAAAGTAGCTTCTAAAAACGCTTAGGTTAAGTTTCAGAGTTGCTTCTAATGTACCGAAGCTGGACTTAGACATAATTTCACTCTCACAACATTATGGCTGGTTGGAGACAGTCCGAACCACAAGTACCGGGTCCATGGTTCTGGGCGTATACTGGGGGGACGGGGACGACTCCCATTAACCCCTGACTATACCGGGGATACGCTTATCACAATGCCTTTCTGGTCTGTGCTGAAGCAGGGCATTCTGGCAGCCAAGTGGCTTGACCTTTATTAGTGAGCCTGGTTACCCCCTCTCGGAACCACAGACTTAGAAATCGCCAGCTCATATACAGTGCATAAAATATATTTATATATATATACCCTTATACACCCTTTTAATAAAAAATATCACAAAATTCTTCTAAGTCCCTCGGGAAGAGTGAAAGACGCGCACGTTCATTTACAGAGCTCCTAGACCTTCCTATAAGAAGTTAGCCAAAAAGCAGCTTTGAAAAACGCTTATGTTAAGTTTCAGAGTTGCTTCTAATGTACCGAAGCTGGACTTAGACATAATTTCACTCTCACAACATTATGGCTGGTTGGAGACAGTCCGAACCACAAATAGCGGGTCCATGGTTCTGGGCATATACTGGGGGGACGGGGACGACTCCCATTAACCCCTGACTATACCGGGGATACGCTTATCACAATGCCTTTCTGGTCTGTGCTGAAGCAGGGCATTCTGGCAGCCAAGTGGCTTGACCTTTATTAGTGAGCCTGGTTACCCCCTCTCAGAACCACAGACTTAGAAATCGCCAGCTCATATACAGTGCATAAAATATATTTATATATATACCCTTATACACCATTTTAATAAAAAATATCACAAAATTCTTCTAAGTCCCTCGGGAAGAGTGAAAGACGCGCACGTTCATTTTCAGAGCTCCTAGACCTTCCTATAAGAAGTTAGCCAAAAAGCAGCTTCTAAAAACGCTTAGGTTAAGTTTCAGAGTTGCTTCTAATGTACCGAAGCTGGACTTAGACATAATTTCACTCTCACAACATTATGGCTGGTTGGAGACAGTCCGAACCACAAATAGCGGGTCCATGGTTCTGGGCATATACTGGGGGGACGGGGACGACTCCCATTAACCCCTGACTATACCGGGGATACGCTTATCACAATGACTTTCTGGTCTGTGCTGAAGCAGGGCATTCTGGCAGCCAAGTGGCTTGACCTTTATTAGTGAGCCTGGTTACCCCCTCTCAGAACCACAGACTTAGAAATCGCCAGCTCATATACAGTGCATAAAATATATTTATATATATACCCTTATACACCATTTTAATAAAAAATATCACAAAATTCTTCTAAGTCCCTCGGGAAGAGTGAAAGACGCGCAGGTTCATTTTCAGAGCTCCTAGACCTTCCTATAAGAAGTTAGCCAAAAAGTAGCTTCTAAAAACGCTTAGGTTAAGTTTCAGAGTTGCTTCTAATGTACCGAAGCTGGACTTAGACATAATTTCACTCTCACAACATTATGGCTGGTTGGAGACAGTCCGAAACACAAGTACCGGGTCCATGGTTCTGGGCGTATACTGGGGGGGTGGGGGGGACTCCCATTAACCCCTGACTATACCGGGGATACGCTTATCACAATGCCTTTCTGGTCTGTGCTGAAGCAGGGCATTCTGGCAGCCAAGTGGCTTGAACTTTATTAGTGAGCCTGGTTACCCCCTCTCGGAACCACAGACTTAGAAATCGCCAGCTCATATACAGTGCATAAAATATATTTATATATATACCCTTATACACCATTTTAATAAAAAATATCACAAAATTCTTCTAAGTCCCTCGGGAAGAGTGAAAGACGCGCACGTTCATTTTCAGAGCTCCTAGACCTTCCTATAAGAAGTTAGCCAAAAAGCAGCTTCTAAAAACGCTTAGGTTAAGTTTCAGAGTTGCTTCTAATGTACCGAAGCTGGACTTAGACATAATTTCACTCTCACAACATTATGGCTGGTTGGAGACAGTCCGAACCACAAATAGCGGGTCCATGGTTCTGGGCATATACTGGGGGGACGGGGACGACTCCCATTAACCCCTGACTATACCGGGGATACGCTTATCACAATGCCTTTCTGGTCTGTGCTGAAGCAGGGCATTCTGGCAGCCAAGTGGCTTGACCTTTATTAGTGAGCCTGGTTACCCCCTCTCAGAACCACAGACTTAGAAATCGCCAGCTCATATACAGTGCATAAAATATATTTATATATATACCCTTATACACCATTTTAATAAAAAATATCACAAAATTCTTCTAAGTCCCTCGGGAAGAGTGAAAGACGCGCACGTTCATTTACAGAGCTCCTAGACCTTCCTATAAGAAGTTAGCCAAAAAGCAGCTTCGAAAAACGCTTATGTTAAGTTTCAGAGTTGCTTCTAATGTACCGAAGCTGGACTTAGACATAATTTCACTCTCACAACATTATGGCAGGTTGGAGACAGTCCGAACCACAAATAGCGGGTCCATGGTTCTGGGCATATACTGGGGGGACGGGGACGACTCCCATTAACCCCTGACTATACCGGGGATACACTTATCACAATGCCTTTCTGGTCTGTGCTGAAGCAGTACATTCTGGCAGCCAAGTGGCTTGACCTTTATTAGTGAGCCTGGTTACCCCCTCTCAGAACCACAGACTTAGAAATCGCCAGCTCATATACAGTGCATAAAATATATTTATATATATACCCTTATACACCCTTTTAATAAAAAATATCACAAAATTCTTCTAAGTCCCTCGTGAAGAGTGAAAGACGCGCACGTTCATTTTCAGAGCTCCTAGACCTTCCTATAAGAAGTTAGCCAAAAAGTAGCTTCGAAAAACGCTTAGGTTAAGTTTCAGAGTTGCTTCTAATGTACCAAAGCTGGACTTAGACATAATTTCACTCTCACAACATTATGGCTGGTTGGAGACAGTCCGAACCACAAGTACCGGGTCCATGGTTCTGGGCGTATACTGGGGGGACGGGGACGACTCCCATTAACCCCTGACTATACCGGGGATACGCTTATCACAATGCCTTTCTGGTCTGTGCTGAAGCAGGGCATTCTGGCAGCCAAGTGGCTTGAACTTTATTAGTGAGCCTGGTTACCCCCTCTCGGAACCACAGACTTAGAAATCGCCAGCTCATATACAGTGCATAAAATATATTTATATATATATACCCTTATACACCATTTTAATAAAAAATATCACAAAATTCTTCTAAGTCCCTCGGGAAGAGTGAAAGACGCGCACGTTCATTTTCAGAGCTCCTAGACCTTCCTATAAGAAGTTAGCCAAAAAGTAGCTTCGAAAAACGCTTAGGTTAAGTTTCAGAGTTGCTTCTAATGTACCGAAGCTGGACTTAGACATAATTTCACTCTCACAACATTATGGCTGGTTGGAGACAGTCCGAACCACAAATAGCGGGTCCATGGTTCTGGGCATATACTGGGGGGACGGGGACGACTCCCATTAACCCCTGACTATACCGGGGATACGCTTATCACAATGCCTTTCTGGTCTGTGCTGAAGCAGGGCATTCTGGCAGCCAAGTGGCTTGACCTTTATTAGTGAGCCTGATTACCCCCTCTCAGAACCACAGACTTAGAAATCGCCAGCTCATATACAGTGCATAAAATATATTTATATATATACCCTTATACACCATTTTAATAAAAAATATCACAAAATTCTTCTAAGTCCCTCGGGAAGAGTGAAAGACGCGCACGTTCATTTTCAGAGCTCCTAGACCTTCCTATAAGAAGTTAGCCAAAAAGTAGCTTCTAAAAACGCTTAGGTTAAGTTTCAGAGTTGCTTCTAATGTACCGAAGCTGGACTTAGACATAATTTCACTCTCACAACATTATGGCTGGTTGGAGACAGTCCGAACCACAAGTACCGGGTCCATGGTTCTGGGCGTATACTGGGGGGACGGGGACGACTCCCATTAACCCCTGACTATACCGGGGATACGCTTATCACAATGCCTTTCTGGTCTGTGCTGAAGCAGGGCATTCTGGCAGCCAAGTGGCTTGAACTTTATTAGTGAGCCTGGTTACCCCCTCTCGGAACCACAGACTTAGAAATCGCCAGCTCATATAGAGTGCATAAAATATATTTATATATATACCCTTATACACCATTTTAATAAAAAATATCACAAAATTCTTCTAAGTCCCTCGGGAAGAGTGAAAGACGCGCACGTTCATTTTCAGAGCTCCTAGACCTTCCTATAAGAAGTTAGCCAAAAAGCAGCTTCTAAAAACGCTTAGGTTAAGTTTCAGAGTTGCTTCTAATGTACCGAAGCTGGACTTAGACATAATTTCACTCTCACAACATTATGGCTGGTTGGAGACAGTCCGAACCACAAATAGCGGGTCCATGGTTCTGGGCATATACTGGGGGGACGGGGACGACTCCCATTAACCCCTGACTATACCGGGGATACGCTTATCACAATGCCTTTCTGGTCTGTGCTGAAGCAGGGCATTCTGGCAGCCAAGTGGCTTGACCTTTATTAGTGAGCCTGGTTACCCCCTCTCAGAACCACAGACTTAGAAATCGCCAGCTCATATACAGTGCATAAAATATATTTATATATATACCCTTATACACCATTTTAATAAAAAATATCACAAAATTCTTCTAAGTCCCTCGGGAAGAGTGAAAGACGCGCAGGTTCATTTTCAGAGCTCCTAGACCTTCCTATAAGAAGTTAGCCAAAAAGTAGCTTCTAAAAACGCTTAGGTTAAGTTTCAGAGTTGCTTCTAATGTACCGAAGCTGGACTTAGACATAATTTCACTCTCACAACATTATGGCTGGTTGGAGACAGTCCGAACCACAAATAGCGGGTCCATGGTTCTGGGCATATACTGGGGGGACGGGGACGACTCCCATTAACCCCTGACTATACCGGGGATACGCTTATCACAATGCCTTTCTGGTCTGTGCTGAAGCAGGGCATTCTGGCAGCCAAGTGGCTTGACCTTTATTAGTGAGCCTGATTACCCCCTCTCAGAACCACAGACTTAGAAATCGCCAGCTCATATACAGTGCATAAAATATATTTATATATATACCCTTATACACCATTTTAATAAAAAATATCACAAAATTCTTCTAAGTCCCTCGGGAAGAGTGAAAGACGCGCACGTTCATTTTCAGAGCTCCTAGACCTTCCTATAAGAAGTTAGCCAAAAAGTAGCTTCTAAAAACGCTTAGGTTAAGTTTCAGAGTTGCTTCTAATGTACCGAAGCTGGACTTAGACATAATTTCACTCTCACAACATTATGGCTGGTTGGAGACAGTCCGAACCACAAGTACCGGGTCCATGGTTCTGGGCGTATACTGGGGGGACGGGGACGACTCCCATTAACCCCTGACTATACCGGGGATACGCTTATCACAATGCCTTTCTGGTCTGTGCTGAAGCAGGGCATTCTGGCAGCCAAGTGGCTTGAACTTTATTAGTGAGCCTGGTTACCCCCTCTCGGAACCACAGACTTAGAAATCGCCAGCTCATATAGAGTGCATAAAATATATTTATATATATACCCTTATACACCATTTTAATAAAAAATATCACAAAATTCTTCTAAGTCCCTCGGGAAGAGTGAAAGACGCGCACGTTCATTTTCAGAGCTGCTAGACCTTCCTATAAGAAGTTAGCCAAAAAGCAGCTTCTAAAAACGCTTAGGTTAAGTTTCAGAGTTGCTTCTAATGTACCGAAGCTGGACTTAGACATAATTTCACTCTCACAACATTATGGCTGGTTGGAGACAGTCCGAACCACAAGTACCGGGTCCATGGTTCTGGGCGTATACTGGGGGGACGGGGACGACTCCCATTAACCCCTGACTATACCGGGGATACGCTTATCACAATGCCTTTCTGGTCTGTGCTGAAGCAGGGCATTCTGGCAGCCAAGTGGCTTGAACTTTATTAGTGAGCCTGGTTACCCCCTCTCGGAACCACAGACTTAGAAATCGCCAGCTCATATAGAGTGCATAAAATATATTTATATATATACCCTTATACACCATTTTAATAAAAAATATCACAAAATTCTTCTAAGTCCCTCGGGAAGAGTGAAAGACGCGCACGTTCATTTTCAGAGCTCCTAGACCTTCCTATAAGAAGTTAGCCAAAAAGCAGCTTCTAAAAACGCTTAGGTTAAGTTTCAGAGTTGCTTCTAATGTACCGAAGCTGGACTTAGACATAATTTCACTCTCACAACATTATGGCTGGTTGGAGACAGTCCGAACCACAAATAGCGGGTCCATGGTTCTGGGCATATACTGGGGGGACGGGGACGACTCCCATTAACCCCTGACTATACCGGGGATACGCTTATCACAATGCCTTTCTGGTCTGTGCTGAAGCAGGGCATTCTGGCAGCCAAGTGGCTTGACCTTTATTAGTGAGCCTGGTTACCCCCTCTCAGAACCACAGACTTAGAAATCGCCAGCTCATATACAGTGCATAAAATATATTTATATATATACCCTTATACACCATTTTAATAAAAAATATCACAAAATTCTTCTAAGTCCCTCGGGAAGAGTGAAAGACGCGCAGGTTCATTTTCAGAGCTCCTAGACCTTCCTATAAGAAGTTAGCCAAAAAGTAGCTTCTAAAAACGCTTAGGTTAAGTTTCAGAGTTGCTTCTAATGTACCGAAGCTGGACTTAGACATAATTTCACTCTCACAACATTATGGCTGGTTGGAGACAGTCCGAACCACAAATAGCGGGTCCATGGTTCTGGGCATATACTGGGGGGACGGGGACGACTCCCATTAACCCCTGACTATACCGGGGATACGCTTATCACAATGCCTTTCTGGTCTGTGCTGAAGCAGGGCATTCTGGCAGCCAAGTGGCTTGACCTTTATTAGTGAGCCTGATTACCCCCTCTCAGAACCACAGACTTAGAAATCGCCAGCTCATATACAGTGCATAAAATATATTTATATATATACCCTTATACACCATTTTAATAAAAAATATCACAAAATTCTTCTAAGTCCCTCGGGAAGAGTGAAAGACGCGCACGTTCATTTTCAGAGCTCCTAGACCTTCCTATAAGAAGTTAGCCAAAAAGTAGCTTCTAAAAACGCTTAGGTTAAGTTTCAGAGTTGCTTCTAATGTACCGAAGCTGGACTTAGACATAATTTCACTCTCACAACATTATGGCTGGTTGGAGACAGTCCGAACCACAAGTACCGGGTCCATGGTTCTGGGCGTATACTGGGGGGACGGGGACGACTCCCATTAACCCCTGACTATACCGGGGATACGCTTATCACAATGCCTTTCTGGTCTGTGCTGAAGCAGGGCATTCTGGCAGCCAAGTGGCTTGAACTTTATTAGTGAGCCTGGTTACCCCCTCTCGGAACCACAGACTTAGAAATCGCCAGCTCATATAGAGTGCATAAAATATATTTATATATATACCCTTATACACCATTTTAATAAAAAATATCACAAAATTCTTCTAAGTCCCTCGGGAAGAGTGAAAGACGCGCACGTTCATTTTCAGAGCTCCTAGACCTTCCTATAAGAAGTTAGCCAAAAAGCAGCTTCTAAAAACGCTTAGGTTAAGTTTCAGAGTTGCTTCTAATGTACCGAAGCTGGACTTAGACATAATTTCACTCTCACAACATTATGGCTGGTTGGAGACAGTCCGAACCACAAATAGCGGGTCCATGGTTCTGGGCATATACTGGGGGGACGGGGACGACTCCCATTAACCCCTGACTATACCGGGGATACGCTTATCACAATGCCTTTCTGGTCTGTGCTGAAGCAGGGCATTCTGGCAGCCAAGTGGCTTGACCTTTATTAGTGAGCCTGGTTACCCCCTCTCAGAACCACAGACTTAGAAATCGCCAGCTCATATACAGTGCATAAAATATATTTATATATATACCCTTATACACCATTTTAATAAAAAATATCACAAAATTCTTCTAAGTCCCTCGGGAAGAGTGAAAGACGCGCAGGTTCATTTTCAGAGCTCCTAGACCTTCCTATAAGAAGTTAGCCAAAAAGTAGCTTCTAAAAACGCTTAGGTTAAGTTTCAGAGTTGCTTCTAATGTACCGAAGCTGGACTTAGACATAATTTCACTCTCACAACATTATGGCTGGTTGGAGACAGTCCGAACCACAAATAGCGGGTCCATGGTTCTGGGCATATACTGGGGGGACGGGGACGACTCCCATTAACCCCTGACTATACCGGGGATACGCTTATCACAATGCCTTTCTGGTCTGTGCTGAAGCAGGGCATTCTGGCAGCCAAGTGGCTTGACCTTTATTAGTGAGCCTGGTTACCCCCTCTCAGAACCACAGACTTAGAAATCGCCAGCTCATATACAGTGCATAAAATATATTTATATATATACCCTTATACACCATTTTAATAAAAAATATCACAAAATTCTTCTAAGTCCCTCGGGAAGAGTGAAAGACGCGCAGGTTCATTGTCAGAGCTCCTAGACCTTCCTATAAGAAGTTAGCCAAAAAGTAGCTTCTAAAAACGCTTAGGTTAAGTTTCAGAGTTGCTTCTAATGTACCGAAGCTGGACTTAGACATAATTTCACTCTCACAACATTATGGCTGGTTGGAGACAGTCCGAACCACAAGTACCGGGTCCATGGTTCTGGGCGTATACTGGGGGGACGGGGACGACTCCCATTAACCCCTGACTATACCGGGGATACGCTTATCACAATGCCTTTCTGGTCTGTGCTGAAGCAGGGCATTCTGGCAGCCAAGTGGCTTGAATTTTATTAGTGAGCCTGGTTACCCCCTCTCGGAACCACAGACTTAGAAATCGCCAGCTCATATAGAGTGCATAAAATATATTTATATATATACCCTTATACACCATTTTAATAAAAAATATCACAAAATTCTTCTAAGTCCCTCGGGAAGAGTGAAAGACGCGCACGTTCATTTTCAGAGCTCCTAGACCTTCCTATAAGAAGTTAGCCAAATAGTAGCTTCGAAAAACGCTTAGGTTAAGTTTCAGAGTTGCTTCTAATGTACCGAAGCTGGACTTGGACATAATTTCACTCTCACAACATTATGGCTGGTTGGAGACAGTCCTAACCACAAGTACTGGGTCCATGGTTCTAGGAGTATACTGGGGGGACGGGGACGACTCCCATTAACCCCTGACTATACCGGGGATACACTTATCACAATGCCTTTCTGGTCTGTGCTGAAGCAGGGCATTCTGGCAGCCAAGTGGCTTGACCTTTATTAGTGAGCCTGGTTACCCCCTCTCGGAACCACAGACTTAGAAATCGCCAGCTCATATACAGTGCATAAAATATATTTATATATATACCCTTATACACCATTTTAATAAAAAATATCACAAAATTCTTCTAAGTCCCTCGGGAAGAGTGAAAGACGCGCACGTTCATTTACAGATCTCCTAGACCTTCCTATAAGAAGTTAGCCAAAAAGCAGCTTCGAAAAACGCTTATGTTAAGTTTCAGAGTTGCTTCTAATGTACCGAAGCTGGACTTAGACATAATTTCACTCTCACAACATTATGGCTGGTTGGAGACAGTCCGAACCACAAATAGCGGGTCCATGGTTCTGGGCATATACTGGGGGGACGGGGACGACTCCCATTAACCCCTGACTATACCGGGGATACGCTTATCACAATGCCTTTCTGGTCTGTGCTGAAGCAGGGCATTCTGGCAGCCAAGTGGCTTGACCTTTATTAGTGAGCCTGGTTACCCCCTCTCAGAACCACAGACTTAGAAATCGCCAGCTCATATACAGTGCATAAAATATATTTATATATATACCCTTATACACCATTTTAATAAAAAATATCACAAAATTCTTCTAAGTCCCTCGGGAAGAGTGAAAGACGCGCAGGTTCATTTTCAGAGCTCCTAGACCTTCCTATAAGAAGTTAGCCAAAAAGTAGCTTCTAAAAACGCTTAGGTTAAGTTTCAGAGTTGCTTCTAATGTACCGAAGCTGGACTTAGACATAATTTCACTCTCACAACATTATGGCTGGTTGGAGACAGTCCGAACCACAAATAGCGGGTCCATGGTTCTGGGCATATACTGGGGGGACGGGGACGACTCCCATTAACCCCTGACTATACCGGGGATACGCTTATCACAATGCCTTTCTGGTCTGTGCTGAAGCAGGGCATTCTGGCAGCCAAGTGGCTTGACCTTTATTAGTGAGCCTGGTTACCCCCTCTCAGAACCACAGACTTAGAAATCGCCAGCTCATATACAGTGCATAAAATATATTTATATATATACCCTTATACACCATTTTAATAAAAAATATCACAAAATTCTTCTAAGTCCCTCGGGAAGAGTGAAAGACGCGCAGGTTCATTGTCAGAGCTCCTAGACCTTCCTATAAGAAGTTAGCCAAAAAGTAGCTTCTAAAAACGCTTAGGTTAAGTTTCAGAGTTGCTTCTAATGTACCGAAGCTGGACTTAGACATAATTTCACTCTCACAACATTATGGCTGGTTGGAGACAGTCCGAACCACAAGTACCGGGTCCATGGTTCTGGGCGTATACTGGGGGGACGGGGACGACTCCCATTAACCCCTGACTATACCGGGGATACGCTTATCACAATGCCTTTCTGGTCTGTGCTGAAGCAGGGCATTCTGGCAGCCAAGTGGCTTGAATTTTATTAGTGAGCCTGGTTACCCCCTCTCGGAACCACAGACTTAGAAATCGCCAGCTCATATAGAGTGCATAAAATATATTTATATATATACCCTTATACACCATTTTAATAAAAAATATCACAAAATTCTTCTAAGTCCCTCGGGAAGAGTGAAAGACGCGCACGTTCATTTTCAGAGCTCCTAGACCTTCCTATAAGAAGTTAGCCAAATAGTAGCTTCGAAAAACGCTTAGGTTAAGTTTCAGAGTTGCTTCTAATGTACCGAAGCTGGACTTGGACATAATTTCACTCTCACAACATTATGGCTGGTTGGAGACAGTCCTAACCACAAGTACTGGGTCCATGGTTCTAGGAGTATACTGGGGGGACGGGGACGACTCCCATTAACCCCTGACTATACCGGGGATACACTTATCACAATGCCTTTCTGGTCTGTGCTGAAGCAGGGCATTCTGGCAGCCAAGTGGCTTGACCTTTATTAGTGAGCCTGGTTACCCCCTCTCGGAACCACAGACTTAGAAATCGCCAGCTCATATACAGTGCATAAAATATATTTATATATATACCCTTATACACCATTTTAATAAAAAATATCACAAAATTCTTCTAAGTCCCTCGGGAAGAGTGAAAGACGCGCACGTTCATTTACAGAGCTCCTAGACCTTCCTATAAGAAGTTAGCCAAAAAGCAGCTTCGAAAAACGCTTATGTTAAGTTTCAGAGTTGCTTCTAATGTACCGAAGCTGGACTTAGACATAATTTCACTCTCACAACATTATGGCTGGTTGGAGACAGTCCGAACCACAAATAGCGGGTCCATGGTTCTGGGCATATACTGGGGGGACGGGGACGACTCCCATTAACCCCTGACTATACCGGGGATACGCTTATCACAATGCCTTTCTGGTCTGTGCTGAAGCAGGGCATTCTGGCAGCCAAGTGGCTTGACCTTTATTAGTGAGCCTGGTTACCCCCTCTCAGAACCACAGACTTAGAAATCGCCAGCTCATATACAGTGCATAAAATATATTTATATATATACCCTTATACACCATTTTAATAAAAAATATCACAAAATTCTTCTAAGTCCCTCGGGAAGAGTGAAAGACGCGCAGGTTCATTTTCAGAGCTCCTAGACCTTCCTATAAGAAGTTAGCCAAAAAGTAGCTTCTAAAAACGCTTAGGTTAAGTTTCAGAGTTGCTTCTAATGTACCGAAGCTGGACTTAGACATAATTTCACTCTCACAACATTATGGCTGGTTGGAGACAGTCCGAACCACAAATAGCGGGTCCATGGTTCTGGGCATATACTGGGGGGACGGGGACGACTCCCATTAACCCCTGACTATACCGGGGATACGCTTATCACAATGCCTTTCTGGTCTGTGCTGAAGCAGGGCATTCTGGCAGCCAAGTGGCTTGACCTTTATTAGTGAGCCTGGTTACCCCCTCTCAGAACCACAGACTTAGAAATCGCCAGCTCATATACAGTGCATAAAATATATTTATATATATACCCTTATACACCATTTTAATAAAAAATATCACAAAATTCTTCTAAGTCCCTCGGGAAGAGTGAAAGACGCGCAGGTTCATTTTCAGAGCTCCTAGACCTTCCTATAAGAAGTTAGCCAAAAAGTAGCTTCTAAAAACGCTTAGGTTAAGTTTCAGAGTTGCTTCTAATGTACCGAAGCTGGACTTAGACATAATTTCACTCTCACAACATTATGGCTGGTTGGAGACAGTCCGAACCACAAATAGCGGGTCCATGGTTCTGGGCATATACTGGGGGGACGGGGACGACTCCCATTAACCCCTGACTATACCGGGGATACGCTTATCACAATGCCTTTCTGGTCTGTGCTGAAGCAGGGCATTCTGGCAGCCAAGTGGCTTGACCTTTATTAGTGAGCCTGGTTACCCCCTCTCAGAACCACAGACTTAGAAATCGCCAGCTCATATACAGTGCATAAAATATATTTATATATATACCCTTATACACCATTTTAATAAAAAATATCACAAAATTCTTCTAAGTCCCTCGGGAAGAGTGAAAGACGCGCAGGTTCATTGTCAGAGCTCCTAGACCTTCCTATAAGAAGTTAGCCAAAAAGTAGCTTCTAAAAACGCTTAGGTTAAGTTTCAGAGTTGCTTCTAATGTACCGAAGCTGGACTTAGACATAATTTCACTCTCACAACATTATGGCTGGTTGGAGACAGTCCGAACCACAAGTACCGGGTCCATGGTTCTGGGCGTATACTGGGGGGACGGGGACGACTCCCATTAACCCCTGACTATACCGGGGATACGCTTATCACAATGCCTTTCTGGTCTGTGCTGAAGCAGGGCATTCTGGCAGCCAAGTGGCTTGAATTTTATTAGTGAGCCTGGTTACCCCCTCTCGGAACCACAGACTTAGAAATCGCCAGCTCATATAGAGTGCATAAAATATATTTATATATATACCCTTATACACCATTTTAATAAAAAATATCACAAAATTCTTCTAAGTCCCTCGGGAAGAGTGAAAGACGCGCACGTTCATTTTCAGAGCTCCTAGACCTTCCTATAAGAAGTTAGCCAAATAGTAGCTTCGAAAAACGCTTAGGTTAAGTTTCAGAGTTGCTTCTAATGTACCGAAGCTGGACTTGGACATAATTTCACTCTCACAACATTATGGCTGGTTGGAGACAGTCCTAACCACAAGTACTGGGTCCATGGTTCTAGGAGTATACTGGGGGGACGGGGACGACTCCCATTAACCCCTGACTATACCGGGGATACACTTATCACAATGCCTTTCTGGTCTGTGCTGAAGCAGGGCATTCTGGCAGCCAAGTGGCTTGACCTTTATTAGTGAGCCTGGTTACCCCCTCTCGGAACCACAGACTTAGAAATCGCCAGCTCATATACAGTGCATAAAATATATTTATATATATACCCTTATACACCATTTTAATAAAAAATATCACAAAATTCTTCTAAGTCCCTCGGGAAGAGTGAAAGACGCGCACGTTCATTTACAGAGCTCCTAGACCTTCCTATAAGAAGTTAGCCAAAAAGCAGCTTCGAAAAACGCTTATGTTAAGTTTCAGAGTTGCTTCTAATGTACCGAAGCTGGACTTAGACATAATTTCACTCTCACAACATTATGGCTGGTTGGAGACAGTCCGAACCACAAATAGCGGGTCCATGGTTCTGGGCATATACTGGGGGGACGGGGACGACTCCCATTAACCCCTGACTATACCGGGGATACGCTTATCACAATGCCTTTCTGGTCTGTGCTGAAGCAGGGCATTCTGGCAGCCAAGTGGCTTGACCTTTATTAGTGAGCCTGGTTACCCCCTCTCAGAACCACAGACTTAGAAATCGCCAGCTCATATACAGTGCATAAAATATATTTATATATATACCCTTATACACCATTTTAATAAAAAATATCACAAAATTCTTCTAAGTCCCTCGGGAAGAGTGAAAGACGCGCAGGTTCATTTTCAGAGCTCCTAGACCTTCCTATAAGAAGTTAGCCAAAAAGTAGCTTCTAAAAACACTTAGGTTAAGTTTCAGAGTTGCTTCTAATGTACCGAAGCTGGACTTGGACATAATTTCACTCTCACAACATTATGGCTGGTTGGAGACAGTCCTAACCACAAGTACTGGGTCCATGGTTCTAGGAGTATACTGGGGGGACGGGGACGACTCCCATTAACCCCTGACTATACCGGGGATACACTTATCACAATGCCTTTCTGGTCTGTGCTGAAGCAGTACATTCTGGCAGCCAAGTGGCTTGACCTTTATTAGTGAGCCTGGTTACCCCCTCTCAGAACCACAGACTTAGAAATCGCCAGCTCATATACAGTGCATAAAAAATATTTATATATATACCCTTATACACCCTTTTAATAAAAAATATCACAAAATTCTTCTAAGTCCCTCGTGAAGAGTGAAAGACGCGCACGTTCATTTTCAGAGCTCCTAGACCTTCCTATAAGAAGTTAGCCAAAAAGTAGCTTCGAAAAACGCTTAGGTTAAGTTTCAGAGTTGCTTCTAATGTACCAAAGCTGGACTTAGACATAATTTCACTCTCACAACATTATGGCTGGTTGGAGACAGTCCGAACCACAAGTACCGGGTCCATGGTTCTGGGCGTATACTGGGGGGACGGGGACGACTCCCATTAACCCCTGACTATACCGGGGATACGCTTATCACAATGCCTTTCTGGTCTGTGCTGAAGCAGGGCATTCTGGCAGCCAAGTGGCTTGAACTTTATTAGTGAGCCTGGTTACCCCCTCTCGGAACCACAGACTTAGAAATCGCCAGCTCATATACAGTGCATAAAATATATTTATATATATATACCCTTATACACCATTTTAATAAAAAATATCACAAAATTCTTCTAAGTCCCTCGGGAAGAGTGAAAGACGCGCACGTTCATTTTCAGAGCTCCTAGACCTTCCTATAAGAAGTTAGCCAAAAAGTAGCTTCGAAAAACGCTTAGGTTAAGTTTCAGAGTTGCTTCTAATGTACCGAAGCTGGACATGGACATAATTTCACTCTCACAACATTATGGCTGGTTGGAGACAGTCCTAACCACAAGTACTGGGTCCATGGTTCTGGGCGTATACTGGGGGGGACGGGGACGACTCCCATTAACCCCTGACTATACCGGGGATACGCTTATCACAATGCCTTTCTGGTCTGTGCTGAAGCAGGGCATTCTGGCAGCCAAGTGGCTTGAACTTTATTAGTGAGCCTGGTTACCCCCTCTCGGAACCACAGACTTAGAAATCGCCAGCTCATATAGAGTGCATAAAATATATTTATATATATACCCTTATACACCATTTTAATAAAAAATATCACAAAATTCTTCTAAGTCCCTCGGGAAGAGTGAAAGACGCGCACGTTCATTTTCAGAGCTCCTAGACCTTCCTATAAGAAGTTAGCCAAAAAGCAGCTTCTAAAAACGCTTAGGTTAAGTTTCAGAGTTGCTTCTAATGTACCGAAGCTGGACTTAGACATAATTTCACTCTCACAACATTATGGCTGGTTGGAGACAGTCCGAACCACAAATAGCGGGTCCATGGTTCTGGGCATATACTGGGGGGACGGGGACGACTCCCATTAACCCCTGACTATACCGGGGATACGCTTATCACAATGCCTTTCTGGTCTGTGCTGAAGCAGGGCATTCTGGCAGCCAAGTGGCTTGACCTTTATTAGTGAGCCTGGTTACCCCCTCTCAGAACCACAGACTTAGAAATCGCCAGCTCATATACAGTGCATAAAATATATTTATATATATACCCTTATACACCATTTTAATAAAAAATATCACAAAATTCTTCTAAGTCCCTCGGGAAGAGTGAAAGACGCGCAGGTTCATTTTCAGAGCTCCTAGACCTTCCTATAAGAAGTTAGCCAAAAAGTAGCTTCTAAAAACGCTTAGGTTAAGTTTCAGAGATGCTTCTAATGTACCGAAGCTGGACTTAGACATAATTTCACTCTCACAACATTATGGCTGGTTGGAGACAGTCCGAACCACAAATAGCGGGTCCATGGTTCTGGGCATATACTGGGGGGACGGGGACGACTCCCATTAACCCCTGACTATACCGGGGATACGCTTATCACAATGCCTTTCTGGTCTGTGCTGAAGCAGGGCATTCTGGCAGCCAAGTGGCTTGACCTTTATTAGTGAGCCTGATTACCCCCTCTCAGAACCACAGACTTAGAAATCGCCAGCTCATATACAGTGCATAAAATATATTTATATATATACCCTTATACACCATTTTAATAAAAAATATCACAAAATTCTTCTAAGTCCCTCGGGAAGAGTGAAAGACGCGCACGTTCATTTTCAGAGCTCCTAGACCTTCCTATAAGAAGTTAGCCAAAAAGTAGCTTCTAAAAACGCTTAGGTTAAGTTTCAGAGTTGCTTCTAATGTACCGAAGCTGGACTTAGACATAATTTCACTCTCACAACATTATGGCTGGTTGGAGACAGTCCGAACCACAAGTACCGGGTCCATGGTTCTGGGCGTATACTGGGGGGACGGGGACGACTCCCATTAACCCCTGACTATACCGGGGATACGCTTATCACAATGCCTTTCTGGTCTGTGCTGAAGCAGGGCATTCTGGCAGCCAAGTGGCTTGAACTTTATTAGTGAGCCTGGTTACCCCCTCTCGGAACCACAGACTTAGAAATCGCCAGCTCATATAGAGTGCATAAAATATATTTATATATATACCCTTATACACCATTTTAATAAAAAATATCACAAAATTCTTCTAAGTCCCTCGGGAAGAGTGAAAGACGCGCAGGTTCATTTTCAGAGCTCCTAGACCTTCCTATAAGAAGTTAGCCAAAAAGTAGCTTCTAAAAACGCTTAGGTTAAGTTTCAGAGTTGCTTCTAATGTACCGAAGCTGGACTTAGACATAATTTCACTCTCACAACATTATGGCTGGTTGGAGACAGTCCGAACCACAAATAGCGGGTCCATGGTTCTGGGCATATACTGGGGGGACGGGGACGACTCCCATTAACCCCTGACTATACCGGGGATACGCTTATCACAATGCCTTTCTGGTCTGTGCTGAAGCAGGGCATTCTGGCAGCCAAGTGGCTTGACCTTTATTAGTGAGCCTGGTTACCCCCTCTCAGAACCACAGACTTAGAAATCGCCAGCTCATATACAGTGCATAAAATATATTTATATATATACCCTTATACACCATTTTAATAAAAAATATCACAAAATTCTTCTAAGTCCCTCGGGAAGAGTGAAAGACGCGCAGGTTCATTTTCAGAGCTCCTAGACCTTCCTATAAGAAGTTAGCCAAAAAGTAGCTTCTAAAAACGCTTAGGTGAAGTTTCAGAGTTGCTTCTAATGTACCGAAGCTGGACTTAGACATAATTTCACTCTCACAACATTATGGCTGGTTGGAGACAGTCCGAACCACAAATAGCGGGTCCATGGTTCTGGGCATATACTGGGGGGACGGGGACGACTCCCATTAACCCCTGACTATACCGGGGATACGCTTATCACAATGCCTTTCTGGTCTGTGCTGAAGCAGGGCATTCTGGCAGCCAAGTGGCTTGACCTTTATTAGTGAGCCTGGTTACCCCCTCTCAGAACCACAGACTTAGAAATCGCCAGCTCATATACAGTGCATAAAATATATTTATATATATACCCTTATACACCATTTTAATAAAAAATATCACAAAATTCTTCTAAGTCCCTCGGGAAGAGTGAAAGACGCGCAGGTTCATTGTCAGAGCTCCTAGACCTTCCTATAAGAAGTTAGCCAAAAAGTAGCTTCTAAAAACGCTTAGGTTAAGTTTCAGAGTTGCTTCTAATGTACCGAAGCTGGACTTAGACATAATTTCACTCTCACAACATTATGGCTGGTTGGAGACAGTCCGAACCACAAGTACCGGGTCCATGGTTCTGGGCGTATACTGGGGGGACGGGGACGACTCCCATTAACCCCTGACTATACCGGGGATACGCTTATCACAATGCCTTTCTGGTCTGTGCTGAAGCAGGGCATTCTGGCAGCCAAGTGGCTTGAATTTTATTAGTGAGCCTGGTTACCCCCTCTCGGAACCACAGACTTAGAAATCGCCAGCTCATATAGAGTGCATAAAATATATTTATATATATACCCTTATACACCATTTTAATAAAAAATATCACAAAATTCTTCTAAGTCCCTCGGGAAGAGTGAAAGACGCGCACGTTCATTTTCAGAGCTCCTAGACCTTCCTATAAGAAGTTAGCCAAATAGTAGCTTCGAAAAACGCTTAGGTTAAGTTTCAGAGTTGCTTCTAATGTACCGAAGCTGGACTTGGACATAATTTCACTCTCACAACATTATGGCTGGTTGGAGACAGTCCTAACCACAAGTACTGGGTCCATGGTTCTAGGAGTTTACTGGGGGGACGGGGACGACTCCCATTAACCCCTGACTATACCGGGGATACACTTATCACAATGCCTTTCTGGTCTGTGCTGAAGCAGGGCATTCTGGCAGCCAAGTGGCTTGACCTTTATTAGTGAGCCTGGTTACCCCCTCTCGGAACCACAGACTTAGAAATCGCCAGCTCATATACAGTGCATAAAATATATTTATATATATACCCTTATACACCATTTTAATAAAAAATATCACAAAATTCTTCTAAGTCCCTCGGGAAGAGTGAAAGACGCGCATGTTCATTTACAGAGCTCCTAGACCTTCCTATAAGAAGTTAGCCAAAAAGCAGCTTCGAAAAACGCTTATGTTAAGTTTCAGAGTTGCTTCTAATGTACCGAAGCTGGACTTAGACATAATTTCACTCTCACAACATTATGGCTGGTTGGAGACAGTCCGAACCACAAATAGCGGGTCCATGGTTCTGGGCATATACTGGGGGGACGGGGACGACTCCCATTAACCCCTGACTATACCGGGGATACGCTTATCACAATGCCTTTCTGGTCTGTGCTGAAGCAGGGCATTCTGGCAGCCAAGTGGCTTGACCTTTATTAGTGAGCCTGGTTACCCCCTCTCAGAACCACAGACTTAGAAATCGCCAGCTCATATACAGTGCATAAAATATATTTATATATATACCCTTATACACCATTTTAATAAAAAATATCACAAAATTCTTCTAAGTCCCTCGGGAAGAGTGAAAGACGCGCACGTTCATTTTCAGAGCTCCTAGACCTTCCTATAAGAAGTTAGCCAAAAAGTAGCTTCTAAAAACGCTTAGGTTAAGTTTCAGAGTTGCTTCTAATGTACCGAAGCTGGACTTAGACATAATTTCACTCTCACAACATTATGGCTGGTTGGAGACAGTCCGAACCACAAATAGCGGGTCCATGGTTCTGGGCATATACTGGGGGGACGGGGACGACTCCCATTAACCCCTGACTATACCGGGGATACGCTTATCACAATGCCTTTCTGGTCTGTGCTGAAGCAGGGCATTCTGGCAGCCAAGTGGCTTGAACTTTATTAGTGAGCCTGGTTACCCCCTCTCGGAACCACAGACTTAGAAATCGCCAGCTCATATAGAGTGCATAAAATATATTTATATATATACCCTTATACACCATTTTAATAAAAAATATCACAAAATTCTTCTAAGTCTCTCGGGAAGAGTGAAAGACGCGCACGTTCATTTACAGAGCTCCTAGACCTTCCTATAAGAAGTTAGCCAAAAAGCAGCTTCGAAAAACGCTTATGTTAAGTTTCAGAGTTGCTTCTAATGTACCGAAGCTGGACTTAGACATAATTTCACTCTCACAACATTATGGCTGGTTGGAGACAGTCCGAACCACAAATAGCGGGTCCATGGTTCTGGGCATATACTGGGGGGACGGGGACGACTCCCATTAACCCTTGACTATACCGGGGATACGCTTATCACAATGCCTTTCTGGTCTGTGCTGAAGCAGGGCATTCTGGCAGCCAAGTGGCTTGACCTTTATTAGTGAGCCTGGTTACCCCCTCTCAGAACCACAGACTTAGAAATCGCCAGCTCATATACAGTGCATAAAATATATTTATATATATACCCTTATACACCATTTTAATAAAAAATATCACAAAATTCTTCTAAGTCCCTCGGGAAGAGTGAAAGACGCGCAGGTTCATTTTCAGAGCTCCTAGACCTTCCTATAAGAAGTTAGCCAAAAAGTAGCTTCTAAAAACGCTTAGGTTAAGTTTCAGAGTTGCTTCTAATGTACCGAAGCTGGACTTAGACATAATTTCACTCTCACAACATTATGGCTGGTTGGAGACAGTCCGAACCACAAATAGCGGGTCCATGGTTCTGGGCATATACTGGGGGGACGGGGACGACTCCCATTAACCCCTGACTATACCGGGGATACGCTTATCACAATGCCTTTCTGGTCTGTGCTGAAGCAGGGCATTCTGGCAGCCAAGTGGCTTGACCTTTATTAGTGAGCCTGATTACCCCCTCTCAGAACCACAGACTTAGAAATCGCCAGCTCATATACAGTGCATAAAATATATTTATATATATACCCTTATACACCATTTTAATAAAAAATATCACAAAATTCTTCTAAGTCCCTCGGGAAGAGTGAAAGACGCGCACGTTCATTTTCAGAGCTCCTAGACCTTCCTATAAGAAGTTAGCCAAAAAGCAGCTTCTAAAAACGCTTAGGTTAAGTTTCAGAGTTGCTTCTAATGTACCGAAGCTGGACTTAGACATAATTTCACTCTCACAACATTATGGCTGGTTGGAGACAGTCCGAACCACAAATAGCGGGTCCATGGTTCTGGGCATATACTGGGGGGACGGGGACGACTCCCATTAACCCCTGACTATACCGGGGATACGCTTATCACAATGCCTTTCTGGTCTGTGCTGAAGCAGGGCATTCTGGCAGCCAAGTGGCTTGACCTTTATTAGTGAGCCTGGTTACCCCCTCTCAGAACCACAGACTTAGAAATCGCCAGCTCATATACAGTGCATAAAATATATTTATATATATACCCTTATACACCATTTTAATAAAAAATATCACAAAATTCTTCTAAGTCCCTCGGGAAGAGTGAAAGACGCGCACGTTCATTTTCAGAGCTCCTAGACCTTCCTATAAGAAGTTAGCCAAAAATTAGCTTCTAAAAACGCTTAGGTTAAGTTTCAGAGTTGCTTCTAATGTACCGAAGCTGGACTTAGACATAATTTCACTCTCACAACATTATGGCTGGTTGGAGACAGTCCGAACCACAAATAGCGGGTCCATGGTTCTGGGCATATACTGGGGGGACGGGGACGACTCCCATTAACCCCTGACTATACCGGGGATACGCTTATCACAATGCCTTTCTGGTCTGTGCTGAAGCAGGGCATTCTGGCAGCCAAGTGGCTTGAACTTTATTAGTGAGCCTGGTTACCCCCTCTCGGAACCACAGACTTAGAAATCGCCAGCTCATATAGAGTGCATAAAATATATTTATATATATACCCTTATACACCATTTTAATAAAAAATATCACAAAATTCTTCTAAGTCCCTCGGGAAGAGTGAAAGACGCGCACGTTCATTTACAGAGCTCCTAGACCTTCCTATAAGAAGTTAGCCAAAAAGCAGCTTCGAAAAACGCTTATGTTAAGTTTCAGAGTTGCTTCTAATGTACCGAAGCTGGACTTAGACATAATTTCACTCTCACAACATTATGGCTGGTTGGAGACAGTCCGAACCACAAATAGCGGGTCCATGGTTCTGGGCATATACTGGGGGGACGGGGACGACTCCCATTAACCCTTGACTATACCGGGGATACGCTTATCACAATGCCTTTCTGGTCTGTGCTGAAGCAGGGCATTCTGGCAGCCAAGTGGCTTGACCTTTATTAGTGAGCCTGGTTACCCCCTCTCAGAACCACAGACTTAGAAATCGCCAGCTCATATACAGTGCATAAAATATATTTATATATATACCCTTATACACCATTTTAATAAAAAATATCACAAAATTCTTCTAAGTCCCTCGGGAAGAGTGAAAGACGCGCAGGTTCATTTTCAGAGCTCCTAGACCTTCCTATAAGAAGTTAGCCAAAAAGTAGCTTCTAAAAACGCTTAGGTTAAGTTTCAGAGTTGCTTCTAATGTACCGAAGCTGGACTTAGACATAATTTCACTCTCACAACATTATGGCTGGTTGGAGACAGTCCGAACCACAAATAGCGGGTCCATGGTTCTGGGCATATACTGGGGGGACGGGGACGACTCCCATTAACCCCTGACTATACCGGGGATACGCTTATCACAATGCCTTTCTGGTCTGTGCTGAAGCAGGGCATTCTGGCAGCCAAGTGGCTTGACCTTTATTAGTGAGCCTGATTACCCCCTCTCAGAACCACAGACTTAGAAATCGCCAGCTCATATACAGTGCATAAAATATATTTATATATATACCCTTATACACCATTTTAATAAAAAATATCACAAAATTCTTCTAAGTCCCTCGGGAAGAGTGAAAGACGCGCACGTTCATTTTCAGAGCTCCTAGACCTTCCTATAAGAAGTTAGCCAAAAAGCAGCTTCTAAAAACGCTTAGGTTAAGTTTCAGAGTTGCTTCTAATGTACCGAAGCTGGACTTAGACATAATTTCACTCTCACAACATTATGGCTGGTTGGAGACAGTCCGAACCACAAATAGCGGGTCCATGGTTCTGGGCATATACTGGGGGGACGGGGACGACTCCCATTAACCCCTGACTATACCGGGGATACGCTTATCACAATGCCTTTCTGGTCTGTGCTGAAGCAGGGCATTCTGGCAGCCAAGTGGCTTGACCTTTATTAGTGAGCCTGGTTACCCCCTCTCAGAACCACAGACTTAGAAATCGCCAGCTCATATACAGTGCATAAAATATATTTATATATATACCCTTATACACCATTTTAATAAAAAATATCACAAAATTCTTCTAAGTCCCTCGGGAAGAGTGAAAGACGCGCACGTTCATTTTCAGAGCTCCTAGACCTTCCTATAAGAAGTTAGCCAAAAAGTAGCTTCTAAAAACGCTTAGGTTAAGTTTCAGAGTTGCTTCTAATGTACCGAAGCTGGACTTAGACATAATTTCACTCTCACAACATTATGGCTGGTTGGAGACAGTCCGAACCACAAATAGCGGGTCCATGGTTCTGGGCATATACTGGGGGGACGGGGACGACTCCCATTAACCCCTGACTATACCGGGGATACGCTTATCACAATGCCTTTCTGGTCTGTGCTGAAGCAGGGCATTCTGGCAGCCAAGTGGCTTGAACTTTATTAGTGAGCCTGGTTACCCCCTCTCGGAACCACAGACTTAGAAATCGCCAGCTCATATAGAGTGCATAAAATATATTTATATATATACCCTTATACACCATTTTAATAAAAAATATCACAAAATTCTTCTAAGTCCCTCGGGAAGAGTGAAAGACGCGCACGTTCATTTACAGAGCTCCTAGACCTTCCTATAAGAAGTTAGCCAAAAAGCAGCTTCGAAAAACGCTTATGTTAAGTTTCAGAGTTGCTTCTAATGTACCGAAGCTGGACTTAGACATAATTTCACTCTCACAACATTATGGCTGGTTGGAGACAGTCCGAACCACAAATAGCGGGTCCATGGTTCTGGGCATATACTGGGGGGACGGGGACGACTCCCATTAACCCCTGACTATACCGGGGATACGCTTATCACAATGCCTTTCTGGTCTGTGCTGAAGCAGGGCATTCTGGCAGCCAAGTGGCTTGACCTTTATTAGTGAGCCTGGTTACCCCCTCTCAGAACCACAGACTTAGAAATCGCCAGCTCATATACAGTGCATAAAATATATTTATATATATACCCTTATACACCATTTTAATAAAAAATATCACAAAATTCTTCTAAGTCCCTCGGGAAGAGTGAAAGACGCGCAGGTTCATTTTCAGAGCTCCTAGACCTTCCTATAAGAAGTTAGCCAAAAAGTAGCTTCTAAAAACGCTTAGGTTAAGTTTCAGAGTTGCTTCTAATGTACCGAAGCTGGACTTAGACATAATTTCACTCTCACAACATTATGGCTGGTTGGAGACAGTCCGAACCACAAATAGCGGGTCCATGGTTCTGGGCATATACTGGGGGGACGGGGACGACTCCCATTAACCCCTGACTATACCGGGGATACGCTTATCACAATGCCTTTCTGGTCTGTGCTGAAGCAGGGCATTCTGGCAGCCAAGTGGCTTGAACTTTATTAGTGAGCCTGGTTACCCCCTCTCGGAACCACAGACTTAGAAATCGCCAGCTCATATACAGTGCATAAAATATATTTATATATATACCCTTATACACCATTTTAATAAAAAATATCACAAAATTCTTCTAAGTCCCTCGGGAAGAGTGAAAGACGCGCACGTTCATTTTCAGAGCTCCTAGACCTTCCTATAAGAAGTTAGCCAAAAAGCAGCTTCTAAAAACGCTTAGGTTAAGTTTCAGAGTTGCTTCTAATGTACCGAAGCTGGACTTAGACATAATTTCACTCTCACAACATTATGGCTGGTTGGAGACAGTCCGAACCACAAATAGCGGGTCCATGGTTCTGGGCATATACTGGGGGGACGGGGACGACTCCCATTAACCCTTGACTATACCGGGGATACGCTTATCACAATGCCTTTCTGGTCTGTGCTGAAGCAGGGCATTCTGGCAGCCAAGTGGCTTGACCTTTATTAGTGAGCCTGATTACCCCCTCTCAGAACCACAGACTTAGAAATCGCCAGCTCATATACAGTGCATAAAATATATTTATATATATACCCTTATACACCATTTTAATAAAAAATATCACAAAATTCTTCTAAGTCCCTCGGGAAGAGTGAAAGACGCGCACGTTCATTTTCAGAGCTCCTAGACCTTCCTATAAGAAGTTAGCCAAAAAGCAGCTTCTAAAAACGCTTAGGTTAAGTTTCAGAGTTGCTTCTAATGTACCGAAGCTGGACTTAGACATAATTTCACTCTCACAACATTATGGCTGGTTGGAGACAGTCCGAACCACAAATAGCGGGTCCATGGTTCTGGGCATAAACTGGGGGGACGGGGACGACTCCCATTAACCCCTGACTATACCGGGGATAAGCTTATCACAATGCCTTTCTGGTCTGTGCTGAAGCAGGGCATTCTGGCAGCCAAGTGGCTTGACCTTTATTAGTGAGCCTGGTTACCCCCTCTCAGAACCACAGACTTAGAAATCGCCAGCTCATATACAGTGAATAAAATATATTTATATATATACCCTTATACACCATTTTAATAAAAAATATCACAAAATTCTTCTAAGTCCCTCGGGAAGAGTGAAAGACGCGCAGGTTCATTTTCAGAGCTCCTAGACCTTCCTATAAGAAGTTAGCCAAAAAGTAGCTTCTAAAAACGCTTAGGTTAAGTTTCAGAGTTGCTTCTAATGTACCGAAGCTGGACTTAGACATAATTTCACTCTCACAACATTATGGCTGGTTGGAGACAGTCCGAACCACAAATAGCGGGTCCATGGTTCTGGGCATATACTGGGGGGACGGGGACGACTCCCATTAACCCCTGACTATACCGGGGATACGCTTATCACAATGCCTTTCTGGTCTGTGCTGAAGCAGGGCATTCTGGCAGCCAAGTGGCTTGACCTTTATTAGTGAGCCTGGTTACCCCCTCTCAGAACCACAGACTTAGAAATCGCCAGCTCATATACAGTGCATAAAATATATTTATATATATACCCTTATACACCATTTTAATAAAAAATATCACAAAATTCTTCTAAGTCCCTCGGGAAGAGTGAAAGACGCGCAGGTTCATTGTCAGAGCTCCTAGACCTTCCTATAAGAAGTTAGCCAAAAAGTAGCTTCTAAAAACGCTTAGGTTAAGTTTCAGAGTTGCTTCTACTGTACCGAAGCTGGACTTAGACATAATTTCACTCTCACAACATTATGGCTGGTTGGAGACAGTCCGAACCACAAGTACCGGGTCCATGGTTCTGGGCGTATACTGGGGGGACGGGGACGACTCCCATTAACCCCTGACTATACCGGGGATACGCTTATCACAATGCCTTTCTGGTCTGTGCTGAAGCAGGGCATTCTGGCAGTCAAGTGGCTTGAATTTTATTAGTGAGCCTGGTTACCCCCTCTCGGAACCACAGACTTAGAAATCGCCAGCTCATATAGAGTGCATAAAATATATTTATATATATACCCTTATACACCATTTTAATAAAAAATATCACAAAATTCTTCTAAGTCCCTCGGGAAGAGTGAAAGACGCGCACGTTCATTTTCAGAGCTCCTAGACCTTCCTATAAGAAGTTAGCCAAATAGTAGCTTCGAAAAACGCTTAGGTTAAGTTTCAGAGTTGCTTCTAATGTACCGAAGCTGGACTTGGACATAATTTCACTCTCACAACATTATGGCTGGTTGGAGACAGTCCTAACCACAAGTACTGGGTCCATGGTTCTGGGAGTATACTGGGGGGACGGGGACGACTCCCATTAACCCCTGACTATACCGGGGATACACTTATCACAATGCCTTTCTGGTCTGTGCTGAAGCAGGGCATTCTGGCAGCCAAGTGGCTTGACCTTTATTAGTGAGCCTGGTTACCCCCTCTCAGGACCACAGACTTAGAAATCGCCAGCTCATATACAGTGCATAAAATATATTTATATATATACCCTTATACACCATTTTAATAAAAAATATCACAAAATTCTTCTAAGTCCCTCGGGAAGAGTGAAAGACGCGCACGTTCATTTACAGAGCTCCTAGACCTTCCTATAAGAAGTTAGCCAAAAAGCAGCTTCGAAAAACGCTTATGTTAAGTTTCAGAGTTGCTTCTAATGTACCGAAGCTGGACTTAGACATAATTTCACTCTCACAACATTATGGCAGGTTGGAGACAGTCCGAACCACAAATAGCGGGTCCATGATTCTGGGCATATACTGGGGGGACGGGGACGACTCCCATTAACCCCTGACTATACCGGGGATACACTTATCACAATGCCTTTCTGGTCTGTGCTGAAGCAGTACATTCTGGCAGCCAAGTGGCTTGACCTTTATTAGTGAGCCTGGTTACCCCCTCTCAGAACCACAGACTTAGAAATCGCCAGCTCATATACAGTGCATAAAATATATTTATATATATACCCTTATACACCCTTTTAATAAAAAATATCACAAAATTCTTCTAAGTCCCTCGTGAAGAGTGAAAGACGCGCAAGTTCATTTTCAGAGCTCCTAGATCTTCCTATAAGAAGTTAGCCAAAAAGTAGCTTCGAAAAACGCTTAGGTTAAGTTTCAGAGTTGCTTCTAATGTACCAAAGCTGGACTTAGACATAATTTCACTCTCACAACATTATGGCTGGTTGGAGACAGTCCGAACCACAAGTACCGGGTCCATGGTTCTGGGCGTATACTGGGGGGACGGGGACGACTCCCATTAACCCCTGACTATACCGGGGATACGCTTATCACAATGCCTTTCTGGTCTGTGCTGAAGCAGGGCATTCTGGCAGCCAAGTGGCTTGAACTTTATTAGTGAGCCTGGTTACCCCCTCTCGGAACCACAGACTTAGAAATCGCCAGCTCATATACAGTGCATAAAATATATTTATATATATATACCCTTATACACCATTTTAATAAAAAATATCACAAAATTCTTCTAAGTCCCTCGGGAAGAGTGAAAGACGCGCACGTTCATTTTCAGAGCTCCTAGACCTTCCTATAAGAAGTTAGCCAAAAAGTAGCTTCGAAAAACGCTTAGGTTAAGTTTCAGAGTTGCTTCTAATGTACCGAAGCTGGACTTAGACATAATTTCACTCTCACAACATTATGGCTGGTTGGAGACAGTCCGAACCACAAATAGCGGGTCCATGGTTCTGGGCATATACTGGGGGGACGGGGACGACTCCCATTAACCCCTGACTATACCGGGGATACGCTTATCACAATGCCTTTCTGGTCTGTGCTGAAGCAGGGCATTCTGGCAGCCAAGTGGCTTGACCTTTATTAGTGAGCCTGATTACCCCCTCTCAGAACCACAGACTTAGAAATCGCCAGCTCATATACAGTGCATAAAATATATTTATATATATACCCTTATACACCATTTTAATAAAAAATATCACAAAATTCTTCTAAGTCCCTCGGGAAGAGTGAAAGACGCGCACGTTCATTTTCAGAGCTCCTAGACCTTCCTATAAGAAGTTAGCCAAAAAGTAGCTTCTAAAAACGCTTAGGTTAAGTTTCAGAGTTGCTTCTAATGTACCGAAGCTGGACTTAGACATAATTTCACTCTCACAACATTATGGCTGGTTGGAGACAGTCCGAACCACAAGTACCGGGTCCATGGTTCTGGGCGTATACTGGGGGGACGGGGACGACTCCCATTAACCCCTGACTATACCGGGGATACGCTTATCACAATGCCTTTCTGGTCTGTGCTGAAGCAGGGCATTCTGGCAGCCAAGTGGCTTGAACTTTATTAGTGAGCCTGGTTACCCCCTCTCGGAACCACAGACTTAGAAATCGCCAGCTCATATAGAGTGCATAAAATATATTTATATATATACCCTTATACACCATTTTAATAAAAAATATCACAAAATTCTTCTAAGTCCCTCGGGAAGAGTGAAAGACGCGCACGTTCATTTTCAGAGCTCCTAGACCTTCCTATAAGAAGTTAGCCAAAAAGCAGCTTCTAAAAACGCTTAGGTTAAGTTTCAGAGTTGCTTCTAATGTACCGAAGCTGGACTTAGACATAATTTCACTCTCACAACATTATGGCTGGTTGGAGACAGTCCGAACCACAAATAGCGGGTCCATGGTTCTGGGCATATACTGGGGGGACGGGGACGACTCCCATTAACCCCTGACTATACCGGGGATACGCTTATCACAATGCCTTTCTGGTCTGTGCTGAAGCAGGGCATTCTGGCAGCCAAGTGGCTTGACCTTTATTAGTGAGCCTGGTTACCCCCTCTCAGAACCACAGACTTAGAAATCGCCAGCTCATATACAGTGCATAAAATATATTTATATATATACCCTTATACACCATTTTAATAAAAAATATCACAAAATTCTTCTAAGTCCCTCGGGAAGAGTGAAAGACGCGCAGGTTCATTGTCAGAGCTCCTAGACCTTCCTATAAGAAGTTAGCCAAAAAGTAGCTTCTAAAAACGCTTAGGTTAAGTTTCAGAGTTGCTTCTAATGTACCGAAGCTGGACTTAGACATAATTTCACTCTCACAACATTATGGCTGGTTGGAGACAGTCCGAACCACAAGTACCGGGTCCATGGTTCTGGGCGTATACTGGGGGGACGGGGACGACTCCCATTAACCCCTGACTATACCGGGGATACGCTTATCACAATGCCTTTCTGGTCTGTGCTGAAGCAGGGCATTCTGGCAGCCAAGTGGCTTGAATTTTATTAGTGAGCCTGGTTACCCCCTCTCGGAACCACAGACTTAGAAATCGCCAGCTCATATAGAGTGCATAAAATATATTTATATATATACCCTTATACACCATTTTAATAAAAAATATCACAAAATTCTTCTAAGTCCCTCGGGAAGAGTGAAAGACGCGCACGTTCATTTTCAGAGCTCCTAGACCTTCCTATAAGAAGTTAGCCAAATAGTAGCTTCGAAAAACGCTTAGGTTAAGTTTCAGAGTTGCTTCTAATGTACCGAAGCTGGACTTGGACATAATTTCACTCTCACAACATTATGGCTGGTTGGAGACAGTCCTAACCACAAGTACTGGGTCCATGGTTCTAGGAGTATACTGGGGGGACGGGGACGACTCCCATTAACCCCTGACTATACCGGGGATACACTTATCACAATGCCTTTCTGGTCTGTGCTGAAGCAGGGCATTCTGGCAGCCAAGTGGCTTGACCTTTATTAGTGAGCCTGGTTACCCCCTCTCAGAACCACAGACTTAGAAATCGCCAGCTCATATACAGTGCATAAAATATATTTATATATATACCCTTATACACCATTTTAATAAAAAATATCACAAAATTCTTCTAAGTCCCTCGGGAAGAGTGAAAGACGCGCAGGTTCATTTTCAGAGCTCCTAGACCTTCCTATAAGAAGTTAGCCAAAAAGTAGCTTCTAAAAACGCTTAGGTTAAGTTTCAGAGTTGCTTCTAATGTACCGAAGCTGGACTTAGACATAATTTCACTCTCACAACATTATGGCTGGTTGGAGACAGTCCGAACCACAAGTACCGAGTCCATGGTTCTGGGCATATACTGGGGGGACGGGGACGACTCCCATTAACCCCTGACTATACCGGGGATACGCTTATCACAATGCCTTTCTGGTCTGTGCTGAAGCAGGGCATTCTGGCAGCCAAGTGGCTTGACCTTTATTAGTGAGCCTGGTTACCCCCTCTCAGAACCACAGACTTAGAAATCGCCAGCTCATATACAGTGCATAAAATATATTTATATATATACCCTTATACACCATTTTAATAAAAAATATCACAAAATTCTTCTAAGTCCCTCGGGAAGAGTGAAAGACGCGCAGGTTCATTTTCAGAGCTCCTAGACCTTCCTATAAGAAGTTAGCCAAAAAGTAGCTTCTAAAAACGCTTAGGTTAAGTTTCAGAGTTGCTTCTAATGTACCGAAGCTGGACTTAGACATAATTTCACTCTCACAACATTATGGCTGGTTGGAGACAGTCCGAACCACAAATAGCGGGTCCATGGTTCTGGGCATATACTGGGGGGACGGGGACGACTCCCATTAACCCCTGACTATACCGGGGATACGCTTATCACAATGCCTTTCTGGTCTGTGCTGAAGCAGGGCATTCTGGCAGCCAAGTGGCTTGACCTTTATTAGTGAGCCTGGTTACCCCCTCTCAGAACCACAGACTTAGAAATCGCCAGCTCATATACAGTGCATAAAATATATTTATATATATACCCTTATACACCATTTTAATAAAAAATATCACAAAATTCTTCTAAGTCCCTCGGGAAGAGTGAAAGACGCGCAGGTTCATTGTCAGAGCTCCTAGACCTTCCTATAAGAAGTTAGCCAAAAAGTAGCTTCTAAAAACGCTTAGGTTAAGTTTCAGAGTTGCTTCTAATGTACCGAAGCTGGACTTAGACATAATTTCACTCTCACAACATTATGGCTGGTTGGAGACAGTCCGAACCACAAGTACCGGGTCCATGGTTCTGGGCGTATACTGGGGGGACGGGGACGACTCCCATTAACCCCTGACTATACCGGGGATACGCTTATCACAATGCCTTTCTGGTCTGTGCTGAAGCAGGGCATTCTGGCAGTCAAGTGGCTTGAATTTTATTAGTGAGCCTGGTTACCCCCTCTCGGAACCACAGACTTAGAAATCGCCAGCTCATATAGAGTGCATAAAATATATTTATATATATACCCTTATACACCATTTTAATAAAAAATATCACAAAATTCTTCTAAGTCCCTCGGGAAGAGTGAAAGACGCGCACGTTCATTTTCAGAGCTCCTAGAACTTCCTATAAGAAGTTAGCCAAATAGTAGCTTCGAAAAACGCTTAGGTTAAGTTTCAGAGTTGCTTCTAATGTACCGAAGCTGGACTTGGACATAATTTCACTCTCACAACATTATGGCTGGTTGGAGACAGTCCTAACCACAAGTACTGGGTCCATGGTTCTGGGAGTATACTGGGGGGACGGGGACGACTCCCATTAACCCCTGACTATACCGGGGATACACTTATCACAATGCCTTTCTGGTCTGTGCTGAAGCAGGGCATTCTGGCAGCCAAGTGGCTTGACCTTTATTAGTGAGCCTGGTTACCCCCTCTCAGGACCACATACTTAGAAATCGCCAGCTCATATACAGTGCATAAAATATATTTATATATATACCCTTATACACCATTTTAATAAAAAATATCACAAAATTATTCTAAGTCCCTCGGGAAGAGTGAAAGACGCGCACGTTCATTTACAGAGCTCCTAGACCTTCCTATAAGAAGTTAGCCAAAAAGCAGCTTCGAAAAACGCTTATGTTAAGTTTCAGAGTTGCTTCTAATGTACCGAAGCTGGACTTAGACATAATTTCACTCTCACAACATTATGGCAGGTTGGAGACAGTCCGAACCACAAATAGCGGGTCCATGGTTCTGGGCATAAACTGGGGGGACGGGGACGACTCCCATTAACCCCTGACTATACCGGGGATACACTTATCACAATGCCTTTCTGGTCTGTGCTGAAGCAGTACATTCTGGCAGCCAAGTGGCTTGACCTTTATTAGTGAGCCTGGTTACCCCCTCTCAGAACCACAGACTTAGAAATCGCCAGCTCATATACAGTGCATAAAAAATATTTATATATATACCCTTATACACCCTTTTAATAAAAAATATCACAAAATTCTTCTAAGTCCCTCGTGAAGAGTGAAAGACGCGCACGTTCATTTTCAGAGCTCCTAGACCTTCCTATAAGAAGTTAGCCAAAAAGTAGCTTCGAAAAACGCTTAGGTTAAGTTTCAGAGTTGCTTCTAATGTACCAAAGCTGGACTTAGACATAATTTCACTCTCACAACATTATGGCTGGTTGGAGACAGTCCGAACCACAAGTACCGGGTCCATGGTTCTGGGCGTATACTGGGGGGACGGGGACGACTCCCATTAACCCCTGACTATACCGGGGATACGCTTATCACAATGCCTTTCTGGTCTGTGCTGAAGCAGGGCATTCTGGCAGCCAAGTGGCTTGAACTTTATTAGTGAGCCTGGTTACCCCCTCTCGGAACCACAGACTTAGAAATCGCCAGCTCATATACAGTGCATAAAATATATTTATATATATATACCCTTATACACCATTTTAATAAAAAATATCACAAAATTCTTCTAAGTCCCTCGGGAAGAGTGAAAGACGCGCACGTTCATTTTCAGAGCTCCTAGACCTTCCTATAAGAAGTTAGCCAAAAAGTAGCTTCGAAAAACGCTTAGGTTAAGTTTCAGAGTTGCTTCTAATGTAACGAAGCTGGACATGGACATAATTTCACTCTCACAACATTATGGCTGGTTGGAGACAGTCCTAACCACAAGTACTGGGTCCATGGTTCTGGGCGTATACTGGGGGGACGGGGACGACTCCCATTAACCCCTGACTATACCGGGGATACGCTTATCACAATGCCTTTCTGGTCTGTGCTGAAGCAGGGCATTCTGGCAGCCAAGTGGCTTGAACTTTATTAGTGAGCCTGGTTACCCCCTCTCGGAACCACAGACTTAGAAATCGCCAGCTCATATAGAGTGCATAAAATATATTTATATATATACCCTTATACACCATTTTAATAAAAAATATCACAAAATTCTTCTAAGTCCCTCGGGAAGAGTGAAAGACGCGCACGTTCATTTTCAGAGCTCCTAGACCTTCCTATAAGAAGTTAGCCAAAAAGCAGCTTCTAAAAACGCTTAGGTTAAGTTTCAGAGTTGCTTCTAATGTACCGAAGCTGGACTTAGACATAATTTCACTCTCACAACATTATGGCTGGTTGGAGACAGTCCGAACCACAAATAGCGGGTCCATGGTTCTGGGCATATACTGGGGGGACGGGGACGACTCCCATTAACCCCTGACTATACCGGGGATACGCTTATCACAATGCCTTTCTGGTCTGTGCTGAAGCAGGGCATTCTGGCAGCCAAGTGGCTTGACCTTTATTAGTGAGCCTGGTTACCCCCTCTCAGAACCACAGACTTAGAAATCGCCAGCTCATATACAGTGCATAAAATATATTTATATATATACCCTTATACACCATTTTAATAAAAAATATCACAAAATTCTTCTAAGTCCCTCGGGAAGAGTGAAAGACGCGCAGGTTCATTTTCAGAGCTCCTAGACCTTCCTATAAGAAGTTAGCCAAAAAGTAGCTTCTAAAAACGCTTAGGTTAAGTTTCAGAGATGCTTCTAATGTACCGAAGCTGGACTTAGACATAATTTCACTCTCACAACATTATGGCTGGTTGGAGACAGTCCGAACCACAAATAGCGGGTCCATGGTTCTGGGCATATACTGGGGGGACGGGGACGACTCCCATTAACCCCTGACTATACCGGGGATACGCTTATCACAATGCCTTTCTGGTCTGTGCTGAAGCAGGGCATTCTGGCAGCGAAGTGGCTTGACCTTTATTAGTGAGCCTGATTACCCCCTCTCAGAACCACAGACTTAGAAATCGCCAGCTCATATACAGTGCATAAAATATATTTATATATATACCCTTATACACCATTTTAATAAAAAATATCACAAAATTCTTCTAAGTCCCTCGGGAAGAGTGAAAGACGCGCACGTTCATTTTCAGAGCTCCTAGACCTTCCTATAAGAAGTTAGCCAAAAAGTAGCTTCTAAAAACGCTTAGGTTAAGTTTCAGAGTTGCTTCTAATGTACCGAAGCTGGACTTAGACATAATTTCACTCTCACAACATTATGGCTGGTTGGAGACAGTCCGAACCACAAGTACCGGGTCCATGGTTCTGGGCGTATACTGGGGGGACGGGGACGACTCCCATTAACCCCTGACTATACCGGGGATACACTTATCACAATGCCTTTCTGGTCTGTGCTGAAGCAGGGCATTCTGGCAGCCAAGTGGCTTGAACTTTATTAGTGAGCCTGGTTACCCCCTCTCGGAACCACAGACTTAGAAATCGCCAGCTCATATAGAGTGCATAAAATATATTTATATATATACCCTTATACACCATTTTAATAAAAAATATCACAAAATTCTTCTAAGTCCCTCGGGAAGAGTGAAAGACGCGCACGTTCATTTTCAGAGCTCCTAGACCTTCCTATAAGAAGTTAGCCAAAAAGCAGCTTCTAAAAACGCTTAGGTTAAGTTTCAGAGTTGCTTCTAATGTACCGAAGCTGGACTTAGACATAATTTCACTCTCACAACATTATGGCTGGTTGGAGACAGTCCGAACCACAAATAGCGGGTCCATGGTTCTGGGCATATACTGGGGGGACGGGGACGACTCCCATTAACCCCTGACTATACCGGGGATACGCTTATCACAATGCCTTTCTGGTCTGTGCTGAAGCAGGGCATTCTGGCAGCCAAGTGGCTTGACCTTTATTAGTGAGCCTGGTTACCCCCTCTCAGAACCACAGACTTAGAAATCGCCAGCTCATATACAGTGCATAAAATATATTTATATATATACCCTTATACACCATTTTAATAAAAAATATCACAAAATTCTTCTAAGTCCCTCGGGAAGAGTGAAAGACGCGCAGGTTCATTGTCAGAGCTCCTAGACCTTCCTATAAGAAGTTAGCCAAAAAGTAGCTTCTAAAAACGCTTAGGTTAAGTTTCAGAGTTGCTTCTAATGTACCGAAGCTGGACTTAGACATAATTTCACTCTCACAACATTATGGCTGGTTGGAGACAGTCCGAACCACAAGTACCGGGTCCATGGTTCTGGGCGTATACTGGGGGGACGGGGACGACTCCCATTAACCCCTGACTATACCGGGGATACGCTTATCACAATGCCTTTCTGGTCTGTGCTGAAGCAGGGCATTCTGGCAGCCAAGTGGCTTGTATTTTATTAGTGAGCCTGGTTACCCCCACTCGGAACCACAGACTTAGAAATCGCCAGCTCATATAGAGTGCATAAAATATATTTATATATATACCCTTATACACCATTTTAATAAAAAATATCACAAAATTCTTCTAAGTCCCTCGGGAAGAGTGAAAGACGCGCACGTTCATTTTCAGAGCTCCTAGACCTTCCTATAAGAAGTTAGCCAAATAGTAGCTTCGAAAAACGCTTAGGTTAAGTTTCAGAGTTGCTTCTAATGTACCGAAGCTGGACTTGGACATAATTTCACTCTCACAACATTATGGCTGGTTGGAGACAGTCCTAACCACAAGTACTGGGTCCATGGTTCTAGGAGTATACTGGGGGGACGGGGACGACTCCCATTAACCCCTGACTATACCGGGGATACACTTATCACAATGCCTTTCTGGTCTGTGCTGAAGCAGGGCATTCTGGCAGCCAAGTGGCTTGACCTTTATTAGTGAGCCTGGTTACCCCCTCTCGGAACCACAGACTTAGAAATCGCCAGCTCATATACAGTGCATAAAATATATTTATATATATACCCTTATACACCATTTTAATAAAAAATATCACAAAATTCTTCTAAGTCCCTCGGGAAGAGTGAAAGACGCGCATGTTCATTTACAGAGCTCCTAGACCTTCCTATAAGAAGTTAGCCAAAAAGCAGCTTCGAAAAACGCTTATGTTAAGTTTCAGAGTTGCTTCTAATGTACCGAAGCTGGACTTAGACATAATTTCACTCTCACAACATTATGGCTGGTTGGAGACAGTCCGAACCACAAATAGCGGGTCCATGGTTCTGGGCATATACTGGGGGGACGGGGACGACTCCAATTAACCCCTGACTATACCGGGGATACGCTTATCACAATGCCTTTCTGGTCTGTGCTGAAGCAGGGCATTCTGGCAGCCAAGTGGCTTGACCTTTATTAGTGAGCCTGGTTACCCCCTCTCAGAACCACAGACTTAGAAATCGCCAGCTCATATACAGTGCATAAAATATATTTATATATATACCCTTATACACCATTTTAATAAAAAATATCACAAAATTCTTCTAAGTCCCTCGGGAAGAGTGAAAGACGCGCACGTTCATTTTCAGAGCTCCTAGACCTTCCTATAAGAAGTTAGCCAAAAAGTAGCTTCTAAAAACGCTTAGGTTAAGTTTCAGAGTTGCTTCTAATGTACCGAAGCTGGACTTAGACATAATTTCACTCTCACAACATTATGGCTGGTTGGAGACAGTCCGAACCACAAATAGCGGGTCCATGGTTCTGGGCATATACTGGGGGGACGGGGACGACTCCCATTAACCCCTGACTATACCGGGGATACGCTTATCACAATGCCTTTCTGGTCTGTGCTGAAGCAGGGCATTCTGGCAGCCAAGTGGCTTGAACTTTATTAGTGAGCCTGGTTACCCCCTCTCGGAACCACAGACTTAGAAATCGCCAGCTCATATAGAGTGCATAAAATATATTTATATATATATACCCTTATACACCATTTTAATAAAAAATATCACAAAATTCTTCTAAGTCCCTCGGGAAGAGTGAAAGACGCGCACGTTCATTTACAGAGCTCCTAGACCTTCCTATAAGAAGTTAGCCAAAAAGCAGCTTCGAAAAACGCTTATGTTAAGTTTCAGAGTTGCTTCTAATGTACCGAAGCTGGACTTAGACATAATTTCACTCTCACAACATTATGGCTGGTTGGAGACAGTCCGAACCACAAATAGCGGGTCCATGGTTCTGGGCATATACTGGGGGGACGGGGACGACTCCCATTAACCCCTGACTATACCGGGGATACGCTTATCACAATGCCTTTCTGGTCTGTGCTGAAGCAGGGCATTCTGGCAGCCAAGTGGCTTGACCTTTATTAGTGAGCCTGGTTACCCCCTCTCAGAACCACAGACTTAGAAATCGCCAGCTCATATACAGTGCATAAAATATATTTATATATATACCCTTATACACCATTTTAATAAAAAATATCACAAAATTCTTCTAAGTCCCTCGGGAAGAGTGAAAGACGCGCAGGTTCATTTTCAGAGCTCCTAGACCTTCCTATAAGAAGTTAGCCAAAAAGTAGCTTCTAAAAACGCTTAGGTTAAGTTTCAGAGTTGCTTCTAATGTACCGAAGCTGGACTTAGACATAATTTCACTCTCACAACATTATGGCTGGTTGGAGACAGTCCGAACCACAAATAGCGGGTCCATGGTTCTGGGCATATACTGGGGGGACGGGGACGACTCCCATTAACCCCTGACTATACCGGGGATACGCTTATCACAATGCCTTTCTGGTCTGTGCTGAAGCAGGGCATTCTGGCAGCCAAGTGGCTTGAACTTTATTAGTGAGCCTGGTTACCCCCTCTCGGAACCACAGACTTAGAAATCGCCAGCTCATATAGAGTGCATAAAATATATTTATATATATACCCTTATACACCATTTTAATAAAAAATATCACAAAATTCTTCTAAGTCCCTCGGGAAGAGTGAAAGACGCGCACGTTCATTTTCAGAGCTCCTAGACCTTCCTATAAGAAGTTAGCCAAAAAGCAGCTTCTAAAAACGCTTAGGTTAAGTTTCAGAGTTGCTTCTAATGTACCGAAGCTGGACTTAGACATAATTTCACTCTCACAACATTATGGCTGGTTGGAGACAGTCCGAACCACAAATAGCGGGTCCATGGTTCTGGGCATATACTGGGGGGACGGGGACGACTCCCATTAACCCTTGACTATACCGGGGATACGCTTATCACAATGCCTTTCTGGTCTGTGCTGAAGCAGGGCATTCTGGCAGCCAAGTGGCTTGACCTTTATTAGTGAGCCTGGTTACCCCCTCTCAGAACCACAGACTTAGAAATCGCCAGCTCATATACAGTGCATAAAATATATTTATATATATACCCTTATACACCATTTTAATAAAAAATATCACAAAATTCTTCTAAGTCCCTCGGGAAGAGTGAAAGACGCGCAGGTTCATTTTCAGCGCTCCTAGACCTTCCTATAAGAAGTTAGCCAAAAAGTAGCTTCTAAAAACGCTTAGGTTAAGTTTCAGAGTTGCTTCTAATGTACCGAAGCTGGACTTAGACATAATTTCACTCTCACAACATTATGGCTGGTTGGAGACAGTCCGAACCACAAGTACCGGGTCCATGGTTCTGGCCATATACTGGGGGGACGGGGACGACTCCCATTAACCCCTGACTATACCGGGGATACGCTTATCACAATGCCTTTCTGGTCTGTGCTGAAGCAGGGCATTCTGGCAGCCAAGTGGCTTGACCTTTATTAGTGAGCCTGGTTACCCCCTCTCAGAACCACAGACTTAGAAATCGCCAGCTCATATACAGTGCATAAAATATATTTATATATATACCCTTATACACCATTTTAATAAAAAATATCACAAAATTCTTCTAAGTCCCTCGGGAAGAGTGAAAGACGCGCAGGTTCATTTTCAGAGCTCCTAGACCTTCCTATAAGAAGTTAGCCAAAAAGTAGCTTCTAAAAACGCTTAGGTTAAGTTTCAGAGTTGCTTCTAATGTACCGAAGCTGGACTTAGACATAATTTCACTCTCACAACATTATGGCTGGTTGGAGACAGTCCGAACCACAAATAGCGGGTCCATGGTTCTGGGCATATACTGGGGGGACGGGGACGACTCCCATTAACCCCTGACTATACCGGGGATACGCTTATCACAATGCCTTTCTGGTCTGTGCTGAAGCAGGGCATTCTGGCAGCCAAGTGGCTTGAACTTTATTAGTGAGCCTGGTTACCCCCTCTCGGAACCACAGACTTAGAAATCGCCAGCTCATATAGAGTGCATAAAATATATTTATATATATACCCTTATACACCATTTTAATAAAAAATATCACAAAATTCTTCTAAGTCCCTCGGGAAGAGTGAAAGACGCGCACGTTCATTTTCAGAGCTCCTAGACCTTCCTATAAGAAGTTAGCCAAAAAGCAGCTTCTAAAAACGCTTAGGTTAAGTTTCAGAGTTGCTTCTAATGTACCGAAGCTGGACTTAGACATAATTTCACTCTCACAACATTATGGCTGGTTGGAGACAGTCCGAACCACAAATAGCGGGTCCATGGTTCTGGGCATATACTGGGGGGACGGGGACGACTCCCATTAACCCTTGACTATACCGGGGATACGCTTATCACAATGCCTTTCTGGTCTGTGCTGAAGCAGGGCATTCTGGCAGCCAAGTGGCTTGACCTTTATTAGTGAGCCTGGTTACCCCCTCTCAGAACCACAGACTTAGAAATCGCCAGCTCATATACAGTGCATAAAATATATTTATATATATACCCTTATACACCATTTTAATAAAAAATATCACAAAATTCTTCTAAGTCCCTCGGGAAGAGTGAAAGACGCGCAGGTTCATTTTCAGAGCTCCTAGACCTTCCTATAAGAAGTTAGCCAAAAAGTAGCTTCTAAAAACGCTTAGGTTAAGTTTCAGAGTTGCTTCTAATGTACCGAAGCTGGACTTAGACATAATTTCACTCTCACAACATTATGGCTGGTTGGAGACAGTCCGAACCACAAATAGCGGGTCCATGGTTCTGGGCATATACTGGGGGGACGGGGACGACTCCCATTAACCCCTGACTATACCGGGGATACGCTTATCACAATGCCTTTCTGGTCTGTGCTGAAGCAGGGCATTCTGGCAGCCAAGTGGCTTGACCTTTATTAGTGAGCCTGATTACCCCCTCTCAGAACCACAGACTTAGAAATCGCCAGCTCATATACAGTGCATAAAATATATTTATATATATACCCTTATACACCATTTTAATAAAAAATATCACAAAATTCTTCTAAGTCCCTCGGGAAGAGTGAAAGACGCGCACGTTCATTTTCAGAGCTCCTAGACCTTCCTATAAGAAGTTAGCCAAAAAGCAGCTTCTAAAAACGCTTAGGTTAAGTTTCAGAGTTGCTTCTAATGTACCGAAGCTGGACAGACATAATTTCACTCTCACAACATTATGGCTGGTTGGAGACAGTCCGAACCACAAATAGCGGGTCCATGGTTCTGGGCATATACTGGGGGGACGGGGACGACTCCCATTAACCCCTGACTATACCGGGGATACGCTTATCACAATGCCTTTCTGGTCTGTGCTGAAGCAGGGCATTCTGGCAGCCAAGTGGCTTGACCTTTATTAGTGAGCCTGGTTACCCCCTCTCAGAACCACAGACTTAGAAATCGCCAGCTCATATACAGTGCATAAAATATATTTATATATATACCCTTATACACCATTTTAATAAAAAATATCACAAAATTCTTCTAAGTCCCTCGGGAAGAGTGAAAGACGCGCAGGTTCATTTTCAGAGCTCCTAGACCTTCCTATAAGAAGTTAGCCAAAAAGTAGCTTCTAAAAACGCTTAGGTTAAGTTTCAGAGTTGCTTCTAATGTACCGAAGCTGGACTTAGACATAATTTCACTCTCACAACATTATGGCTGGTTGGAGACAGTCCGAACCACAAATAGCGGGTCCATGGTTCTGGGCATAAACTGGGGGGACGGGGACGACTCCCATTAACCCCTGACTATACCGGGGATACGCTTATCACAATGCCTTTCTGGTCTGTGCTGAAGCAGGGCATTCTGGCAGCCAAGTGGCTTGACCTTTATTAGTGAGCCTGGTTACCCCCTCTCAGAACCACAGACTTAGAAATCGCCAGCTCATATACAGTGCATAAAATATATTTATATATATACCCTTATACACCATTTTAATAAAAAATATTACAAAATTCTTCTAAGTCCCTCGGGAAGAGTGAAAGACGCGCAGGTTCATTTTCAGAGCTCCTAGACCTTCTTTTAAGAAGTTAGCCAAAAAGTAGCTTCTAAAAACGCTTAGGTTAAGTTTCAGAGTTGCTTCTAATGTACCGAAGCTGGACTTAGACATAATTTCACTCTCACAACATTATGGCTGGTTGGAGACAGTCCGAACCACAAATAGCGGGTCCATGGTTCTGGGCATATACTGGGGGGACGGGGACGACTCCCATTAACCCCTGACTATACCGGGGATACGCTTATCACAATGCCTTTCTGGTCTGTGCTGAAGCAGGGCATTCTGGCAGCCAAGTGGCTTGACCTTTATTAGTGAGCCTGGTTACCCCCTCTCAGAACCACAGACTTAGAAATCGCCAGCTCATATACAGTGCATAAAATATATTTATATATATACCCTTATACACCATTTTAATAAAAAATATCACAAAATTCTTCTAAGTCCCTCGGGAAGAGTGAAAGACGCGCAGGTTCATTGTCAGAGCTCCTAGACCTTCCTATAAGAAGTTAGCAAAAAGTAGCTTCTAAAAACGCTTAGGTTAAGTTTCAGAGTTGCTTCTAATGTACCGAAGCTGGACTTGGACATAATTTCACTCTCACAACATTATGGCTGGTTGGAGACAGTCCTAACCACAAGTACTGGGTCCATGGTTCTAGGAGTATACTGGGGGGACGGGGACGACTCCCATTAAACCCTGACTATACCGGGGATACACTTATCACAATGCCTTTCTGGTCTGTGCTGAAGCAGGGCATTCTGGCAGCCAAGTGGCTTGACCTTTATTAGTGAGCCTGGTTACCCCCTCTCGGAACCACAGACTTAGAAATCGCCAGCTCATATACAGTGCATAAAATATATTTATATATATACCCTTATACACCATTTTAATAAAAAATATCACAAAATTCTTCTAAGTCCCTCGGGAAGAGTGAAAGACGCGCACGTTCATTTACAGAGCTCCTAGACCTTCCTATAAGAAGTTAGCCAAAAAGCAGCTTCGAAAAACGCTTATGTTAAGTTTCAGAGTTGCTTCTAATGTACCGAAGCTGGACTTAGACATAATTTCACTCTCACAACATTATGGCTGGTTGGAGACAGTCCGAACCACAAATAGCGGGTCCATGGTTCTGGGCATATACTGGGGGGACGGGGACGACTCCCATTAACCCCTGACTATACCGGGGATACGCTTATCACAATGCCTTTCTGGTCTGTGCTGAAGCAGGGCATTCTGGCAGCCAAGTGGCTTGACCTTTATTAGTGAGCCTGATTACCCCCTCTCAGAACCACAGACTTAGAAATCGCCAGCTCATATACAGTGCATAAAATATATTTATATATATACCCTTATACACCATTTTAATAAAAAATATCACAAAATTCTTCTAAGTCCCTCGAGAAGAGTGAAAGACGCGCACGTTCATTTTCAGAGCTCCTAGACCTTCCTATAAGAAGTTAGCCAAAAAGCAGCTTCTAAAAACGCTTAGGTTAAGTTTCAGAGTTGCTTCTAATGTACCGAAGCTGGACAGACATAATTTCACTCTCACAACATTATGGCTGGTTGGAGACAGTCCGAACCACAAATAGCGGGTCCATGGTTCTGGGCATATACTGGGGGGACGGGGACGACTCCCATTAACCCCTGACTATACCGGGGATACGCTTATCACAATGCCTTTCTGGTCTGTGCTGAAGCAGGGCATTCTGGCAGCCAAGTGGCTTGACCTTTATTAGTGAGCCTGGTTACCCCCTCTCAGAACCACAGACTTAGAAATCGCCAGCTCATATACAGTGCATAAAATATATTTATATATATACCCTTATACACCATTTTAATAAAAAATATCACAAAATTCTTCTAAGTCCCTCGGGAAGAGTGAAAGACGCGCAGGTTCATTTTCAGAGCTCCTAGACCTTCCTATAAGAAGTTAGCCAAAAAGTAGCTTCTAAAAACGCTTAGGTTAAGTTTCAGAGTTGCTTCTAATGTACCGAAGCTGGACTTAGACATAATTTCACTCTCACAACATTATGGCTGGTTGGAGACAGTCCGAACCACAAATAGCGGGTCCATGGTTCTGGGCATAAACTGGGGGGACGGGGACGACTCCCATTAACCCCTGACTATACCGGGGATACGCTTATCACAATGCCTTTCTGGTCTGTGCTGAAGCAGGGCATTCTGGCAGCCAAGTGGCTTGACCTTTATTAGTGAGCCTGGTTACCCCCTCTCAGAACCACAGACTTAGAAATCGCCAGCTCATATACAGTGCATAAAATATATTTATATATATACCCTTATACACCATTTTAATAAAAAATATTACAAAATTCTTCTAAGTCCCTCGGGAAGAGTGAAAGACGCGCAGGTTCATTTTCAGAGCTCCTAGACCTTCTTTTAAGAAGTTAGCCAAAAAGTAGCTTCTAAAAACGCTTAGGTTAAGTTTCAGAGTTGCTTCTAATGTACCGAAGCTGGACTTAGACATAATTTCACTCTCACAACATTATGGCTGGTTGGAGACAGTCCGAACCACAAATAGCGGGTCCATGGTTCTGGGCATATACTGGGGGGACGGGGACGACTCCCATTAACCCCTGACTATACCGGGGATACGCTTATCACAATGCCTTTCTGGTCTGTGCTGAAGCAGGGCATTCTGGCAGCCAAGTGGCTTGACCTTTATTAGTGAGCCTGGTTACCCCCTCTCAGAACCACAGACTTAGAAATCGCCAGCTCATATACAGTGCATAAAATATATTTATATATATACCCTTATACACCATTTTAATAAAAAATATCACAAAATTCTTCTAAGTCCCTCGGGAAGAGTGAAAGACGCGCAGGTTCATTGTCAGAGCTCCTAGACCTTCCTATAAGAAGTTAGCAAAAAGTAGCTTCTAAAAACGCTTAGGTTAAGTTTCAGAGTTGCTTCTAATGTACCGAAGCTGGACTTGGACATAATTTCACTCTCACAACATTATGGCTGGTTGGAGACAGTCCTAACCACAAGTACTGGGTCCATGGTTCTAGGAGTATACTGGGGGGACGGGGACGACTCCCATTAAACCCTGACTATACCGGGGATACACTTATCACAATGCCTTTCTGGTCTGTGCTGAAGCAGGGCATTCTGGCAGCCAAGTGGCTTGACCTTTATTAGTGAGCCTGGTTACCCCCTCTCGGAACCACAGACTTAGAAATCGCCAGCTCATATACAGTGCATAAAATATATTTATATATATACCCTTATACACCATTTTAATAAAAAATATCACAAAATTCTTCTAAGTCCCTCGGGAAGAGTGAAAGACGCGCACGTTCATTTACAGAGCTCCTAGACCTTCCTATAAGAAGTTAGCCAAAAAGCAGCTTCGAAAAACGCTTATGTTAAGTTTCAGAGTTGCTTCTAATGTACCGAAGCTGGACTTAGACATAATTTCACTCTCACAACATTATGGCTGGTTGGAGACAGTCCGAACCACAAATAGCGGGTCCATGGTTCTGGGCATATACTGGGGGGACGGGGACGACTCCCATTAACCCTTGACTATACCGGGGATACGCTTATCACAATGCCTTTCTGGTCTGTGCTGAAGCAGGGCATTCTGGCAGCCAAGTGGCTTGACCTTTATTAGTGAGCCTGGTTACCCCCTCTCAGAACCACAGACTTAGAAATCGCCAGCTCATATACAGTGCATAAAATATATTTATATATATACCCTTATACACCATTTTAATAAAAAATATCACAAAATTCTTCTAAGTCCCTCGGGAAGAGTGAAAGACGCGCACGTTCATTTTCAGAGCTCCTAGACCTTCCTATAAGAAGTTAGCCAAAAAGTAGCTTCTAAAAACGCTTAGGTTAAGTTTCAGAGTTGCTTCTAATGTACCGAAGCTGGACTTAGACATAATTTCACTCTCACAACATTATGGCTGGTTGGAGACAGTCCGAACCACAAATAGCGGGTCCATGGTTCTGGGCATATACTGGGGGGACGGGGACGACTCCCATTAACCCCTGACTATACCGGGGATGCGCTTATCACAATGCCTTTCTGGTCTGTGCTGAAGCAGGGCATTCTGGCAGCCAAGTGGCTTGACCTTTATTAGTGAGCCTGGTTACCCCCTCTCAGAACCACAGACTTAGAAATCGCCAGCTCATATACAGTGCATAAAATATATTTATATATATACCCTTATACACCATTTTAATAAAAAATATCTCAAAATTCTTCTAAGTCCCTCGGGAAGAGTGAAAGACGCGCAGGTTCATTTTCAGAGCTCCTAGACCTTCCTATAAGAAGTTAGCCAAAAAGTAGCTTCTAAAAACGCTTAGGTTAAGTTTCAGAGTTGCTTCTAATGTACCGAAGCTGGACTTAGACATAATTTCACTCTCACAACATTATGGCTGGTTGGAGACAGTCCGAACCACAAATAGCGGGTCCATGGTTCTGGGCATATACTGGGGGGACGGGGACGACTCCCATTAACCCCTGACTATACCGGGGATACGCTTATCACAATGCCTTTCTGGTCTGTGCTGAAGCAGGGCATTCTGGCAGCCAAGTGGCTTGACCTTTATTAGTGAGCCTGATTACCCCCTCTCAGAACCACAGACTTAGAAATCGCCAGCTCATATACAGTGCATAAAATATATTTATATATATACCCTTATACACCATTTTAATAAAAAATATCACAAAATTCTTCTAAGTCCCTCGGGAAGAGTGAAAGACGCGCACGTTCATTTTCAGAGCTCCTAGACCTTCCTATAAGAAGTTAGCCAAAAAGCAGCTTCTAAAAACGCTTAGGTTAAGTTTCAGAGTTGCTTCTAATGTACCGAAGCTGGACAGACATAATTTCACTCTCACAACATTATGGCTGGTTGGAGACAGTCCGAACCACAAATAGCGGGTCCATGGTTCTGGGCATATACTGGGGGGACGGGGACGACTCCCATTAACCCCTGACTATACCGGGGATACGCTTATCACAATGCCTTTCTGGTCTGTGCTGAAGCAGGGCATTCTGGCAGCCAAGTGGCTTGACCTTTATTAGTGAGCCTGGTTACCCCCTCTCAGAACCACAGACTTAGAAATCGCCAGCTCATATACAGTGCATAAAATATATTTATATATATACCCTTATACACCATTTTAATAAAAAATATCACAAAATTCTTCTAAGTCCCTCGGGAAGAGTGAAAGACGCGCAGGTTCATTTTCAGAGCTCCTAGACCTTCCTATAAGAAGTTAGCCAAAAAGTAGCTTCTAAAAACGCTTAGGTTAAGTTTCAGAGTTGCTTCTAATGTACCGAAGCTGGACTTAGACATAATTTCACTCTCACAACATTATGGCTGGTTGGAGACAGTCCGAACCACAAATAGCGGGTCCATGGTTCTGGGCATAAACTGGGGGGACGGGGACGACTCCCATTAACCCCTGACTATACCGGGGATACGCTTATCACAATGCCTTTCTGGTCTGTGCTGAAGCAGGGCATTCTGGCAGCCAAGTGGCTTGACCTTTATTAGTGAGCCTGGTTACCCCCTCTCAGAACCACAGACTTAGAAATCGCCAGCTCATATACAGTGCATAAAATATATTTATATATATACCCTTATACACCATTTTAATAAAAAATATTACAAAATTCTTCTAAGTCCCTCGGGAAGAGTGAAAGACGCGCAGGTTCATTTTCAGAGCTCCTAGACCTTCTTTTAAGAAGTTAGCCAAAAAGTAGCTTCTAAAAACGCTTAGGTTAAGTTTCAGAGTTGCTTCTAATGTACCGAAGCTGGACTTAGACATAATTTCACTCTCACAACATTATGGCTGGTTGGAGACAGTCCGAACCACAAATAGCGGGTCCATGGTTCTGGGCATATACTGGGGGGACGGGGACGACTCCCATTAACCCCTGACTATACCGGGGATACGCTTATCACAATGCCTTTCTGGTCTGTGCTGAAGCAGGGCATTCTGGCAGCCAAGTGGCTTGACCTTTATTAGTGAGCCTGGTTACCCCCTCTCAGAACCACAGACTTAGAAATCGCCAGCTCATATACAGTGCATAAAATATATTTATATATATACCCTTATACACCATTTTAATAAAAAATATCACAAAATTCTTCTAAGTCCCTCGGGAAGAGTGAAAGACGCGCAGGTTCATTGTCAGAGCTCCTAGACCTTCCTATAAGAAGTTAGCAAAAAGTAGCTTCTAAAAACGCTTAGGTTAAGTTTCAGAGTTGCTTCTAATTTACCGAAGCTGGACTTGGACATAATTTCACTCTCACAACATTATGGCTGGTTGGAGACAGTCCTAACCACAAGTACTGGGTCCATGGTTCTAGGAGTATACTGGGGGGACGGGGACGACTCCCATTAAACCCTGACTATACCGGGGATACACTTATCACAATGCCTTTCTGGTCTGTGCTGAAGCAGGGCATTCTGGCAGCCAAGTGGCTTGACCTTTATTAGTGAGCCTGGTTACCCCCTCTCGGAACCACAGACTTAGAAATCGCCAGCTCATATACAGTGCATAAAATATATTTATACTGTATATATACCCTTATACACCATTTTAATAAAAAATATCACAAAATTCTTCTAAGTCCCTCGGGAAGAGTGAAAGACGCGCACGTTCATTTACAGAGCTCCTAGACCTTCCTATAAGAAGTTAGCCAAAAAGCAGCTTCGAAAAACGCTTATGTTAAGTTTCAGAGTTGCTTCTAATGTACCGAAGCTGGACTTAGACATAATTTCACTCTCACAACATTATGGCTGGTTGGAGACAGTCCGAACCACAAATAGCGGGTCCATGGTTCTGGGCATATACTGGGGGGACGGGGACGACTCCCATTAACCCCTGACTATACCGGGGATACGCTTATCACAATGCCTTTCTGGTCTGTGCTGAAGCAGGGCATTCTGGCAGCCAAGTGGCTTGACCTTTATTAGTGAGCCTGGTTACCCCCTCTCAGAACCACAGACTTAGAAATCGCCAGCTCATATACAGTGCATAAAATATATTTATATATATACCCTTATACACCATTTTAATAAAAAATATCACAAAATTCTTCTAAGTCCCTCGGGAAGAGTGAAAGACGCGCAGGTTCATTTTCAGAGCTCCTAGACCTTCCTATAAGAAGTTAGCCAAAAAGTAGCTTCTAAAAACGCTTAGGTTAAGTTTCAGAGTTGCTTCTAATGTACCGAAGCTGGACTTAGACATAATTTCACTCTCACAACATTATGGCTGGTTGGAGACAGTCCGAACCACAAATAGCGGGTCCATGGTTCTGGGCATATACTGGGGGGACGGGGACGACTCCCATTAACCCCTGACTATACCGGGGATACGCTTATCACAATGCCTTTCTGGTCTGTGCTGAAGCAGGGCATTCTGGCAGCCAAGTGGCTTGAACTTTATTAGTGAGCCTGGTTACCCCCTCTCGGAACCACAGACTTAGAAATCGCCAGCTCATATAGAGTGCATAAAATATATTTATATATATACCCTTATACACCATTTTAATAAAAAATATCACAAAATTCTTCTAAGTCCCTCGGGAAGAGTGAAAGACGCGCACGTTCATTTTCAGAGCTCCTAGACCTTCCTATAAGAAGTTAGCCAAAAAGCAGCTTCTAAAAACGCTTAGGTTAAGTTTCAGAGTTGCTTCTAATGTACCGAAGCTGGACTTAGACATAATTTCACTCTCACAACATTATGGCTGGTTGGAGACAGTCCGAACCACAAATAGCGGGTCCATGGTTCTGGGCATATACTGGGGGGACGGGGACGACTCCCATTAACCCTTGACTATACCGGGGATACGCTTATCACAATGCCTTTCTGGTCTGTGCTGAAGCAGGGCATTCTGGCAGCCAAGTGGCTTGACCTTTATTAGTGAGCCTGGTTACCCCCTCTCAGAACCACAGACTTAGAAATCGCCAGCTCATATACAGTGCATAAAATATATTTATATATATACCCTTATACACCATTTTAATAAAAAATATCACAAAATTCTTCTAAGTCCCTCGGGAAGAGTGAAAGACGCGCAGGTTCATTTTCAGAGCTCCTAGACCTTCTTATAAGAAGTTAGCCAAAAAGTAGCTTCTAAAAACGCTTAGGTTAAGTTTCAGAGTTGCTTCTAATGTACCGAAGCTGGACTTAGACATAATTTCACTCTCACAACATTATGGCTGGTTGGAGACAGTCCGAACCACAAATAGCGGGTCCATGGTTCTGGGCATATACTGGGGGGACGGGGACGACTCCCATTAACCCCTGACTATACCGGGGATACGCTTATCACAATGCCTTTCTGGTCTGTGCTGAAGCAGGGCATTCTGGCAGCCAAGTGGCTTGACCTTTATTAGTGAGCCTGATTACCCCCTCTCAGAACCACAGACTTAGAAATCGCCAGCTCATATACAGTGCATAAAATATATTTATATATATACCCTTATACACCATTTTAATAAAAAATATCACAAAATTCTTCTAAGTCCCTCGGGAAGAGTGAAAGACGCGCACGTTCATTTTCAGAGCTCCTAGACCTTCCTATAAGAAGTTAGCCAAAAAGTAGCTTCTAAAAACGCTTAGGTTAAGTTTCAGAGTTGCTTCTAATGTACCGAAGCTGGACTTAGACATAATTTCACTCTCACAACATTATGGCTGGTTGGAGACAGTCCGAACCACAAATAGCGGGTCCATGGTTCTGGGCATATACTGGGGGGACGGGGACGACTCCCATTAACCCCTGACTATACCGGGGATACGCTTATCACAATGCCTTTCTGGTCTGTGCTGAAGCAGGGCATTCTGGCAGCCAAGTGGCTTGACCTTTATTAGTGAGCCTGATTACCCCCTCTCAGAACCACAGACTTAGAAATCGCCAGCTCATATACAGTGCATAAAATATATTTATATATATACCCTTATACACCATTTTAATAAAAAATATCACAAAATTCTTCTAAGTCCCTCGGGAAGAGTGAAAGACGCGCACGTTCATTTTCAGAGCTCCTAGACCTTCCTATAAGAAGTTAGCCAAAAAGTAGCTTCTAAAAACGCTTAGGTTAAGTTTCAGAGTTGCTTCTAATGTACCGAAGCTGGACTTAGACATAATTTCACTCTCACAACATTATGGCTGGTTGGAGACAGTCCGAACCACAAATAGCGGGTCCATGGTTCTGGGCATATACTGGGGGGACGGGGACGACTCCCATTAACCCCTGACTATACCGGGGATGCGCTTATCACAATGCCTTTCTGGTCTGTGCTGAAGAAGGGCATTCTGGCAGCCAAGTGGCTTGACCTTTATTAGTGAGCCTGGTTACCCCCTCTCAGAACCACAGACTTAGAAATCGCCAGCTCATATACAGTGCATAAAATATATTTATATATATACCCTTATACACCATTTTAATAAAAAATATCACAAAATTCTTCTAAGTCCCTCGGGAAGAGTGAAAGACGCGCAGGTTCATTTTCAGAGCTCCTAGACCTTCCTATAAGAAGTTAGCCAAAAAGTAGCTTCTAAAAACGCTTAGGTTAAGTTTCAGAGTTGCTTCTAATGTACCGAAGCTGGACTTAGACATAATTTCACTCTCACAACATTATGGCTGGTTGGAGACAGTCCGAACCACAAATAGCGGGTCCATGGTTCTGGGCATATACTGGGGGGACGGGGACGACTCCCATTAACCCCTGACTATACCGGGGATACGCTTATCACAATGCCTTTCTGGTCTGTGCTGAAGCAGGGCATTCTGGCAGCCAAGTGGCTTGACCTTTATTAGTGAGCCTGATTACCCCCTCTCAGAACCACAGACTTAGAAATCGCCAGCTCATATACAGTGCATAAAATATATTTATATATATACCCTTATACACCATTTTAATAAAAAATATCACAAAATTCTTCTAAGTCCCTCGGGAAGAGTGAAAGACGCGCACGTTCATTTTCAGAGCTCCTAGACCTTCCTATAAGAAGTTAGCCAAAAAGTAGCTTCTAAAAACGCTTAGGTTAAGTTTCAGAGTTGCTTCTAATGTACCGAAGCTGGACTTAGACATAATTTCACTCTCACAACATTATGGCTGGTTGGAGACAGTCCGAACCACAAATAGCGGGTCCATGGTTCTGGGCATATACTGGGGGGACGGGGACGACTCCCATTAACCCCTGACTATACCGGGGATACGCTTATCACAATGCCTTTCTGGTCTGTGCTGAAGCAGGGCATTCTGGCAGCCAAGTGGCTTGAACTTTATTAGTGAGCCTGGTTACCCCCTCTCAGAACCACAGACTTAGAAATCGCCAGCTCATATACAGTGCATAAAATATATTTATATATATACCCTTATACACCATTTTAATAAAAAATATCACAAAATTCTTCTAAGTCCCTCGGGAAGAGTGAAAGACGCGCAGGTTCATTTTCAGAGCTCCTAGACCTTCCTATAAGAAGTTAGCCAAAAAGTAGCTTCTAAAAACGCTTAGGTTAAGTTTCAGAGTTGCATCTAATGTACCGAAGCTGGACTTAGACATAATTTCACTCTCACAACATTATGGCTGGTTGGAGACAGTCCGAACCACAAATAGCGGGTCCATGGTTCTGGGCATATACTGGGGGGACGGGGACGACTCCCATTAACCCCTGACTATACCGGGGATACGCTTATCACAATGCCTTTCTGGTCTGTGCTGAAGCAGGGCATTCTGGCAGCCAAGTGGCTTGACCTTTATTAGTGAGCCTGATTACCCCCTCTCAGAACCACAGACTTAGAAATCGCCAGCTCATATACAGTGCATAAAATATATTTATATATATACCCTTATACACCATTTTAATAAAAAATATCACAAAATTCTTTTAAGTCCCTCGGGAAGAGTGAAAGACGCGCACGTTCATTTTCAGAGCTCCTAGACCTTCCTATAAGAAGTTAGCCAAAAAGTAGCTTCTAAAAACGCTTAGGTTAAGTTTCAGAGTTGCTTCTAATGTACCGAAGCTGGACTTAGACATAATTTCACTCTCACAACATTATGGCTGGTTGGAGACAGTCCGAACCACAAATAGCGGGTCCATGGTTCTGGGCATATACTGGGGGGACGGGGACGACTCCCATTAACCCCTGACTATACCGGGGATGCGCTTATCACAATGCCTTTCTGGTCTGTGCTGAAGCAGGGCATTCTGGCAGCCAAGTGGCTTGACCTTTATTAGTGAGCCTGGTTACCCCCTCTCAGAACCACAGACTTAGAAATCGCCAGCTCATATACAGTGCATAAAATATATTTATATATATACCCTTATACACCATTTTAATAAAAAATATCACAAAATTCTTCTAAGTCCCTCGGGAAGAGTGAAAGACGCGCAGGTTCATTGTCAGAGCTCCTAGACCTTCCTATAAGAAGTTAGCCAAAAAGCAGCTTCGAAAAACGCTTATGTTAAGTTTCAGAGTTGCTTCTAATGTACCGAAGCTGGACTTAGACATAATTTCACTCTCACAACATTATGGCTGTTTGGAGACAGTCCGAACCACAAATAGCGGGTCCATGGTTCTGGGCATATACTGGGGGGACGGGGACGACTCCCATTAACCCCTGACTATACCGGGGATACGCTTATCACAATGCCTTTCTGGTCTGTGCTGAAGCAGGGCATTCTGGCAGCCAAGTGGCTTGACCTTTATTAGTGAGCCTGGTTACCCCCTCTCAGAACCACAGACTTAGAAATCGCCAGCTCATATACAGTGCATAAAATATATTTATATATATACCCTTATACACCATTTTAATAAAAAATATCACAAAATTCTTCTAAGTCCCTCGGGAAGAGTGAAAGACGCGCAGGTTCATTTTCAGAGCTCCTAGACCTTCTTATAAGAAGTTAGCCAAAAAGTAGCTTCTAAAAACGCTTAGGTTAAGTTTCAGAGTTGCTTCTAATGTACCGAAGCTGGACTTAGACATAATTTCACTCTCACAACATTATGGCTGGTTGGAGACAGTCCGAACCACAAATAGCGGGTCCATGGTTCTGGGCATATACTGGGGGGACGGGGACGACTCCCATTAACCCCTGACTATACCGGGGATACGCTTATCACAATGCCTTTCTGGTCTGTGCTGAAGCAGGGCATTCTGGCAGCCAAGTGGCTTGACCTTTATTAGTGAGCCTGATTACCCCCTCTCAGAACCACAGACTTAGAAATCGCCAGCTCATATACAGTGCATAAAATATATTTATATATATACCCTTATACACCATTTTAATAAAAAATATCACAAAATTCTTCTAAGTCCCTCGGGAAGAGTGAAAGACGCGCACGTTCATTTTCAGAGCTCCTAGACCTTCCTATAAGAAGTTAGCCAAAAAGTAGCTTCTAAAAACGCTTAGGTTAAGTTTCAGAGTTGCTTCTAATGTACCGAAGCTGGACTTAGACATAATTTCACTCTCACAACATTATGGCTGGTTGGAGACAGTCCGAACCACAAATAGCGGGTCCATGGTTCTGGGCATATACTGGGGGGACGGGGACGACTCCCATTAACCCCTGACTATACCGGGGATACGCTTATCACAATGCCTTTCTGGTCTGTGCTGAAGCAGGGCATTCTGGCAGCCAAGTGGCTTGAACTTTATTAGTGAGCCTGGTTACCCCCTCTCGGAACCACAGACTTAGAAATCGCCAGCTCATATAGAGTGCATAAAATATATTTATATATATACCCTTATACACCATTTTAATAAAAAATATCACAAAATTCTTCTAAGTCCCTCGGGAAGAGTGAAAGACGCGCACGTTCATTTTCAGAGCTCCTAGACCTTCCTATAAGAAGTTAGCCAAAAAGCAGCTTCTAAAAACGCGTAGGTTAAGTTTCAGAGTTGCTTCTAATGTACCGAAGCTGGACTTAGACATAATTTCACTCTCACAACATTATGGCTGGTTGGAGACAGTCCGAACCACAAATAGCGGGTCCATGGTTCTGGGCATATACTGGGGGGACGGGGACGACTCCCATTAACCCTTGACTATACCGGGGATACGCTTATCACAATGCCTTTCTGGTCTGTGCTGAAGCAGGGCATTCTGGCAGCCAAGTGGCTTGACCTTTATTAGTGAGCCTGGTTACCCCCTCTCAGAACCACAGACTTAGAAATCGCCAGCTCATATACAGTGCATAAAATATATTTATATATATACCCTTATACACCATTTTAATAAAAAATATCACAAAATTCTTCTAAGTCCCTCGGGAAGAGTGAAAGACGCGCAGGTTCATTTTCAGAGCTCCTAGACCTTCCTATAAGAAGTTAGCCAAAAAGTAGCTTCTAAAAACGCTTAGGTTAAGTTTCAGAGTTGCTTCTAATGTACCGAAGCTGGACTTAGACATAATTTCACTCTCACAACATTATGGCTGGTTGGAGACAGTCCGAACCACAAATAGCGGGTCCATGGTTCTGGGCATATACTGGGGGGACGGGGACGACTCCCATTAACCCCTGACTATACCGGGGATACGCTTATCACAATGCCTTTCTGGTCTGTGCTGAAGCAGGGCATTCTGGCAGCCAAGTGGCTTGACCTTTATTAGTGAGCCTAATACCCCCTCTCAGAACCACAGACTTAGAAATCGCCAGCTCATATACAGTGCATAAAATATATTTATATATATACCCTTATACACCATTTTAATAAAAAATATCACAAAATTCTTCTAAGTCCCTCGGGAAGAGTGAAAGACGCGCACGTTCATTTTCAGAGCTCCTAGACCTTCCTATAAGAAGTTAGCCAAAAAGTAGCTTCTAAAAACGCTTAGGTTAAGTTTCAGAGTTGCTTCTAATGTACCGAAGCTGGACTTAGACATAATTTCACTCTCACAACATTATGGCTGGTTGGAGACAGTCCGAACCACAAATAGCGGGTCCATGGTTCTGGGCATATACTGGGGGGACGGGGACGACTCCCATTAACCCCTGACTATACCGGGGATACGCTTATCACAATGCCTTTCTGGTCTGTGCTGAAGCAGGGCATTCTGGCAGCCAAGTGGCTTGACCTTTATTAGTGAGCCTGGTTACCCCCTCTCAGAACCACAGACTTAGAAATCGCCAGCTCATATACAGTGCATAAAATATATTTATATATATACCCTTATACACCATTTTAATAAAAAATATCACAAAATTCTTCTAAGTCCCTCGGGAAGAGTGAAAGACGCGCAGGTTCATTGTCAGAGCTCCTAGACCTTCCTATAAGAAGTTAGCCAAAAAGCAGCTTCGAAAAACGCTTATGTTAAGTTTCAGAGTTGCTTCTAATGTACCGAAGCTGGACTTAGACATAATTTCACTCTCACAACATTATGGCTGGTTGGAGACAGTCCGAACCACAAATAGCGGGTCCATGGTTCTGGGCATATACTGGGGGGACGGGGACGACTCCCATTAACCCCTGACTATACCGGGGATACGCTTATCACAATGCCTTTCTGGTCTGTGCTGAAGCAGGGCATTCTGGCAGCCAAGTGGCTTGACCTTTATTAGTGAGCCTGGTTACCCCCTCTCAGAACCACAGACTTAGAAATCGCCAGCTCATATACAGTGCATAAAATATATTTATATATATACCCTTATACACCATTTTAATAAAAAATATCACAAAATTCTTCTAAGTCCCTCGGGAAGAGTGAAAGACGCGCAGGTTCATTTTCAGAGCTCCTAGACCTTCCTATAAGAAGTTAGCCAAAAAGTAGCTTCTAAAAACGCTTAGATTAAGTTTCAGAGTTGCTTCTAATGTACCGAAGCTGGACTTAGACATAATTTCACTCTCACAACATTATGGCTGGTTGGAGACAGTCCGAACCACAAATAGCGGGTCCATGGTTCTGGGCATATACTGGGGGGACGGGGACGACTCCCATTAACCCCTGACTATACCGGGGATACGCTTATCACAATGCCTTTCTGGTCTGTGCTGAAGCAGGGCATTCTGGCAGCCAAGTGGCTTGACCTTTATTAGTGAGCCTGATTACCCCCTCTCAGAACCACAGACTTAGAAATCGCCAGCTCATATACAGTGCATAAAATATATTTATATATATACCCTTATACACCATTTTAATAAAAAATATCACAAAATTCTTCTAAGTACCTCGGGAAGAGTGAAAGACGCGCACGTTCATTTTCAGAGCTCCTAGACCTTCCTATAAGAAGTTAGCCAAAAAGTAGCTTCTAAAAACGCTTAGGTTAAGTTTCAGAGTTGCTTCTAATGTACCGAAGCTGGACTTAGACATAATTTCACTCTCACAACATTATGGCTGGTTGGAGACAGTCCGAACCACAAATAGCGGGTCCATGGTTCTGGGCATATACTGGGGGGACGGGGACGACTCCCATTAACCCCTGACTATACCGGGGATACGCTTATCACAATGCCTTTCTGGTCTGTGCTGAAGCAGGGCATTCTGGCAGCCAAGTGGCTTGACCTTTATTAGTGAGCCTGGTTACCCCCTCTCAGAACCACAGACTTAGAAATCGCCAGCTCATATACAGTGCATAAAATATATTTATATATATACCCTTATACACCATTTTAATAAAAAATATCACAAAATTCTTCTAAGTCCCTCGGGAAGAGTGAAAGACGCGCAGGTTCATTTTCAGAGCTCCTAGACCTTCCTATAAGAAGTTAGCCAAAAAGTAGCTTCTAAAAACGCTTAGGTTAAGTTTCAGAGTTGCTTCTAATGTACCGAAGCTGGACTTAGACATAATTTCACTCTCACAACATTATGGCTGGTTGGAGACAGTCCGAACCACAAATAGCGGGTCCATGGTTCTGGGCATATACTGGGGGGGACGGGGACGACTCCCATTAACCCCTGACTATACCGGGGATACGCTTATCACAATGCCTTTCTGGTCTGTGCTGAAGCAGGGCATTCTGGCAGCCAAGTGGCTTGAACTTTATTAGTGAGCCTGGTTACCCCCTCTCGGAACCACAGACTTAGAAATCGCCAGCTCATATAGAGTGCATAAAATATATTTATATATATACCCTTATACACCATTTTAATAAAAAATATCACAAAATTCTTCTAAGTCCCTCGGGAAGAATGAAAGACGCGCACGTTCATTTTCAGAGCTCCTAGACCTTCCTATAAGAAGTTAGCCAAAAAGCAGCTTCTAAAAACGCTTAGGTTAAGTTTCAGAGTTGCTTCTAATGTACCGAAGCTGGACTTAGACATAATTTCACTCTCACAACATTATGGCTGGTTGGAGACAGTCCGAACCACAAATAGCGGGTCCATGGTTCTGGGCATATACTGGGGGGACGGGGACGACTCCCATTAACCCTTGACTATACCGGGGATACGCTTATCACAATGCCTTTCTGGTCTGTGCTGAAGCAGGGCATTCTGGCAGCCAAGTGGCTTGAACTTTATTAGTGAGCCTGGTTACCCCCTCTCGGAACCACAGACTTAGAAATCGCCAGCTCATATAGAGTGCATAAAATATATTTATATATATACCCTTATACACCATTTTAATAAAAAATATCACAAAATTCTTCTAAGTCCCTCGGGAAGAGTGAAAGACGCGCACGTTCATTTTCAGAGCTCCTAGACCTTCCTATAAGAAGTTAGCCAAAAAGTAGCTTCTAAAAACGCTTAGGTTAAGTTTCAGAGTTGCTTCTAATGTACCGAAGCTGGACTTAGACATAATTTCACTCTCACAACATTATGGCTGGTTGGAGACAGTCCGAACCACAAATAGCGGGTCCATGGTTCTGGGCATATACTGGGGGGACGGGGACGACTCCCATTAACCCCTGACTATACCGGGGATACGCTTATCACAATGCCTTTCTGGTCTGTGCTGAAGCAGGGCATTCTGGCAGCCAAGTGGCTTGACCTTTATTAGTGAGCCTGATTACCCCCTCTCAGAACCACAGACTTAGAAATCGCCAGCTCATATACAGTGCATAAAATATATTTATATATATACCCTTATACACCATTTTAATAAAAAATATCACAAAATTCTTCTAAGTCCCTCGGGAAGAGTGAAAGACGCGCACATTCATTTTCAGAGCTCCTAGACCTTCCTATAAGAAGTTAGCCAAAAAGTAGCTTCTAAAAACGCTTAGGTTAAGTTTCAGAGTTGCTTCTAATGTACCGAAGCTGGACTTAGACATAATTTCACTCTCACAACATTATGGCTGGTTGGAGACAGTCCGAACCACAAGTACCGGGTCCATGGTTCTGGGCGTATACTGGGGGGACGGGGACGACTCCCATTAACCCCTGACTATACCGGGGATACGCTTATCACAATGCCTTTCTGGTCTGTGCTGAAGCAGGGCATTCTGGCAGCCAAGTGGCTTGAACTTTATTAGTGAGCCTGGTTACCCCCTCTCGGAACCACAGACTTAGAAATCGCCAGCTCATATAGAGTGCATAAAATATATTTATATATATACCCTTATACACCATTTTAATAAAAAATATCACAAAATTCTTCTAAGTCCCTCGGGAAGAGTGAAAGACGCGCACGTTCATTTTCAGAGCTCCTAGACCTTCCTATAAGAAGTTAGCCAAAAAGCAGCTTCGAAAAACGCTTATGTTAAGTTTCAGAGTTGCTTCTAATGTACCGAAGCTGGACTTAGACATAATTTCACTCTCACAACATTATGGCTGGTTGGAGACAGTCCGAACCACAAATAGCGGGTCCATGGTTCTGGGCATATACTGGGGGGACGGGGACGACTCCCATTAACCCCTGACTATACCGGGGATACGCTTATCACAATGCCTTTCTGGTCTGTGCTGAAGCAGGGCATTCTGGCAGCCAAGTGGCTTGACCTTTATTAGTGAGCCTGATTACCCCCTCTCAGAACCACAGACTTAGAAATCGCCAGCTCATATACAGTGCATAAAATATATTTATATATATACCCTTATACACCATTTTAATAAAAAATATCACAAAATTCTTCTAAGTCCCTCGGGAAGAGTGAAAGACGCGCACGTTCATTTTCAGAGCTCCTAGACCTTCCTATAAGAAGTTAGCCAAAAAGTAGCTTCTAAAAACGCTTAGGTTAAGTTTCAGAGTTGCTTCTAATGTACCGAAGCTGGACTTAGACATAATTTCACTCTCACAACATTATGGCTGGTTGGAGACAGTCCGAACCACAAATAGCGGGTCCATGGTTCTGGGCATATACTGGGGGGACGGGGACGACTCCCATTAACCCCTGACTATACCGGGGATACGCTTATCACAATGCCTTTCTGGTCTGTGCTGAAGCAGGGCATTCTGGCAGCCAAGTGGCTTGAACTTTATTAGTGAGCCTGGTTACCCCCTCTCAGAACCACAGACTTAGAAATCGCCAGCTCATATACAGTGCATAAAATATATTTATATATATACCCTTATACACCATTTTAATAAAAAATATCACAAAATTCTTCTAAGTCCCTCGGGAAGAGTGAAAGACGCGCAGGTTCATTTTCAGAGCTCCTAGACCTTCCTATAAGAAGTTAGCCAAAAAGTAGCTTCTAAAAACGCTTAGGTTAAGTTTCAGAGTTGCTTCTAATGTACCGAAGCTGGACTTAGACATAATTTCACTCTCACAACATTATGGCTGGTTGGAGACAGTCCGAACCACAAATAGCGGGTCCATGGTTCTGGGCATATACTGGGGGGACGGGGACGACTCCCATTAACCCCTGACTATACCGGGGATGCGCTTATCACAATGCCTTTCTGGTCTGTGCTGAAGCAGGGCATTCTGGCAGCCAAGTGGCTTGACCTTTATTAGTGAGCCTGGTTACCCCCTCTCAGAACCACAGACTTAGAAATCGCCAGCTCATATACAGTGCATAAAATATATTTATATATATACCCTTATACACCATTTTAATAAAAAATATCACAAAATTCTTCTAAGTCCCTCGGGAAGAGTGAAAGACGCGCAGGTTCATTGTCAGAGCTCCTAGACCTTCCTATAAGAAGTTAGCCAAAAAGCAGCTTCGAAAAACGCTTATGTTAAGTTTCAGAGTTGCTTCTAATGTACCGAAGCTGGACTTAGACATAATTTCACTCTCACAACATTATGGCTGTTTGGAGACAGTCCGAACCACAAATAGCGGGTCCATGGTTCTGGGCATATACTGGGGGGACGGGGACGACTCCCATTAACCCCTGACTATACCGGGGATACGCTTATCACAATGCCTTTCTGGTCTGTGCTGAAGCAGGGCATTCTGGCAGCCAAGTGGCTTGACCTTTATTAGTGAGCCTGGTTACCCCCTCTCAGAACCACAGACTTAGAAATCGCCAGCTCATATACAGTGCATAAAATATATTTATATATATACCCTTATACACCATTTTAATAAAAAATATCACAAAATTCTTCTAAGTCCCTCGGGAAGAGTGAAAGACGCGCAGGTTCATTTTCAGAGCTCCTAGACCTTCTTATAAGAAGTTAGCCAAAAAGTAGCTTCTAAAAACGCTTAGGTTAAGTTTCAGAGTTGCTTCTAATGTACCGAAGCTGGACTTAGACATAATTTCACTCTCACAACATTATGGCTGGTTGGAGACAGTCCGAACCACAAATAGCGGGTCCATGGTTCTGGGCATATACTGGGGGGACGGGGACGACTCCCATTAACCCCTGACTATACCGGGGATACGCTTATCACAATGCCTTTCTGGTCTGTGCTGAAGCAGGGCATTCTGGCAGCCAAGTGGCTTGACCTTTATTAGTGAGCCTGATTACCCCCTCTCAGAACCACAGACTTAGAAATCGCCAGCTCATATACAGTGCATAAAATATATTTATATATATACCCTTATACACCATTTTAATAAAAAATATCACAAAATTCTTCTAAGTCCCTCGGGAAGAGTGAAAGACGCGCACGTTCATTTTCAGAGCTCCTAGACCTTCCTATAAGAAGTTAGCCAAAAAGTAGCTTCTAAAAACGCTTAGGTTAAGTTTCAGAGTTGCTTCTAATGTACCGAAGCTGGACTTAGACATAATTTCACTCTCACAACATTATGGCTGGTTGGAGACAGTCCGAACCACAAATAGCGGGTCCATGGTTCTGGGCATATACTGGGGGGACGGGGACGACTCCCATTAACCCCTGACTATACCGGGGATACGCTTATCACAATGCCTTTCTGGTCTGTGCTGAAGCAGGGCATTCTGGCAGCCAAGTGGCTTGAACTTTATTAGTGAGCCTGGTTACCCCCTCTCGGAACCACAGACTTAGAAATCGCCAGCTCATATAGAGTGCATAAAATATATTTATATATATACCCTTATACACCATTTTAATAAAAAATATCACAAAATTCTTCTAAGTCCCTCGGGAAGAGTGAAAGACGCGCACGTTCATTTTCAGAGCTCCTAGACCTTCCTATAAGAAGTTAGCCAAAAAGCAGCTTCTAAAAACGCGTAGGTTAAGTTTCAGAGTTGCTTCTAATGTACCGAAGCTGGACTTAGACATAATTTCACTCTCACAACATTATGGCTGGTTGGAGACAGTCCGAACCACAAATAGCGGGTCCATGGTTCTGGGCATATACTGGGGGGACGGGGACGACTCCCATTAACCCTTGACTATACCGGGGATACGCTTATCACAATGCCTTTCTGGTCTGTGCTGAAGCAGGGCATTCTGGCAGCCAAGTGGCTTGACCTTTATTAGTGAGCCTGGTTACCCCCTCTCAGAACCACAGACTTAGAAATCGCCAGCTCATATACAGTGCATAAAATATATTTATATATATACCCTTATACACCATTTTAATAAAAAATATCACAAAATTCTTCTAAGTCCCTCGGGAAGAGTGAAAGACGCGCAGGTTCATTTTCAGAGCTCCTAGACCTTCCTATAAGAAGTTAGCCAAAAAGTAGCTTCTAAAAACGCTTAGGTTAAGTTTCAGAGTTGCTTCTAATGTACCGAAGCTGGACTTAGACATAATTTCACTCTCACAACATTATGGCTGGTTGGAGACAGTCCGAACCACAAATAGCGGGTCCATGGTTCTGGGCATATACTGGGGGGACGGGGACGACTCCCATTAACCCCTGACTATACCGGGGATACGCTTATCACAATGCCTTTCTGGTCTGTGCTGAAGCAGGGCATTCTGGCAGCCAAGTGGCTTGACCTTTATTAGTGAGCCTAATACCCCCTCTCAGAACCACAGACTTAGAAATCGCCAGCTCATATACAGTGCATAAAATATATTTATATATATACCCTTATACACCATTTTAATAAAAAATATCACAAAATTCTTCTAAGTCCCTCGGGAAGAGTGAAAGACGCGCACGTTCATTTTCAGAGCTCCTAGACCTTCCTATAAGAAGTTAGCCAAAAAGTAGCTTCTAAAAACGCTTAGGTTAAGTTTCAGAGTTGCTTCTAATGTACCGAAGCTGGACTTAGACATAATTTCACTCTCACAACATTATGGCTGGTTGGAGACAGTCCGAACCACAAATAGCGGGTCCATGGTTCTGGGCATATACTGGGGGGACGGGGACGACTCCCATTAACCCCTGACTATACCGGGGATACGCTTATCACAATGCCTTTCTGGTCTGTGCTGAAGCAGGGCATTCTGGCAGCCAAGTGGCTTGACCTTTATTAGTGAGCCTGGTTACCCCCTCTCAGAACCACAGACTTAGAAATCGCCAGCTCATATACAGTGCATAAAATATATTTATATATATACCCTTATACACCATTTTAATAAAAAATATCACAAAATTCTTCTAAGTCCCTCGGGAAGAGTGAAAGACGCGCAGGTTCATTGTCAGAGCTCCTAGACCTTCCTATAAGAAGTTAGCCAAAAAGCAGCTTCGAAAAACGCTTATGTTAAGTTTCAGAGTTGCTTCTAATGTACCGAAGCTGGACTTAGACATAATTTCACTCTCACAACATTATGGCTGGTTGGAGACAGTCCGAACCACAAATAGCGGGTCCATGGTTCTGGGCATATACTGGGGGGACGGGGACGACTCCCATTAACCCCTGACTATACCGGGGATACGCTTATCACAATGCCTTTCTGGTCTGTGCTGAAGCAGGGCATTCTGGCAGCCAAGTGGCTTGACCTTTATTAGTGAGCCTGGTTACCCCCTCTCAGAACCACAGACTTAGAAATCGCCAGCTCATATACAGTGCATAAAATATATTTATATATATACCCTTATACACCATTTTAATAAAAAATATCACAAAATTCTTCTAAGTCCCTCGGGAAGAGTGAAAGACGCGCAGGTTCATTTTCAGAGCTCCTAGACCTTCCTATAAGAAGTTAGCCAAAAAGTAGCTTCTAAAAACGCTTAGATTAAGTTTCAGAGTTGCTTCTAATGTACCGAAGCTGGACTTAGACATAATTTCACTCTCACAACATTATGGCTGGTTGGAGACAGTCCGAACCACAAATAGCGGGTCCATGGTTCTGGGCATATACTGGGGGGACGGGGACGACTCCCATTAACCCCTGACTATACCGGGGATACGCTTATCACAATGCCTTTCTGGTCTGTGCTGAAGCAGGGCATTCTGGCAGCCAAGTGGCTTGACCTTTATTAGTGAGCCTGATTACCCCCTCTCAGAACCACAGACTTAGAAATCGCCAGCTCATATACAGTGCATAAAATATATTTATATATATACCCTTATACACCATTTTAATAAAAAATATCACAAAATTCTTCTAAGTACCTCGGGAAGAGTGAAAGACGCGCACGTTCATTTTCAGAGCTCCTAGACCTTCCTATAAGAAGTTAGCCAAAAAGTAGCTTCTAAAAACGCTTAGGTTAAGTTTCAGAGTTGCTTCTAATGTACCGAAGCTGGACTTAGACATAATTTCACTCTCACAACATTATGGCTGGTTGGAGACAGTCCGAACCACAAATAGCGGGTCCATGGTTCTGGGCATATACTGGGGGGACGGGGACGACTCCCATTAACCCCTGACTATACCGGGGATACGCTTATCACAATGCCTTTCTGGTCTGTGCTGAAGCAGGGCATTCTGGCAGCCAAGTGGCTTGACCTTTATTAGTGAGCCTGGTTACCCCCTCTCAGAACCACAGACTTAGAAATCGCCAGCTCATATACAGTGCATAAAATATATTTATATATATACCCTTATACACCATTTTAATAAAAAATATCACAAAATTCTTCTAAGTCCCTCGGGAAGAGTGAAAGACGCGCAGGTTCATTTTCAGAGCTCCTAGACCTTCCTATAAGAAGTTAGCCAAAAAGTAGCTTCTAAAAACGCTTAGGTTAAGTTTCAGAGTTGCTTCTAATGTACCGAAGCTGGACTTAGACATAATTTCACTCTCACAACATTATGGCTGGTTGGAGACAGTCCGAACCACAAATAGCGGGTCCATGGTTCTGGGCATATACTGGGGGGGACGGGGACGACTCCCATTAACCCCTGACTATACCGGGGATACGCTTATCACAATGCCTTTCTGGTCTGTGCTGAAGCAGGGCATTCTGGCAGCCAAGTGGCTTGAACTTTATTAGTGAGCCTGGTTACCCCCTCTCGGAACCACAGACTTAGAAATCGCCAGCTCATATAGAGTGCATAAAATATATTTATATATATACCCTTATACACCATTTTAATAAAAAATATCACAAAATTCTTCTAAGTCCCTCGGGAAGAATGAAAGACGCGCACGTTCATTTTCAGAGCTCCTAGACCTTCCTATAAGAAGTTAGCCAAAAAGCAGCTTCTAAAAACGCTTAGGTTAAGTTTCAGAGTTGCTTCTAATGTACCGAAGCTGGACTTAGACATAATTTCACTCTCACAACATTATGGCTGGTTGGAGACAGTCCGAACCACAAATAGCGGGTCCATGGTTCTGGGCATATACTGGGGGGACGGGGACGACTCCCATTAACCCTTGACTATACCGGGGATACGCTTATCACAATGCCTTTCTGGTCTGTGCTGAAGCAGGGCATTCTGGCAGCCAAGTGGCTTGAACTTTATTAGTGAGCCTGGTTACCCCCTCTCGGAACCACAGACTTAGAAATCGCCAGCTCATATAGAGTGCATAAAATATATTTATATATATACCCTTATACACCATTTTAATAAAAAATATCACAAAATTCTTCTAAGTCCCTCGGGAAGAGTGAAAGACGCGCACGTTCATTTTCAGAGCTCCTAGACCTTCCTATAAGAAGTTAGCCAAAAAGTAGCTTCTAAAAACGCTTAGGTTAAGTTTCAGAGTTGCTTCTAATGTACCGAAGCTGGACTTAGACATAATTTCACTCTCACAACATTATGGCTGGTTGGAGACAGTCCGAACCACAAATAGCGGGTCCATGGTTCTGGGCATATACTGGGGGGACGGGGACGACTCCCATTAACCCCTGACTATACCGGGGATACGCTTATCACAATGCCTTTCTGGTCTGTGCTGAAGCAGGGCATTCTGGCAGCCAAGTGGCTTGACCTTTATTAGTGAGCCTGATTACCCCCTCTCAGAACCACAGACTTAGAAATCGCCAGCTCATATACAGTGCATAAAATATATTTATATATATACCCTTATACACCATTTTAATAAAAAATATCACAAAATTCTTCTAAGTCCCTCGGGAAGAGTGAAAGACGCGCACATTCATTTTCAGAGCTCCTAGACCTTCCTATAAGAAGTTAGCCAAAAAGTAGCTTCTAAAAACGCTTAGGTTAAGTTTCAGAGTTGCTTCTAATGTACCGAAGCTGGACTTAGACATAATTTCACTCTCACAACATTATGGCTGGTTGGAGACAGTCCGAACCACAAGTACCGGGTCCATGGTTCTGGGCGTATACTGGGGGGACGGGGACGACTCCCATTAACCCCTGACTATACCGGGGATACGCTTATCACAATGCCTTTCTGGTCTGTGCTGAAGCAGGGCATTCTGGCAGCCAAGTGGCTTGAACTTTATTAGTGAGCCTGGTTACCCCCTCTCGGAACCACAGACTTAGAAATCGCCAGCTCATATAGAGTGCATAAAATATATTTATATATATACCCTTATACACCATTTTAATAAAAAATATCACAAAATTCTTCTAAGTCCCTCGGGAAGAGTGAAAGACGCGCACGTTCATTTTCAGAGCTCCTAGACCTTCCTATAAGAAGTTAGCCAAAAAGCAGCTTCGAAAAACGCTTATGTTAAGTTTCAGAGTTGCTTCTAATGTACCGAAGCTGGACTTAGACATAATTTCACTCTCACAACATTATGGCTGGTTGGAGACAGTCCGAACCACAAATAGCGGGTCCATGGTTCTGGGCATATACTGGGGGGACGGGGACGACTCCCATTAACCCCTGACTATACCGGGGATACGCTTATCACAATGCCTTTCTGGTCTGTGCTGAAGCAGGGCATTCTGGCAGCCAAGTGGCTTGACCTTTATTAGTGAGCCTGATTACCCCCTCTCAGAACCACAGACTTAGAAATCGCCAGCTCATATACAGTGCATAAAATATATTTATATATATACCCTTATACACCATTTTAATAAAAAATATCACAAAATTCTTCTAAGTCCCTCGGGAAGAGTGAAAGACGCGCACGTTCATTTTCAGAGCTCCTAGACCTTCCTATAAGAAGTTAGCCAAAAAGTAGCTTCTAAAAACGCTTAGGTTAAGTTTCAGAGTTGCTTCTAATGTACCGAAGCTGGACTTAGACATAATTTCACTCTCACAACATTATGGCTGGTTGGAGACAGTCCGAACCACAAATAGCGGGTCCATGGTTCTGGGCATATACTGGGGGGACGGGGACGACTCCCATTAACCCCTGACTATACCGGGGATACGCTTATCACAATGCCTTTCTGGTCTGTGCTGAAGCAGGGCATTCTGGCAGCCAAGTGGCTTGAACTTTATTAGTGAGCCTGGTTACCCCCTCTCAGAACCACAGACTTAGAAATCGCCAGCTCATATACAGTGCATAAAATATATTTATATATATACCCTTATACACCATTTTAATAAAAAATATCACAAAATTCTTCTAAGTCCCTCGGGAAGAGTGAAAGACGCGCAGGTTCATTTTCAGAGCTCCTAGACCTTCCTATAAGAAGTTAGCCAAAAAGTAGCTTCTAAAAACGCTTAGGTTAAGTTTCAGAGTTGCTTCTAATGTACCGAAGCTGGACTTAGACATAATTTCACTCTCACAACATTATGGCTGGTTGGAGACAGTCCGAACCACAAATAGCGGGTCCATGGTTCTGGGCATATACTGGGGGGACGGGGACGACTCCCATTAACCCCTGACTATACCGGGGATACGCTTATCACAATGCCTTTCTGGTCTGTGCTGAAGCAGGGCATTCTGGCAGCCAAGTGGCTTGACCTTTATTAGTGAGCCTGATTACCCCCTCTCAGAACCACAGACTTAGAAATCGCCAGCTCATATACAGTGCATAAAATATATTTATATATATACCCTTATACACCATTTTAATAAAAAATATCACAAAATTCTTCTAAGTCCCTCGGGAAGAGTGAAAGACGCGCACGTTCATTTTCAGAGCTCCTAGACCTTCCTATAAGAAGTTAGCCAAAAAGTAGCTTCTAAAAACGCTTAGGTTAAGTTTCAGAGTTGCTTCTAATGTACCGAAGCTGGACTTAGACATAATTTCACTCTCACAACATTATGGCTGGTTGGAGACAGTCCGAACCACAAATAGCGGGTCCATGGTTCTGGGCATATACTGGGGGGACGGGGACGACTCCCATTAACCCCTGACTATACCGGGGATACGCTTATCACAATGCCTTTCTGGTCTGTGCTGAAGCAGGGCATTCTGGCAGCCAAGTGGCTTGACCTTTATTAGTGAGCCTGGTTACCCCCTCTCAGAACCACAGACTTAGAAATCGCCAGCTCATATACAGTGCATAAAATATATTTATATATATACCCTTATACACCATTTTAATAAAAAATATCACAAAATTCTTCTAAGTCCCTCGGGAAGAGTGAAAGACGCGCAGGTTCATTTTCAGAGCTCCTAGACCTTCCTATAAGAAGTTAGCCAAAAAGTAGCTTCTAAAAACGCTTAGGTTAAGTTTCAGAGTTGCTTCTAATGTACCGAAGCTGGACTTAGACATAATTTCACTCTCACAACATTATGGCTGGTTGGAGACAGTCCGAACCACAAATAGCGGGTCCATGGTTCTGGGCATATACTGGGGGGACGGGGACGACTCCCATTAACCCCTGACTATACCGGGGATACGCTTATCACAATGCCTTTCTGGTCTGTGCTGAAGCAGGGCATTCTGGCAGCCAAGTGGCTTGACCTTTATTAGTGAGCCTGATTACCCCCTCTCAGAACCACAGACTTAGAAATCGCCAGCTCATATACAGTGCATAAAATATATTTATATATATACCCTTATACACCATTTTAATAAAAAATATCACAAAATTCTTCTAAGTCCCTCGGGAAGAGTGAAAGACGCGCACGTTCATTTTCAGAGCTCCTAGACCTTCCTATAAGAAGTTAGCCAAAAAGTAGCTTCTAAAAACGCTTAGGTTAAGTTTCAGAGTTGCTTCTAATGTACCGAAGCTGGACTTAGACATAATTTCACTCTCACAACATTATGGCTGGTTGGAGACAGTCCGAACCACAAATAGCGGGTCCATGGTTCTGGGCATATACTGGGGGGACGGGGACGACTCCCATTAACCCCTGACTATACCGGGGATACGCTTATCACAATGCCTTTCTGGTCTGTGCTGAAGCAGGGCATTCTGGCAGCCAAGTGGCTTGAACTTTATTAGTGAGCCTGGTTACCCCCTCTCAGAACCACAGACTTAGAAATCGCCAGCTCATATACAGTGCATAAAATATATTTATATATATACCCTTATACACCATTTTAATAAAAAATATCACAAAATTCTTCTAAGTCCCTCGGGAAGAGTGAAAGACGCGCAGGTTCATTTTCAGAGCTCCTAGACCTTCCTATAAGAAGTTAGCCAAAAAGTAGCTTCTAAAAACGCTTAGGTTAAGTTTCAGAGTTGCTTCTAATGTACCGAAGCTGGACTTAGACATAATTTCACTCTCACAACATTATGGCTGGTTGGAGACAGTCCGAACCACAAATAGCGGGTCCATGGTTCTGGGCATATACTGGGGGGACGGGGACGACTCCCATTAACCCCTGACTATACCGGGGATACGCTTATCACAATGCCTTTCTGGTCTGTGCTGAAGCAGGGCATTCTGGCAGCCAAGTGGCTTGACCTTTATTAGTGAGCCTGATTACCCCCTCTCAGAACCACAGACTTAGAAATCGCCAGCTCATATACAGTGCATAAAATATATTTATATATATACCCTTATACACCATTTTAATAAAAAATATCACAAAATTCTTCTAAGTCCCTCGGGAAGAGTGAAAGACGCGCACGTTCATTTTCAGAGCTCCTAGACCTTCCTATAAGAAGTTAGCCAAAAAGTAGCTTCTAAAAACGCTTAGGTTAAGTTTCAGAGTTGCTTCTAATGTACCGAAGCTGGACTTAGACATAATTTCACTCTCACAACATTATGGCTGGTTGGAGACAGTCCGAACCACAAATAGCGGGTCCATGGTTCTGGGCATATACTGGGGGGACGGGGACGACTCCCATTAACCCCTGACTATACCGGGGATACGCTTATCACAATGCCTTTCTGGTCTGTGCTGAAGCAGGGCATTCTGGCAGCCAAGTGGCTTGAACTTTATTAGTGAGCCTGGTTACCCCCTCTCGGAACCACAGACTTAGAAATCGCCAGCTCATATAGAGTGCATAAAATATATTTATATATATACCCTTATACACCATTTTAATAAAAAATATCACAAAATTCTTCTAAGTCCCTCGGGAAGAGTGAAAGACGCGCACGTTCATTTTCAGAGCTCCTAGACCTTCCTATAAGAAGTTAGCCAAAAAGTAGCTTCTAAAAACGCTTAGGTTAAGTTTCAGAGTTGCATCTAATGTACCGAAGCTGGACTTAGACATAATTTCACTCTCACAACATTATGGCTGGTTGGAGACAGTCCGAACCACAAATAGCGGGTCCATGGTTCTGGGCATATACTGGGGGGACGGGGACGACTCCCATTAACCCCTGACTATACCGGGGATACGCTTATCACAATGCCTTTCTGGTCTGTGCTGAAGCAGGGCATTCTGGCAGCCAAGTGGCTTGACCTTTATTAGTGAGCCTGATTACCCCCTCTCAGAACCACAGACTTAGAAATCGCCAGCTCATATACAGTGCATAAAATATATTTATATATATACCCTTATACACCATTTTAATAAAAAATATCACAAAATTCTTCTAAGTCCCTCGGGAAGAGTGAAAGACGCGCACGTTCATTTTCAGAGCTCCTAGACCTTCCTATAAGAAGTTAGCCAAAAAGTAGCTTCTAAAAACGCTTAGGTTAAGTTTCAGAGTTGCTTCTAATGTACCGAAGCTGGACTTAGACATAATTTCACTCTCACAACATTATGGCTGGTTGGAGACAGTCCGAACCACAAATAGCGGGTCCATGGTTCTGGGCATATACAGTACTGGGGGGACGGGGACGACTCCCATTAACCCCTGACTATACCGGGGATGCGCTTATCACAATGCCTTTCTGGTCTGTGCTGAAGCAGGGCATTCTGGCAGCCAAGTGGCTTGACCTTTATTAGTGAGCCTGGTTACCCCCTCTCAGAACCACAGACTTAGAAATCGCCAGCTCATATACAGTGCATAAAATATATTTATATATATACCCTTATACACCATTTTAATAAAAAATATCACAAAATTCTTCTAAGTCCCTCGGGAAGAGTGAAAGACGCGCAGGTTCATTGTCAGAGCTCCTAGACCTTCCTATAAGAAGTTAGCCAAAAAGCAGCTTCGAAAAACGCTTATGTTAAGTTTCAGAGTTGCTTCTAATGTACCGAAGCTGGACTTAGACATAATTTCACTCTCACAACATTATGGCTGGTTGGAGACAGTCCGAACCACAAATAGCGGGTCCATGGTTCTGGGCATATACTGGGGGGACGGGGACGACTCCCATTAACCCCTGACTATACCGGGGATACGCTTATCACAATGCCTTTCTGGTCTGTGCTGAAGCAGGGCATTCTGGCAGCCAAGTGGCTTGACCTTTATTAGTGAGCCTGGTTACCCCCTCTCAGAACCACAGACTTAGAAATCGCCAGCTCATATACAGTGCATAAAATATATTTATATATATACCCTTATACACCATTTTAATAAAAAATATCACAAAATTCTTCTAAGTCCCTCGGGAAGAGTGAAAGACGCGCAGGTTCATTTTCAGAGCTCCTAGACCTTCTTATAAGAAGTTAGCCAAAAAGTAGCTTCTAAAAACGCTTAGGTTAAGTTTCAGAGTTGCTTCTAATGTACCGAAGCTGGACTTAGACATAATTTCACTCTCACAACATTATGGCTGGTTGGAGACAGTCCGAACCACAAATAGCGGGTCCATGGTTCTGGGCATATACTGGGGGGACGGGGACGACTCCCATTAACCCCTGACTATACCGGGGATACGCTTATCACAATGCCTTTCTGGTCTGTGCTGAAGCAGGGCATTCTGGCAGCCAAGTGGCTTGACCTTTATTAGTGAGCCTGATTACCCCCTCTCAGAACCACAGACTTAGAAATCGCCAGCTCATATACAGTGCATAAAATATATTTATATATATACCCTTATACACCATTTTAATAAAAAATATCACAAAATTCTTCTAAGTCCCTCGGGAAGAGTGAAAGACGCGCACGTTCATTTTCAGAGCTCCTAGACCTTCCTATAAGAAGTTAGCCAAAAAGTAGCTTCTAAAAACGCTTAGGTTAAGTTTCAGAGTTGCTTCTAATGTACCGAAGCTGGACTTAGACATAATTTCACTCTCACAACATTATGGCTGGTTGGAGACAGTCCGAACCACAAATAGCGGGTCCATGGTTCTGGGCATATACTGGGGGGACGGGGACGACTCCCATTAACCCCTGACTATACCGGGGATACGCTTATCACAATGCCTTTCTGGTCTGTGCTGAAGCAGGGCATTCTGGCAGCCAAGTGGCTTGAACTTTATTAGTGAGCCTGGTTACCCCCTCTCGGAACCACAGACTTAGAAATCGCCAGCTCATATAGAGTGCATAAAATATATTTATATATATACCCTTATACACCATTTTAATAAAAAATATCACAAAATTCTTCTAAGTCCCTCGGGAAGAGTGAAAGACGCGCACGTTCATTTTCAGAGCTCCTAGACCTTCCTATAAGAAGTTAGCCAAAAAGCAGCTTCTAAAAACGCTTAGGTTAAGTTTCAGAGTTGCTTCTAATGTACCGAAGCTGGACTTAGACATAATTTCACTCTCACAACATTATGGCTGGTTGGAGACAGTCCGAACCACAAATAGCGGGTCCATGGTTCTGGGCATATACTGGGGGGACGGGGACGACTCCCATTAACCCTTGACTATACCGGGGATACGCTTATCACAATGCCTTTCTGGTCTGTGCTGAAGCAGGGCATTCTGGCAGCCAAGTGGCTTGACCTTTATTAGTGAGCCTGGTTACCCCCTCTCAGAACCACAGACTTAGAAATCGCCAGCTCATATACAGTGCATAAAATATATTTATATATATACCCTTATACACCATTTTAATAAAAAATATCACAAAATTCTTCTAAGTCCCTCGGGAAGAGTGAAAGACGCGCAGGTTCATTTTCAGAGCTCCTAGACCTTCCTATAAGAAGTTAGCCAAAAAGTAGCTTCTAAAAACGCTTAGGTTAAGTTTCAGAGTTGCTTCTAATGTACCGAAGCTGGACTTAGACATAATTTCACTCTCACAACATTATGGCTGGTTGGAGACAGTCCGAACCACAAATAGCGGGTCCATGGTTCTGGGCATATACTGGGGGGACGGGGACGACTCCCATTAACCCCTGACTATACCGGGGATACGCTTATCACAATGCCTTTCTGGTCTGTGCTGAAGCAGGGCATTCTGGCAGCCAAGTGGCTTGACCTTTATTAGTGAGCCTGATTACCCCCTCTCAGAACCACAGACTTAGAAATCGCCAGCTCATATACAGTGCATAAAATATATTTATATATATACCCTTATACACCATTTTAATAAAAAATATCACAAAATTCTTCTAAGTCCCTCGGGAAGAGTGAAAGACGCGCACGTTCATTTTCAGAGCTCCTAGACCTTCCTATAAGAAGTTAGCCAAAAAGTAGCTTCTAAAAACGCTTAGGTTAAGTTTCAGAGTTGCTTCTAATGTACCGAAGCTGGACTTAGACATAATTTCACTCTCACAACATTATGGCTGGTTGGAGACAGTCCGAACCACAAATAGCGGGTCCATGGTTCTGGGCATATACTGGGGGGACGGGGACGACTCCCATTAACCCCTGACTATACCGGGGATACGCTTATCACAATGCCTTTCTGGTCTGTGCTGAAGCAGGGCATTCTGGCAGCCAAGTGGCTTGACCTTTATTAGTGAGCCTGGTTACCCCCTCTCAGAACCACAGACTTAGAAATCGCCAGCTCATATACAGTGCATAAAATATATTTATATATATACCCTTATACACCATTTTAATAAAAAATATCACAAAATTCTTCTAAGTCCCTCGGGAAGAGTGAAAGACGCGCAGGTTCATTGTCAGAGCTCCTAGACCTTCCTATAAGAAGTTAGCCAAAAAGCAGCTTCGAAAAACGCTTATGTTAAGTTTCAGAGTTGCTTCTAATGTACCGAAGCTGGACTTAGACATAATTTCACTCTCACAACATTATGGCTGGTTGGAGACAGTCCGAACCACAAATAGCGGGTCCATGGTTCTGGGCATATACTGGGGGGACGGGGACGACTCCCATTAACCCCTGACTATACCGGGGATACGCTTATCACAATGCCTTTCTGGTCTGTGCTGAAGCAGGGCATTCTGGCAGCCAAGTGGCTTGACCTTTATTAGTGAGCCTGGTTACCCCCTCTCAGAACCACAGACTTAGAAATCGCCAGCTCATATACAGTGCATAAAATATATTTATATATATACCCTTATACACCATTTTAATAAAAAATATCACAAAATTCTTCTAAGTCCCTCGGGAAGAGTGAAAGACGCGCAGGTTCATTTTCAGAGCTCCTAGACCTTCCTATAAGAAGTTAGCCAAAAAGTAGCTTCTAAAAACGCTTAGGTTAAGTTTCAGAGTTGCTTCTAATGTACCGAAGCTGGACTTAGACATAATTTCACTCTCACAACATTATGGCTGGTTGGAGACAGTCCGAACCACAAATAGCGGGTCCATGGTTCTGGGCATATACTGGGGGGACGGGGACGACTCCCATTAACCCCTGACTATACCGGGGATACGCTTATCACAATGCCTTTCTGGTCTGTGCTGAAGCAGGGCATTCTGGCAGCCAAGTGGCTTGACCTTTATTAGTGAGCCTGATTACCCCCTCTCAGAACCACAGACTTAGAAATCGCCAGCTCATATACAGTGCATAAAATATATTTATATATATACCCTTATACACCATTTTAATAAAAAATATCACAAAATTCTTCTAAGTACCTCGGGAAGAGTGAAAGACGCGCACGTTCATTTTCAGAGCTCCTAGACCTTCCTATAAGAAGTTAGCCAAAAAGTAGCTTCTAAAAACGCTTAGGTTAAGTTTCAGAGTTGCTTCTAATGTACCGAAGCTGGACTTAGACATAATTTCACTCTCACAACATTATGGCTGGTTGGAGACAGTCCGAACCACAAATAGCGGGTCCATGGTTCTGGGCATATACTGGGGGGACGGGGACGACTCCCATTAACCCCTGACTATACCGGGGATACGCTTATCACAATGCCTTTCTGGTCTGTGCTGAAGCAGGGCATTCTGGCAGCCAAGTGGCTTGACCTTTATTAGTGAGCCTGGTTACCCCCTCTCAGAACCACAGACTTAGAAATCGCCAGCTCATATACAGTGCATAAAATATATTTATATATATACCCTTATACACCATTTTAATAAAAAATATCACAAAATTCTTCTAAGTCCCTCGGGAAGAGTGAAAGACGCGCAGGTTCATTTTCAGAGCTCCTAGACCTTCCTATAAGAAGTTAGCCAAAAAGTAGCTTCTAAAAACGCTTAGGTTAAGTTTCAGAGTTGCTTCTAATGTACCGAAGCTGGACTTAGACATAATTTCACTCTCACAACATTATGGCTGGTTGGAGACAGTCCGAACCACAAATAGCGGGTCCATGGTTCTGGGCATATACTGGGGGGACGGGGACGACTCCCATTAACCCCTGACTATACCGGGGATACGCTTATCACAATGCCTTTCTGGTCTGTGCTGAAGCAGGGCATTCTGGCAGCCAAGTGGCTTGAACTTTATTAGTGAGCCTGGTTACCCCCTCTCGGAACCACAGACTTAGAAATCGCCAGCTCATATAGAGTGCATAAAATATATTTATATATATACCCTTATACACCATTTTAATAAAAAATATCACAAAATTCTTCTAAGTCCCTCGGGAAGAGTGAAAGACGCGCACGTTCATTTTCAGAGCTCCTAGACCTTCCTATAAGAAGTTAGCCAAAAAGCAGCTTCTAAAAACGCTTAGGTTAAGTTTCAGAGTTGCTTCTAATGTACCGAAGCTGGACTTAGACATAATTTCACTCTCACAACATTATGGCTGGTTGGAGACAGTCCGAACCACAAATAGCGGGTCCATGGTTCTGGGCATATACTGGGGGGACGGGGACGACTCCCATTAACCCTTGACTATACCGGGGATACGCTTATCACAATGCCTTTCTGGTCTGTGCTGAAGCAGGGCATTCTGGCAGCCAAGTGGCTTGAACTTTATTAGTGAGCCTGGTTACCCCCTCTCGGAACCACAGACTTAGAAATCGCCAGCTCATATAGAGTGCATAAAATATATTTATATATATACCCTTATACACCATTTTAATAAAAAATATCACAAAATTCTTCTAAGTCCCTCGGGAAGAGTGAAAGACGCGCACGTTCATTTTCAGAGCTCCTAGACCTTCCTATAAGAAGTTAGCCAAAAAGTAGCTTCTAAAAACGCTTAGGTTAAGTTTCAGAGTTGCTTCTAATGTACCGAAGCTGGACTTAGACATAATTTCACTCTCACAACATTATGGCTGGTTGGAGACAGTCCGAACCACAAATAGCGGGTCCATGGTTCTGGGCATATACTGGGGGGACGGGGACGACTCCCATTAACCCCTGACTATACCGGGGATACGCTTATCACAATGCCTTTCTGGTCTGTGCTGAAGCAGGGCATTCTGGCAGCCAAGTGGCTTGACCTTTATTAGTGAGCCTGATTACCCCCTCTCAGAACCACAGACTTAGAAATCGCCAGCTCATATACAGTGCATAAAATATATTTATATATATACCCTTATACACCATTTTAATAAAAAATATCACAAAATTCTTCTAAGTCCCTCGGGAAGAGTGAAAGACGCGCACATTCATTTTCAGAGCTCCTAGACCTTCCTATAAGAAGTTAGCCAAAAAGTAGCTTCTAAAAACGCTTAGGTTAAGTTTCAGAGTTGCTTCTAATGTACCGAAGCTGGACTTAGACATAATTTCACTCTCACAACATTATGGCTGGTTGGAGACAGTCCGAACCACAAGTACCGGGTCCATGGTTCTGGGCGTATACTGGGGGGACGGGGACGACTCCCATTAACCCCTGACTATACCGGGGATACGCTTATCACAATGCCTTTCTGGTCTGTGCTGAAGCAGGGCATTCTGGCAGCCAAGTGGCTTGACCTTTATTAGTGAGCCTGATTACCCCCTCTCAGAACCACAGACTTAGAAATCGCCAGCTCATATACAGTGCATAAAATATATTTATATATATACCCTTATACACCATTTTAATAAAAAATATCACAAAATTCTTCTAAGTACCTCGGGAAGAGTGAAAGACGCGCACGTTCATTTTCAGAGCTCCTAGACCTTCCTATAAGAAGTTAGCCAAAAAGTAGCTTCTAAAAACGCTTAGGTTAAGTTTCAGAGTTGCTTCTAATGTACCGAAGCTGGACTTAGACATAATTTCACTCTCACAACATTATGGCTGGTTGGAGACAGTCCGAACCACAAATAGCGGGTCCATGGTTCTGGGCATATACTGGGGGGACGGGGACGACTCCCATTAACCCCTGACTATACCGGGGATACGCTTATCACAATGCCTTTCTGGTCTGTGCTGAAGCAGGGCATTCTGGCAGCCAAGTGGCTTGACCTTTATTAGTGAGCCTGGTTACCCCCTCTCAGAACCACAGACTTAGAAATCGCCAGCTCATATACAGTGCATAAAATATATTTATATATATACCCTTATACACCATTTTAATAAAAAATATCACAAAATTCTTCTAAGTCCCTCGGGAAGAGTGAAAGACGCGCAGGTTCATTTTCAGAGCTCCTAGACCTTCCTATAAGAAGTTAGCCAAAAAGTAGCTTCTAAAAACGCTTAGGTTAAGTTTCAGAGTTGCTTCTAATGTACCGAAGCTGGACTTAGACATAATTTCACTCTCACAACATTATGGCTGGTTGGAGACAGTCCGAACCACAAATAGCGGGTCCATGGTTCTGGGCATATACTGGGGGGACGGGGACGACTCCCATTAACCCCTGACTATACCGGGGATACGCTTATCACAATGCCTTTCTGGTCTGTGCTGAAGCAGGGCATTCTGGCAGCCAAGTGGCTTGAACTTTATTAGTGAGCCTGGTTACCCCCTCTCGGAACCACAGACTTAGAAATCGCCAGCTCATATAGAGTGCATAAAATATATTTATATATATACCCTTATACACCATTTTAATAAAAAATATCACAAAATTCTTCTAAGTCCCTCGGGAAGAGTGAAAGACGCGCACGTTCATTTTCAGAGCTCCTAGACCTTCCTATAAGAAGTTAGCCAAAAAGCAGCTTCTAAAAACGCTTAGGTTAAGTTTCAGAGTTGCTTCTAATGTACCGAAGCTGGACTTAGACATAATTTCACTCTCACAACATTATGGCTGGTTGGAGACAGTCCGAACCACAAATAGCGGGTCCATGGTTCTGGGCATATACTGGGGGGACGGGGACGACTCCCATTAACCCTTGACTATACCGGGGATACGCTTATCACAATGCCTTTCTGGTCTGTGCTGAAGCAGGGCATTCTGGCAGCCAAGTGGCTTGAACTTTATTAGTGAGCCTGGTTACCCCCTCTCGGAACCACAGACTTAGAAATCGCCAGCTCATATAGAGTGCATAAAATATATTTATATATATACCCTTATACACCATTTTAATAAAAAATATCACAAAATTCTTCTAAGTCCCTCGGGAAGAGTGAAAGACGCGCACGTTCATTTTCAGAGCTCCTAGACCTTCCTATAAGAAGTTAGCCAAAAAGTAGCTTCTAAAAACGCTTAGGTTAAGTTTCAGAGTTGCTTCTAATGTACCGAAGCTGGACTTAGACATAATTTCACTCTCACAACATTATGGCTGGTTGGAGACAGTCCGAACCACAAATAGCGGGTCCATGGTTCTGGGCATATACTGGGGGGACGGGGACGACTCCCATTAACCCCTGACTATACCGGGGATACGCTTATCACAATGCCTTTCTGGTCTGTGCTGAAGCAGGGCATTCTGGCAGCCAAGTGGCTTGACCTTTATTAGTGAGCCTGATTACCCCCTCTCAGAACCACAGACTTAGAAATCGCCAGCTCATATACAGTGCATAAAATATATTTATATATATACCCTTATACACCATTTTAATAAAAAATATCACAAAATTCTTCTAAGTCCCTCGGGAAGAGTGAAAGACGCGCACATTCATTTTCAGAGCTCCTAGACCTTCCTATAAGAAGTTAGCCAAAAAGTAGCTTCTAAAAACGCTTAGGTTAAGTTTCAGAGTTGCTTCTAATGTACCGAAGCTGGACTTAGACATAATTTCACTCTCACAACATTATGGCTGGTTGGAGACAGTCCGAACCACAAGTACCGGGTCCATGGTTCTGGGCGTATACTGGGGGGACGGGGACGACTCCCATTAACCCCTGACTATACCGGGGATACGCTTATCACAATGCCTTTCTGGTCTGTGCTGAAGCAGGGCATTCTGGCAGCCAAGTGGCTTGAACTTTATTAGTGAGCCTGGTTACCCCCTCTCGGAACCACAGACTTAGAAATCGCCAGCTCATATAGAGTGCATAAAATATATTTATATATATACCCTTATACACCATTTTAATAAAAAATATCACAAAATTCTTCTAAGTCCCTCGGGAAGAGTGAAAGACGCGCACGTTCATTTTCAGAGCTCCTAGACCTTCCTATAAGAAGTTAGCCAAAAAGCAGCTTCGAAAAACGCTTATGTTAAGTTTCAGAGTTGCTTCTAATGTACCGAAGCTGGACTTAGACATAATTTCACTCTCACAACATTATGGCTGGTTGGAGACAGTCCGAACCACAAATAGCGGGTCCATGGTTCTGGGCATATACTGGGGGGACGGGGACGACTCCCATTAACCCCTGACTATACCGGGGATACGCTTATCACAATGCCTTTCTGGTCTGTGCTGAAGCAGGGCATTCTGGCAGCCAAGTGGCTTGACCTTTATTAGTGAGCCTGGTTACCCCCTCTCAGAACCACAGACTTAGAAATCGCCAGCTCATATACAGTGCATAAAATATATTTATATATATACCCTTATACACCATTTTAATAAAAAATATCACAAAATTCTTCTAAGTCCCTCGGGAAGAGTGAAAGACGCGCAGGTTCATTTTCAGAGCTCCTAGACCTTCCTATAAGAAGTTAGCCAAAAAGTAGCTTCTAAAAACGCTTAGGTTAAGTTTCAGAGTTGCTTCTAATGTACCGAAGCTGGACTTAGACATAATTTCACTCTCACAACATTATGGCTGGTTGGAGACAGTCCGAACCACAAATAGCGGGTCCATGGTTCTGGGCATATACTGGGGGGACGGGGACGACTCCCATTAACCCCTGACTATACCGGGGATACGCTTATCACAATGCCTTTCTGGTCTGTGCTGAAGCAGGGCATTCTGGCAGCCAAGTGGCTTGACCTTTATTAGTGAGCCTGATTACCCCCTCTCAGAACCACAGACTTAGAAATCGCCAGCTCATATACAGTGCATAAAATATATTTATATATATACCCTTATACACCATTTTAATAAAAAATATCACAAAATTCTTCTAAGTCCCTCGGGAAGAGTGAAAGACGCGCACGTTCATTTTCAGAGCTCCTAGACCTTCCTATAAGAAGTTAGCCAAAAAGTAGCTTCTAAAAACGCTTAGGTTAAGTTTCAGAGTTGCTTCTAATGTACCGAAGCTGGACTTAGACATAATTTCACTCTCACAACATTATGGCTGGTTGGAGACAGTCCGAACCACAAATAGCGGGTCCATGGTTCTGGGCATATACTGGGGGGACGGGGACGACTCCCATTAACCCCTGACTATACCGGGGATACGCTTATCACAATGCCTTTCTGGTCTGTGCTGAAGCAGGGCATTCTGGCAGCCAAGTGGCTTGACCTTTATTAGTGAGCCTGGTTACCCCCTCTCAGAACCACAGACTTAGAAATCGCCAGCTCATATACAGTGCATAAAATATATTTATATATATACCCTTATACACCATTTTAATAAAAAATATCACAAAATTCTTCTAAGTCCCTCGGGAAGAGTGAAAGACGCGCAGGTTCATTTTCAGAGCTCCTAGACCTTCCTATAAGAAGTTAGCCAAAAAGTAGCTTCTAAAAACGCTTAGGTTAAGTTTCAGAGTTGCTTCTAATGTACCGAAGCTGGACTTAGACATAATTTCACTCTCACAACATTATGGCTGGTTGGAGATAGTCCGAACCACAAATAGCGGGTCCATGGTTCTGGGCATATACTGGGGGGACGGGGACGACTCCCATTAACCCCTGACTATACCGGGGATACGCTTATCACAATGCCTTTCTGGTCTGTGCTGAAGCAGGGCATTCTGGCAGCCAAGTGGCTTGAACTTTATTAGTGAGCCTGGTTACCCCCTCTCGGAACCACAGACTTAGAAATCGCCAGCTCATATAGAGTGCATAAAATATATTTATATATATACCCTTATACACCATTTTAATAAAAAATATCACAAAATTCTTCTAAGTCCCTCGGGAAGAGTGAAAGACGCGCACGTTCATTTTCAGAGCTCCTAGACCTTCCTATAAGAAGTTAGCCAAAAAGCAGCTTCTAAAAACGCTTAGGTTAAGTTTCAGAGTTGCTTCTAATGTACCGAAGCTGGACTTAGACATAATTTCACTCTCACAACATTATGGCTGGTTGGAGACAGTCCGAACCACAAATAGCGGGTCCATGGTTCTGGGCATATACTGGGGGGACGGGGACGACTCCCTTTAACCCTTGACTATACCGGGGATACGCTTATCACAATGCCTTTCTGGTCTGTGCTGAAGCAGGGCATTCTGGCAGCCAAGTGGCTTGACCTTTATTAGTGAGCCTGGTTACCCCCTCTCAGAACCACAGACTTAGAAATCGCCAGCTCATATACAGTGCATAAAATATATTTATATATATACCCTTATACACCATTTTAATAAAAAATATCACAAAATTCTTCTAAGTCCCTCGGGAAGAGTGAAAGACGCGCAGGTTCATTTTCAGAGCTCCTAGACCTTCCTATAAGAAGTTAGCCAAAAAGTAGCTTCTAAAAACGCTTAGGTTAAGTTTCAGAGTTGCTTCTAATGTACCGAAGCTGGACTTAGACATAATTTCACTCTCACAACATTATGGCTGGTTGGAGACAGTCCGAACCACAAATAGCGGGTCCATGGTTCTGGGCATATACTGGGGGGACGGGGACGACTCCCATTAACCCCTGACTATACCGGGGATACGCTTATCACAATGCCTTTCTGGTCTGTGCTGAAGCAGGGCATTCTGGCAGCCAAGTGGCTTGACCTTTATTAGTGAGCCTGATTACCCCCTCTCAGAACCACAGACTTAGAAATCGCCAGCTCATATACAGTGCATAAAATATATTTATATATATACCCTTATACACCATTTTAATAAAAAATATCACAAAATTCTTCTAAGTCCCTCGGGAAGAGTGAAAGACGCGCACGTTCATTTTCAGAGCTCCTAGACCTTCCTATAAGAAGTTAGCCAAAAAGTAGCTTCTAAAAACGCTTAGGTTAAGTTTCAGAGTTGCTTCTAATGTACCGAAGCTGGACTTAGACATAATTTCACTCTCACAACATTATGGCTGGTTGGAGACAGTCCGAACCACAAATAGCGGGTCCATGGTTCTGGGCATATACTGGGGGGACGGGGACGACTCCCATTAACCCCTGACTATACCGGGGATACGCTTATCACAATGCCTTTCTGGTCTGTGCTGAAGCAGGGCATTCTGGCAGCCAAGTGGCTTGACCTTTATTAGTGAGCCTGGTTACCCCCTCTCAGAACCACAGACTTAGAAATCGCCAGCTCATATACAGTGCATAAAATATATTTATATATATACCCTTATACACCATTTTAATAAAAAATATCACAAAATTCTTCTAAGTCCCTCGGGAAGAGTGAAAGACGCGCAGGTTCATTTTCAGAGCTCCTAGACCTTCCTACACTGGCGACACACTTTATTCGAGCTTGGCTAGTCCCACGAATTCGGATATACCCGGGTGTATTGAGGTTTGTGACTGTTTTCTGCCCGAGTACATTGAGTTATTTTCCAAGCAGGGATTGAAGCATTTTATTCCCGCTGGCTGCAATACTGCACAGTATATATATATAAACTGCATTACAATTCATGAATTTATGCCATCTGGTAGACACGCGAAGCATTGCAGCCTATTAAATCCTAATCATTATCATTTAACAGATCAGCCGCCCATCACCCAGGCATGAACCCAGGCTGGGAAGGCAAATGCAACGGGGCTTGTCAGAGGTTAGGAGTGGCGCATTCCAGGTATCTGCCAGGTACATACCGGGTATTTGCTCGAATAAAGTGTGTCGGTGCAGTATAAGAAGTTAGCCAAAAAGTAGCTTCTAAAAACGCTTAGGTTAAGTTTCAGAGTTGCTTCTAATGTACCGAAGCTGGACTTAGACATAATTTCACTCTCACAACATTATGGCTGGTTGGAGACAGTCCGAACCACAAATAGCGGGTCCATGGTTCTGGGCATATACTGGGGGGACGGGGACGACTCCCATTAACCCCTGACTATACCGGGGATACGCTTATCACAATGCCTTTCTGGTCTGTGCTGAAGCAGGGCATTCTGGCAGCCAAGTGGCTTGACCTTTATTAGTGAGCCTGGTTACCCCCTCTCAGAACCACAGACTTAGAAATCGCCAGCTCATATACAGTGCATAAAATATATTTATATATATACCCTTATACACCATTTTAATAAAAAATATCACAAAATTCTTCTAAGTCCCTCGGGAAGAGTGAAAGACGCGCAGGTTCATTTTCAGAGCTCCTAGACCTTCCTATAAGAAGTTAGCCAAAAAGTAGCTTCTAAAAACGCTTAGGTTAAGTTTCAGAGTTGCTTCTAATGTACCGAAGCTGGACTTAGACATAATTTCACTCTCACAACATTATGGCTGGTTGGAGACAGTCCGAACCACAAATAGCGGGTCCATGGTTCTGGGCATATACTGGGGGGACGGGGACGACTCCCATTAACCCCTGACTATACCGGGGATACGCTTATCACAATGCCTTTCTGGTCTGTGCTGAAGCAGGGCATTCTGGCAGCCAAGTGGCTTGCACTTTATTAGTGAGCCTGGTTACCCCCTCTCAGAACCACAGACTTAGAAATCGCCAGCTCATATACAGTGCATAAAATATATTTATATATATACCCTTATACACCATTTTAATAAAAAATATCACAAAATTCTTCTAAGTCCCTCGGGAAGAGTGAAAGACGCGCAGGTTCATTTTCAGAGCTTCTAGACCTTCCTATAAGAAGTTAGCCAAAAAGTAGCTTCTAAAAACGCTTAGGTTAAGTTTCAGAGTTGCTTCTAATGTACCGAAGCTGGACTTAGACATAATTTCACTCTCACAACATTATGGCTGGTTGGAGACAGTCCGAACCACAAATAGCGGGTCCATGGTTCTGGGCATATACTGGGGGGACGGGGACGACTCCCATTAACCCCTGACTATACCGGGGATACGCTTATCACAATGCCTTTCTGGTCTGTGCTGAAGCAGGGCATTCTGGCAGCCAAGTGGCTTGACCTTTATTAGTGAGCCTGATTACCCCCTCTCAGAACCACAGACTTAGAAATCGCCAGCTCATATACAGTGCATAAAATATATTTATATATATACCCTTATACACCATTTTAATAAAAAATATCACAAAATTCTTCTAAGTCCCTCGGGAAGAGTGAAAGACGCGCACGTTCATTTTCAGAGCTCCTAGACCTTCCTATAAGAAGTTAGCCAAAAAGTAGCTTCTAAAAACGCTTAGGTTAAGTTTCAGAGTTGCTTCTAATGTACCGAAGCTGGACTTAGACATAATTTCACTCTCACAACATTATGGCTGGTTGGAGACAGTCCGAACCACAAATAGCGGGTCCATGGTTCTGGGCATATACTGGGGGGACGGGGACGACTCCCATTAACCCCTGACTATACCGGGGATACGCTTATCACAATGCCTTTCTGGTCTGTGCTGAAGCAGGGCATTCTGGCAGCCAAGTGGCTTGAACTTTATTAGTGAGCCTGGTTACCCCCTCTCGGAACCACAGACTTAGAAATCGCCAGCTCATATAGAGTGCATAAAATATATTTATATATATACCCTTATACACCATTTTAATAAAAAATATCACAAAATTCTTCTAAGTCCCTCGGGAAGAGTGAAAGACGCGCACGTTCATTTTCAGAGCTCCTAGACCTTCCTATAAGAAGTTAGCCAAAAAGCAGCTTCTAAAAACGCTTAGGTTAAGTTTCAGAGTTGCTTCTAATGTACCGAAGCTGGACTTAGACATAATTTCACTCTCACAACATTATGGCTGGTTGGAGACAGTCCGAACCACAAATAGCGGGTCCATGGTTCTGGGCATATACTGGGGGGACGGGGACGACTCCCATTAACCCTTGACTATACCGGGGATACGCTTATCACAATGCCTTTCTGGTCTGTGCTGAAGCAGGGCATTCTGGCAGCCAAGTGGCTTGACCTTTATTAGTGAGCCTGGTTACCCCCTCTCAGAACCACAGACTTAGAAATCGCCAGCTCATATACAGTGCATAAAATATATTTATATATATACCCTTATACACCATTTTAATAAAAAATATCACAAAATTCTTCTAAGTCCCTCGGGAAGAGTGAAAGACGCGCAGGTTCATTTTCAGAGCTCCTAGACCTTCCTATAAGAAGTTAGCCAAAAAGTAGCTTCTAAAAACGCTTAGGTTAAGTTTCAGAGTTGCTTCTAATGTACCGAAGCTGGACTTAGACATAATTTCACTCTCACAACATTATGGCTGGTTGGAGACAGTCCGAACCACAAATAGCGGGTCCATGGTTCTGGGCATATACTGGGGGGACGGGGACGACTCCCATTAACCCCTGACTATACCGGGGATACGCTTATCACAATGCCTTTCTGGTCTGTGCTGAAGCAGGGCATTCTGGCAGCCAAGTGGCTTGACCTTTATTAGTGAGCCTGATTACCCCCTCTCAGAACCACAGACTTAGAAATCGCCAGCTCATATACAGTGCATAAAATATATTTATATATATACCCTTATACACCATTTTAATAAAAAATATCACAAAATTCTTCTAAGTCCCTCGGGAAGAGTGAAAGACGCGCACGTTCATTTTCAGAGCTCCTAGACCTTCCTATAAGAAGTTAGCCAAAAAGTAGCTTCTAAAAACGCTTAGGTTAAGTTTCAGAGTTGCTTCTAATGTACCGAAGCTGGACTTAGACATAATTTCACTCTCACAACATTATGGCTGGTTGGAGACAGTCCGAACCACAAATAGCGGGTCCATGGTTCTGGGCATATACTGGGGGGACGGGGACGACTCCCATTAACCCCTGACTATACCGGGGATACGCTTATCACAATGCCTTTCTGGTCTGTGCTGAAGCAGGGCATTCTGGCAGCCAAGTGGCTTGACCTTTATTAGTGAGCCTGGTTACCCCCTCTCAGAACCACAGACTTAGAAATCGCCAGCTCATATACAGTGCATAAAATATATTTATATATATACCCTTATACACCATTTTAATAAAAAATATCACAAAATTCTTCTAAGTCCCTCGGGAAGAGTGAAAGACGCGCAGGTTCATTTTCAGAGCTCCTAGACCTTCCTATAAGAAGTTAGCCAAAAAGTAGCTTCTAAAAACGCTTAGGTTAAGTTTCAGAGTTGCTTCTAATGTACCGAAGCTGGACTTAGACATAATTTCACTCTCACAACATTATGGCTGGTTGGAGACAGTCCGAACCACAAATAGCGGGTCCATGGTTCTGGGCATATACTGGGGGGACGGGGACGACTCCCATTAACCCCTGACTATACCGGGGATACGCTTATCACAATGCCTTTCTGGTCTGTGCTGAAGCAGGGCATTCTGGCAGCCAAGTGGCTTGACCTTTATTAGTGAGCCTGGTTACCCCCTCTCAGAACCACAGACTTAGAAATCGCCAGCTCATATACAGTGCATAAAATATATTTATATATATACCCTTATACACCATTTTAATAAAAAATATCACAAAATTCTTCTAAGTCCCTCGGGAAGAGTGAAAGACGCGCAGGTTCATTTTCAGAGCTCCTAGACCTTCCTATAAGAAGTTAGCCAAAAAGTAGCTTCTAAAAACGCTTAGGTTAAGTTTCAGAGTTGCTTCTAATGTACCGAAGCTGGACTTAGACATAATTTCACTCTCACAACATTATGGCTGGTTGGAGACAGTACGAACCACAAATAGCGGGTCCATGGTTCTGGGCATATACTGGGGGGACGGGGACGACTCCCATTAACCCCTGACTATACCGGGGATACGCTTATCACAATGCCTTTCTGGTCTGTGCTGAAGCAGGGCATTCTGGCAGCCAAGTGGCTTGACCTTTATTAGTGAGCCTGGTTACCCCCTCTCAGAACCACAGACTTAGAAATCGCCAGCTCATATACAGTGCATAAAATATATTTATATATATACCCTTATACACCATTTTAATAAAAAATATCACAAAATTCTTCTAAGTCCCTCGGGAAGAGTGAAAGACGCGCAGGTTCATTTTCAGAGCTCCTAGACCTTCCTATAAGAAGTTAGCCAAAAAGTAGCTTCTAAAAACGCTTAGGTTAAGTTTCAGAGTTGCTTCTAATGTACCGAAGCTGGACTTAGACATAATTTCACTCTCACAACATTATGGCTGGTTGGAGACAGTCCGAACCACAAATAGCGGGTCCATGGTTCTGGGCATATACTGGGGGGACGGGGACGACTCCCATTAACCCCTGACTATACCGGGGATACGCTTATCACAATGCCTTTCTGGTCTGTGCTGAAGCAGGGCATTCTGGCAGCCAAAAGGCTTGAACTTTATTAGTGAGCCTGGTTACCCCCTCTCGGAACCACAGACTTAGAAATCGCCAGCTCATATAGAGTGCATAAAATATATTTATATATATACCCTTATACACCATTTTAATAAAAAATATCACAAAATTCTTCTAAGTCCCTCGGGAAGAGTGAAAGACGCGCACGTTCATTTTCAGAGCTCCTAGACCTTCCTATAAGAAGTTAGCCAAAAAGCAGCTTCTAAAAACGCTTAGGTTAAGTTTCAGAGTTGCTTCTAATGTACCGAAGCTGGACTTAGACATAATTTCACTCTCACAACATTATGGCTGGTTGGAGACAGTCCGAACCACAAATAGCGGGTCCATGGTTCTGGGCATATACTGGGGGGACGGGGACGACTCCCATTAACCCTTGACTATACCGGGGATACGCTTATCACAATGCCTTTCTGGTCTGTGCTGAAGCAGGGCATTCTGGCAGCCAAGTGGCTTGACCTTTATTAGTGAGCCTGGTTACCCCCTCTCAGAACCACAGACTTAGAAATCGCCAGCTCATATACAGTGCATAAAATATATTTATATATATACCCTTATACACCATTTTAATAAAAAATATCACAAAATTCTTCTAAGTCCCTCGGGAAGAGTGAAAGACGCGCAGGTTCATTTTCAGAGCTCCTAGACCTTCCTATAAGAAGTTAGCCAAAAAGTAGCTTCTAAAAACGCTTAGGTTAAGTTTCAGAGTTGCTTCTAATGTACCGAAGCTGGACTTAGACATAATTTCACTCTCACAACATTATGGCTGGTTGGAGACAGTCCGAACCACAAATAGCGGGTCCATGGTTCTGGGCATATACTGGGGGGACGGGGACGACTCCCATTAACCCCTGACTATACCGGGGATACGCTTATCACAATGCCTTTCTGGTCTGTGCTGAAGCAGGGCATTCTGGCAGCCAAGTGGCTTGACCTTTATTAGTGAGCCTGATTACCCCCTCTCAGAACCACAGACTTAGAAATCGCCAGCTCATATACAGTGCATAAAATATATTTATATATATACCCTTATACACCATTTTAATAAAAAATATCACAAAATTCTTCTAAGTCCCTCGGGAAGAGTGAAAGACGCGCACGTTCATTTTCAGAGCTCCTAGACCTTCCTATAAGAAGTTAGCCAAAAAGTAGCTTCTAAAAACGCTTAGGTTAAGTTTCAGAGTTGCTTCTAATGTACCGAAGCTGGACTTAGACATAATTTCACTCTCACAACATTATGGCTGGTTGGAGACAGTCCGAACCACAAATAGCGGGTCCATGGTTCTGGGCATATACTGGGGGGACGGGGACGACTCCCATTAACCCCTGACTATACCGGGGATACGCTTATCACAATGCCTTTCTGGTCTGTGCTGAAGCAGGGCATTCTGGCAGCCAAGTGGCTTGACCTTTATTAGTGAGCCTGGTTACCCCCTCTCAGAACCACAGACTTAGAAATCGCCAGCTCATATACAGTGCATAAAATATATTTATATATATACCCTTATACACCATTTTAATAAAAAATATCACAAAATTCTTCTAAGTCCCTCGGGAAGAGTGAAAGACGCGCAGGTTCATTTTCAGAGCTCCTAGACCTTCCTATAAGAAGTTAGCCAAAAAGTAGCTTCTAAAAACGCTTATGTTAAGTTTCAGAGTTGCTTCTAATGTACCGAAGCTGGACTTAGACATAATTTCACTCTCACAACATTATGGCTGGTTGGAGACAGTCCGAACCACAAATAGCGGGTCCATGGTTCTGGGCATATACTGGGGGGACGGGGACGACTCCCATTAACCCCTGACTATACCGGGGATACGCTTATCACAATGCCTTTCTGGTCTGTGCTGAAGCAGGGCATTCTGGCAGCCAAGTGGCTTGACCTTTATTAGTGAGCCTGGTTACCCCCTCTCAGAACCACAGACTTAGAAATCGCCAGCTCATATACAGTGCATAAAATATATTTATATATATACCCTTATACACCATTTTAATAAAAAATATCACAAAATTCTTCTAAGTCCCTCGGGAAGAGTGAAAGACGCGCACATTCATTTTCAGAGCTCCTAGACCTTCCTATAAGAAGTTAGCCAAAAAGTAGCTTCTAAAAACGCTTAGGTTAAGTTTCAGAGTTGCTTCTAATGTACCGAAGCTGGACTTAGACATAATTTCACTCTCACAACATTATGGCTGGTTGGAGACAGTCCGAACCACAAATAGCGGGTCCATGGTTCTGGGCATATACTGGGGGGACGGGGACGACTCCCATTAACCCCTGACTATACCGGGGATACGCTTATCACAATGCCTTTCTGGTCTGTGCTGAAGCAGGGCATTCTGGCAGCCAAGTGGCTTGACCTTTATTAGTGAGCCTGGTTACCCCCTCTCAGAACCACAGACTTAGAAATCGCCAGCTCATATACAGTGCATAAAATATATTTATATATATACCCTTATACACCATTTTAATAAAAAATATCACAAAATTCTTCTAAGTCCCTCGGGAAGAGTGAAAGACGCGCACGTTCATTTTCAGAGCTCCTAGACCTTCCTATAAGAAGTTAGCCAAATAGTAGCTTCGAAAAACGCTTAGGTTAAGTTTCAGAGTTGCTTCTAATGTACCGAAGCTGGACTTGGACATAATTTCACTCTCACAACATTATGGCTGGTTGGAGACAGTCCTAACCACAAGTACTGGGTCCATGGTTCTGGGAGTATACTGGGGGGACGGGGACGACTCCCATTAACCCCTGACTATACCGGGGATACGCTTATCACAATGCCTTTCTGGTCTGTGCTGAAGCAGGGCATTCTGGCAGCCAAGTGGCTTGACCTTTATTAGTGAGCCTGATTACCCCCTCTCAGAACCACAGACTTAGAAATCGCCAGCTCATATACAGTGCATAAAATATATTTATATATATACCCTTATACACCATTTTAATAAAAAATATCACAAAATTCTTCTAAGTCCCTCGGGAAGAGTGAAAGACGCGCACGTTCATTTTCAGAGCTCCTAGACCTTCCTATAAGAAGTTAGCCAAAAAGTAGCTTCTAAAAACGCTTAGGTTAAGTTTCAGAGTTGCTTCTAATGTACCGAAGCTGGACTTAGACATAATTTCACTCTCACAACATTATGGCTGGTTGGAGACAGTCCGAACCACAAGTACCGGGTCCATGGTTCTGGGCGTATACTGGGGGGACGGGGACGACTCCCATTAACCCCTGACTATACCGGGGATACGCTTATCACAATGCCTTTCTGGTCTGTGCTGAAGCAGGGCATTCTGGCAGCCAAGTGGCTTGAACTTTATTAGTGAGCCTGGTTACCCCCTCTCGGAACCACAGACTTAGAAATCGCCAGCTCATATAGAGTGCATAAAATATATTTATATATATACCCTTATACACCATTTTAATAAAAAATATCACAAAATTCTTCTAAGTCCCTCGGGAAGAGTGAAAGACGCGCACGTTCATTTTCAGAGCTCCTAGACCTTCCTATAAGAAGTTAGCCAAAAAGCAGCTTCTAAAAACGCTTAGGTTAAGTTTCAGAGTTGCTTCTAATGTACCGAAGCTGGACTTAGACATAATTTCACTCTCACAACATTATGGCTGGTTGGAGACAGTCCGAACCACAAATAGCGGGTCCATGGTTCTGGGCATATACTGGGGGGACGGGGACGACTCCCATTAACCCCTGACTATACCGGGGATACGCTTATCACAATGCCTTTCTGGTCTGTGCTGAAGCAGGGCATTCTGGCAGCCAAGTGGCTTGACCTTTATTAGTGAGCCTGGTTACCCCCTCTCAGAACCACAGACTTAGAAATCGCCAGCTCATATACAGTGCATAAAATATATTTATATATATACCCTTATACACCATTTTAATAAAAAATATCACAAAATTCTTCTAAGTCCCTCGGGAAGAGTGAAAGACGCGCAGGTTCATTTTCAGAGCTCCTAGACCTTCCTATAAGAAGTTAGCCAAAAAGTAGCTTCTAAAAACGCTTAGGTTAAGTTTCAGAGTTGCTTCTAATGTACCGAAGCTGGACTTAGACATAATTTCACTCTCACAACATTATGGCTGGTTGGAGACAGTCCGAACCACAAATAGCGGGTCCATGGTTCTGGGCATATACTGGGGGGACGGGGACGACTCCCATTAACCCCTGACTATACCGGGGATACGCTTATCACAATGCCTTTCTGGTCTGTGCTGAAGCAGGGCATTCTGGCAGCCAAGTGGCTTGACCTTTATTAGTGAGCCTGGTTACCCCCTCTCAGAACCACAGACTTAGAAATCGCCAGCTCATATACAGTGCATAAAATATATTTATATATATACCCTTATACACCATTTTAATAAAAAATATCACAAAATTCTTCTAAGTCCCTCGGGAAGAGTGAAAGACGCGCAGGTTCATTGTCAGAGCTCCTAGACCTTCCTATAAGAAGTTAGCCAAAAAGCAGCTTCGAAAAACGCTTATGTTAAGTTTCAGAGTTGCTTCTAATGTACCGAAGCTGGACTTAGACATAATTTCACTCTCACAACATTATGGCTGGTTGGAGACAGTCCGAACCACAAATAGCGGGTCCATGGTTCTGGGCATATACTGGGGGGACGGGGACGACTCCCATTAACCCCTGACTATACCGGGGATACGCTTATCACAATGCCTTTCTGGTCTGTGCTGAAGCAGGGCATTCTGGCAGCCAAGTGGCTTGACCTTTATTAGTGAGCCTGGTTACCCCCTCTCAGAACCACAGACTTAGAAATCGCCAGCTCATATACAGTGCATAAAATATATTTATATATATACCCTTATACACCATTTTAATAAAAAATATCACAAAATTCTTCTAAGTCCCTCGGGAAGAGTGAAAGACGCGCAGGTTCATTGTCAGAGCTCCTAGACCTTCCTATAAGAAGTTAGCCAAAAAGCAGCTTCGAAAAACGCTTATGTTAAGTTTCAGAGTTGCTTCTAATGTACCGAAGCTGGACTTAGACATAATTTCACTCTCACAACATTATGGCTGGTTGGAGACAGTCCGAACCACAAATAGCGGGTCCATGGTTCTGGGCATATACTGGGGGGACGGGGACGACTCCCATTAACCCCTGACTATACCGGGGATACGCTTATCACAATGCCTTTCTGGTCTGTGCTGAAGCAGGGCATTCTGGCAGCCAAGTGGCTTGACCTTTATTAGTGAGCCTGGTTACCCCCTCTCAGAACCACAGACTTAGAAATCGCCAGCTCATATACAGTGCATAAAATATATTTATATATATACCCTTATACACCATTTTAATAAAAAATATCACAAAATTCTTCTAAGTCCCTCGGGAAGAGTGAAAGACGCGCAGGTTCATTGTCAGAGCTCCTAGACCTTCCTATAAGAAGTTAGCCAAAAAGTAGCTTCTAAAAACGCTTAGGTTAAGTTTCAGAGTTGCTTCTAATGTACCGAAGCTGGACTTAGACATAATTTCACTCTCACAACATTATGGCTGGTTGGAGACAGTCCGAACCACAAATAGCGGGTCCATGGTTCTGGGCATATACTGGGGGGACGGGGACGACTCCCATTAACCCCTGACTATACCGGGGATACGCTTATCACAATGCCTTTCTGGTCTGTGCTGAAGCAGGGCATTCTGGCAGCCAAGTGGCTTGACCTTTATTAGTGAGCCTGGTTACCCCCTCTCAGAACCACAGACTTAGAAATCGCCAGCTCATATACAGTGCATAAAATATATTTATATATATACCCTTATACACCATTTTAATAAAAAATATCACAAAATTCTTCTAAGTCCCTCGGGAAGAGTGAAAGACGCGCAGGTTCATTGTCAGAGCTCCTAGACCTTCCTATAAGAAGTTAGCCAAAAAGTAGCTTCTAAAAACGCTTAGGTTAAGTTTCAGAGTTGCTTCTAATGTACCGAAGCTGGACTTAGACATAATTTCACTCTCACAACATTATGGCTGGTTGGAGACAGTCCGAACCACAAGTACCGGGTCCATGGTTCTGGGCGTATACTGGGGGGACGGGGACGACTCCCATTAACCCCTGACTATACCGGGGATACGCTTATCACAATGCCTTTCTGGTCTGTGCTGAAGCAGGGCATTCTGGCAGTCAAGTGGCTTGAATTTTATTAGTGAGCCTGGTTACCCCCTCTCGGAACCACAGACTTAGAAATCGCCAGCTCATATAGAGTGCATAAAATATATTTATATATACCCTTATACACCATTTTAATAAAAAATATCACAAAATTCTTCTAAGTCCCTCGGGAAGAGTGAAAGACGCGCACGTTCATTTTCAGAGCTCCTAGACCTTCCTATAAGAAGTTAGCCAAATAGTAGCTTCGAAAAACGCTTAGGTTAAGTTTCAGAGTTGCTTCTAATGTACCGAAGCTGGACTTGGACATAATTTCACTCTCACAACATTATGGCTGGTTGGAGACAGTCCTAACCACAAGTACTGGGTCCATGGTTCTGGGAGTATACTGGGGGGACGGGGACGACTCCCATTAACCCCTGACTATACCGGGGATACACTTATCACAATGCCTTTCTGGTCTGTGCTGAAGCAGGGCATTCTGGCAGCCAAGTGGCTTGACCTTTATTAGTGAGCCTGGTTACCCCCTCTCAGAACCACAGACTTAGAAATCGCCAGCTCATATACAGTGCATAAAATATATTTATATATATACCCTTATACACCATTTTAATAAAAAATATCACAAAATTCTTCTAAGTCCCTCGGGAAGAGTGAAAGACGCGCAGGTTCATTTTCAGAGCTCCTAGACCTTCCTATAAGAAGTTAGCCAAAAAGTAGCTTCTAAAAACGCTTAGGTTAAGTTTCAGAGTTGCTTCTAATGTACCGAAGCTGGACTTAGACATAATTTCACTCTCACAACATTATGGCAGGTTGGAGACAGTCCGAACCACAAATAGCGGGTCCATGGTTCTGGGCATATACTGGGGGGACGGGGACGACTCCCATTAACCCCTGACTATACCGGGGATACACTTATCACAATGCCTTTCTGGTCTGTGCTGAAGCAGTACATTCTGGCAGCCAAGTGGCTTGACCTTTATTAGTGAGCCTGGTTACCCCCTCTCAGAACCACAGACTTAGAAATCGCCAGCTCATATACAGTGCATAAAATATATTTATATATATACCCTTATACACCCTTTTAATAAAAAATATCACAAAATTCTTCTAAGTCCCTCGTGAAGAGTGAAAGACGCGCACGTTCATTTTCAGAGCTCCTAGACCTTCCTATAAGAAGTTAGCCAAAAAGTAGCTTCGAAAAACGCTTAGGTTAAGTTTCAGAGTTGCTTCTAATGTACCGAAGCTGGACATGGACATAATTTCACTCTCACAACATTATGGCTGGTTGGAGACAGTCCTAACCACAAGTACTGGGTCCATGGTTCTGGGCGTATACTGGGGGGACGGGGACGACTCCCATTAACCCCTGACTATACCGGGGATACGCTTATCACAATGCCTTTCTAATCTGTGCTGAAGCAGGGCATTCTGGCAGCCAAGTGGCTTGAACTTTATTAGTGAGCCTGGTTACCCCCTCTCGGAACCACAGACTTAGAAATCGCCAGCTCATATAGAGTGCATAAAATATATTTATATATATACCCTTATACACCATTTTAATAAAAAATATCACAAAATTCTTCTAAGTCCCTCGGGAAGAGTGAAAGACGCGCACGTTCATTTTCAGAGCTCCTAGACCTTCCTATAAGAAGTTAGCCAAAAAGCAGCTTCTAAAAACGCTTAGGTTAAGTTTCAGAGTTGCTTCTAATGTACCGAAGCTGGACTTAGACATAATTTCACTCTCACAACATTATGGCTGGTTGGAGACAGTCCGAACCACAAATAGCGGGTCCATGGTTCTGGGCATATACTGGGGGGACGGGGACGACTCCCATTAACCCCTGACTATACCGGGGATACGCTTATCACAATGCCTTTCTGGTCTGTGCTGAAGCAGGGCATTCTGGCAGCCAAGTGGCTTGACCTTTATTAGTGAGCCTGGTTACCCCCTCTCAGAACCACAGACTTAGAAATCGCCAGCTCATATACAGTGCATAAAATATATTTATATATATACCCTTATACACCATTTTAATAAAAAATATCACAAAATTCTTCTAAGTCCCTCGGGAAGAGTGAAAGACGCGCAGGTTCATTTTCAGAGCTCCTAGACCTTCCTATAAGAAGTTAGCCAAAAAGTAGCTTCTAAAAACGCTTAGGTTAAGTTTCAGAGTTGCTTCTAATGTACCGAAGCTGGACTTAGACATAATTTCACTCTCACAACATTATGGCTGGTTGGAGACAGTCCGAACCACAAATAGCGGGTCCATGGTTCTGGGCATATACTGGGGGGACGGGGACGACTCCCATTAACCCCTGACTATACCGGGGATACGCTTATCACAATGCCTTTCTGGTCTGTGCTGAAGCAGGGCATTCTGGCAGCCAAGTGGCTTGACCTTTATTAGTGAGCCTGATTACCCCCTCTCAGAACCACAGACTTAGAAATCGCCAGCTCATATACAGTGCATAAAATATATTTATATATATACCCTTATACACCATTTTAATAAAAAATATCACAAAATTCTTCTAAGTCCCTCGGGAAGAGTGAAAGACGCGCACGTTCATTTTCAGAGCTCCTAGACCTTCCTATAAGAAGTTAGCCAAAAAGTAGCTTCTAAAAACGCTTAGGTTAAGTTTCAGAGTTGCTTCTAATGTACCGAAGCTGGACTTAGACATAATTTCACTCTCACAACATTATGGCTGGTTGGAGACAGTCCGAACCACAAGTACCGGGTCCATGGTTCTGGGCGTATACTGGGGGGACGGGGGGGACTCCCATTAACCCCTGACTATACCGGGGATACGCTTATCACAATGCCTTTCTGGTCTGTGCTGAAGCAGGGCATTCTGGCAGCCAAGTGGCTTGAACTTTATTAGTGAGCCTGGTTACCCCCTCTCGGAACCACAGACTTAGAAATCGCCAGCTCATATAGAGTGCATAAAATATATTTATATATATACCCTTATACACCATTTTAATAAAAAATATCACAAAATTCTTCTAAGTCCCTCGGGAAGAGTGAAAGACGCGCACGTTCATTTTCAGAGCTCCTAGACCTTCCTATAAGAAGTTAGCCAAAAAGTAGCTTCTAAAAACGCTTAGGTTAAGTTTCAGAGTTGCTTCTAATGTACCGAAGCTGGACTTAGACATAATTTCACTCTCACAACATTATGGCTGGTTGGAGACAGTCCGAACCACAAGTACCGGGTCCATGGTTCTGGGCGTATACTGGGGGGACGGGGACGACTCCCATTAACCCCTGACTATACCGGGGATACACTTATCACAATGCCTTTCTGGTCTGTGCTGAAGCAGGGCATTCTGGCAGCCAAGTGGCTTGAACTTTATTAGTGAGCCTGGTTACCCCCTCTCGGAACCACAGACTTAGAAATCGCCAGCTCATATAGAGTGCATAAAATATATTTATATATATACCCTTATACACCATTTTAATAAAAAATATCACAAAATTCTTCTAAGTCCCTCGGGAAGAGTGAAAGACGCGCACGTTCATTTTCAGAGCTCCTAGACCTTCCTATAAGAAGTTAGCCAAAAAGCAGCTTCTAAAAACGCTTAGGTTAAGTTTCAGAGTTGCTTCTAATGTACCGAAGCTGGACTTAGACATCATTTCACTCTCACAACATTATGGCTGGTTGGAGACAGTCCGAACCACAAATAGCGGGTCCATGGTTCTGGGCATATACTGGGGGGACGGGGACGACTCCCATTAACCCCTGACTATACCGGGGATACGCTTATCACAATGCCTTTCTGGTCTGTGCTGAAGCAGGGCATTCTGGCAGCCAAGTGGCTTGACCTTTATTAGTGAGCCTGGTTACCCCCTCTCAGAACCACAGACTTAGAAATCGCCAGCTCATATACAGTGCATAAAATATATTTATATATATACCCTTATACACCATTTTAATAAAAAATATCACAAAATTCTTCTAAGTCCCTCGGGAAGAGTGAAAGACGCGCACGTTCATTTTCAGAGCTCCTAGACCTTCCTATAAGAAGTTAGCCAAAAAGCAGCTTCTAAAAACGCTTAGGTTAAGTTTCAGAGTTGCTTCTAATGTACCGAAGCTGGACTTAGACATCATTTCACTCTCACAACATTATGGCTGGTTGGAGACAGTCCGAACCACAAATAGCGGGTCCATGGTTCTGGGCATATACTGGGGGGACGGGGACGACTCCCATTAACCCCTGACTATACCGGGGATACGCTTATCACAATGCCTTTCTGGTCTGTGCTGAAGCAGGGCATTCTGGCAGCCAAGTGGCTTGACCTTTATTAGTGAGCCTGGTTACCCCCTCTCAGAACCACAGACTTAGAAATCGCCAGCTCATATACAGTGCATAAAATATATTTATATATATACCCTTATACACCATTTTAATAAAAAATATCACAAAATTCTTCTAAGTCCCTCGGGAAGAGTGAAAGACGCGCACGTTCATTTTCAGAGCTCCTAGACCTTCCTATAAGAAGTTAGCCAAAAAGCAGCTTCTAAAAACGCTTAGGTTAAGTTTCAGAGTTGCTTCTAATGTACCGAAGCTGGACTTAGACATAATTTCACTCTCACAACATTATGGCTGGTTGGAGACAGTCCGAACCACAAATAGCGGGTCCATGGTTCTGGGCATATACTGGGGGGACGGGGACGACTCCCATTAACCCCTGACTATACCGGGGATACGCTTATCACAATGCCTTTCTGGTCTGTGCTGAAGCAGGGCATTCTGGCAGCCAAGTGGCTTGACCTTTATTAGTGAGCCTGGTTACCCCCTCTCAGAACCACAGACTTAGAAATCGCCAGCTCATATACAGTGCATAAAATATATTTATATATATACCCTTATACACCATTTTAATAAAAAATATCACAAAATTCTTCTAAGTCCCTCGGGAAGAGTGAAAGACGCGCAGGTTCATTTTCAGAGCTCCTAGACCTTCCTATAAGAAGTTAGCCAAAAAGTAGCTTCTAAAAACGCTTAGGTTAAGTTTCAGAGTTGCTTCTAATGTACCGAAGCTGGACTTAGACATAATTTCACTCTCACAACATTATGGCTGGTTGGAGACAGTCCGAACCACAAATAGCGGGTCCATGGTTCTGGGCATATACTGGGGGGACGGGGACGACTCCCATTAACCCCTGACTATACCGGGGATACGCTTATCACAATGCCTTTCTGGTCTGTGCTGAAGCAGGGCATTCTGGCAGCCAAGTGGCTTGACCTTTATTAGTGAGCCTGGTTACCCCCTCTCAGAACCACAGACTTAGAAATCGCCAGCTCATATACAGTGCATAAAATATATTTATATATATACCCTTATACACCATTTTAATAAAAAATATCACAAAATTCTTCTAAGTCCCTCGGGAAGAGTGAAAGACGCGCAGGTTCATTGTCAGAGCTCCTAGACCTTCCTATAAGAAGTTAGCCAAAAAGTAGCTTCTAAAAACGCTTAGGTTAAGTTTCAGAGTTGCTTCTAATGTACCGAAGCTGGACTTAGACATAATTTCACTCTCACAACATTATGGCTGGTTGGAGACAGTCCTAACCACAAGTACTGGGTCCATGGTTCTGGGCATATACTGGGGGGACGGGGACGACTCCCATTAACCCCTGACTATACCGGGGATACGCTTATCACAATGCCTTTCTGGTCTGTGCTGAAGCAGGGCATTCTGGCAGCCAAGTGGCTTGAATTTTATTAGTGAGCCTGGTTACCCCCTCTCGGAACCACAGACTTAGAAATCGCCAGCTCATATAGAGTGCATAAAATATATTTATATATATACCCTTATACACCATTTTAATAAAAAATATCACAAAATTCTTCTAAGTCCCTCGGGAAGAGTGAAAGACGCGCACGTTCATTTTCAGAGCTCCTAGACCTTCCTATAAGAAGTTAGCCAAATAGTAGCTTCGAAAAACGCTTAGGTTAAGTTTCAGAGTTGCTTCTAATGTACCGAAGCTGGACTTGGACATAATTTCACTCTCACAACATTATGGCTGGTTGGAGACAGTCCGAACCACAAATAGCGGGTCCATGGTTCTGGGCATATACTGGGGGGACGGGGACGACTCCCATTAACCCCTGACTATACCGGGGATACGCTTATCACAATGCCTTTCTGGTCTGTGCTGAAGCAGGGCATTCTGGCAGCCAAGTGGCTTGACCTTTATTAGTGAGCCTGGTTACCCCCTCTCAGAACCACAGACTTAGAAATCGCCAGCTCATATACAGTGCATAAAATATATTTATATATATACCCTTATACACCATTTTAATAAAAAATATCACAAAATTCTTCTAAGTCCCTCGGGAAGAGTGAAAGACGCGCAGGTTCATTTTCAGAGCTCCTAGACCTTCCTATAAGAAGTTAGCCAAAAAGTAGCTTCTAAAAACGCTTAGGTTAAGTTTCAGAGTTGCTTCTAATGTACCGAAGCTGGACTTAGACATAATTTCACTCTCACAACATTATGGCTGGTTGGAGACAGTCCGAACCACAAATAGCGGGTCCATGGTTCTGGGCATATACTGGGGGGACGGGGACGACTCCCATTAACCCCTGACTATACCGGGGATACGCTTATCACAATGCCTTTCTGGTCTGTGCTGAAGCAGGGCATTCTGGCAGCCAAGTGGCTTGACCTTTATTAGTGAGCCTGGTTACCCCCTATCAGAACCACAGACTTAGAAATCGCCAGCTCATATACAGTGCATAAAATATATTTATATATATACCCTTATACACCATTTTAATAAAAAATATCACAAAATTCTTCTAAGTCCCTCGGGAAGAGTGAAAGACGCGCAGGTTCATTTTCAGAGCTCCTAGACCTTCCTATAAGAAGTTAGCCAAAAAGTAGCTTCTAAAAACGCTTAGGTTAAGTTTCAGAGTTGCTTCTAATGTACCGAAGCTGGACTTAGACATAATTTCACTCTCACAACATTATGGCTGGTTGGAGACAGTCCGAACCACAAATAGCTGGTCCATGGTTCTGGGCATATACTGGGGGGACGGGGACGACTCCCATTAACCCCTGACTATACCGGGGATACGCTTATCACAATGCCTTTCTGGTCTGTGCTGAAGCAGGGCATTCTGGCAGCCAAGTGGCTTGACCTTTATTAGTGAGCCTGATTACCCCCTCTCAGAACCACAGACTTAGAAATCGCCAGCTCATATACAGTGCATAAAATATATTTATATATATACCCTTATACACCATTTTAATAAAAAATATCACAAAATTCTTCTAAGTCCCTCGGGAAGAGTGAAAGACGCGCACGTTCATTTTCAGAGCTCCTAGACCTTCCTATAAGAAGTTAGCCAAAAAGTAGCTTCTAAAAACGCTTAGGTTAAGTTTCAGAGTTGCTTCTAATGTACCGAAGCTGGACTTAGACATAATTTCACTCTCACAACATTATGGCTGGTTGGAGACAGTCCGAACCACAAGTACCGGGTCCATGGTTCTGGGCGTATACTGGGGGGACGGGGACGACTCCCATTAACCCCTGACTATACCGGGGATACGCTTATCACAATGCCTTTCTGGTCTGTGCTGAAGCAGGGCATTCTGGCAGCCAAGTGGCTTGAACTTTATTAGTGAGCCTGGTTACCCCCTCTCGGAACCACAGACTTAGAAATCGCCAGCTCATATAGAGTGCATAAAATATATTTATATATATACCCTTATACACCATTTTAATAAAAAATATCACAAAATTCTTCTAAGTCCCTCGGGAAGAGTGAAAGACGCGCACGTTCATTTTCAGAGCTCCTAGACCTTCCTATAAGAAGTTAGCCAAAAAGCAGCTTCTAAAAACGCTTAGGTTAAGTTTCAGAGTTGCTTCTAATGTACCGAAGCTGGACTTAGACATAATTTCACTCTCACAACATTATGGCTGGTTGGAGACAGTCCGAACCACAAATAGCGGGTCCATGGTTCTGGGCATATACTGGGGGGACGGGGACGACTCCCATTAACCCCTGACTATACCGGGGATACGCTTATCACAATGCCTTTCTGGTCTGTGCTGAAGCAGGGCATTCTGGCAGCCAAGTGGCTTGACCTTTATTAGTGAGCCTGGTTACCCCCTCTCAGAACCACAGACTTAGAAATCGCCAGCTCATATACAGTGCATAAAATATATTTATATATATACCCTTATACACCATTTTAATAAAAAATATCACAAAATTCTTCTAAGTCCCTCGGGAAGAGTGAAAGACGCGCAGGTTCATTTTCAGAGCTCCTAGACCTTCCTATAAGAAGTTAGCCAAAAAGTAGCTTCTAAAAACGCTTAGGTTAAGTTTCAGAGTTGCTTCTAATGTACCGAAGCTGGACTTAGACTTAATTTCACTCTCACAACATTATGGCTGGTTGGAGACAGTCCGAACCACAAATAGCGGGTCCATGGTTCTGGGCATATACTGGGGGGACGGGGACGACTCCCATTAACCCCTGACTATACCGGGGATACGCTTATCACAATGCCTTTCTGGTCTGTGCTGAAGCAGGGCATTCTGGCAGCCAAGTGGCTTGACCTTTATTAGTGAGCCTGGTTACCCCCTCTCAGAACCACAGACTTAGAAATCGCCAGCTCATATACAGTGCATAAAATATATTTATATATATACCCTTATACACCATTTTAATAAAAAATATCACAAAATTCTTCTAAGTCCCTCGGGAAGAGTGAAAAACGCGCAGGTTCATTGTCAGAGCTCCTAGACCTTCCTATAAGAAGTTAGCCAAAAAGTAGCTTCTAAAAACGCTTAGGTTAAGTTTCAGAGTTGCTTCTAATGTACCGAAGCTGGACTTAGACATAATTTCACTCTCACAACATTATGGCTGGTTGGAGACAGTCCGAACCACAAGTACCGGGTCCATGGTTCTGGGCGTATACTGGGGGGACGGGGACGACTCCCATTAACCCCTGACTATACCGGGGATACGCTTATCACAATGCCTTTCTGGTCTGTGCTGAAGCAGGGCATTCTGGCAGCCAAGTGGCTTGAATTATATTAGTGAGCCTGGTTACCCCCTCTCGGAACCACAGACTTAGAAATCGCCAGCTCATATAGAGTGCATAAAATATATTTATATATATACCCTTATACACCATTTTAATAAAAAATATCACAAAATTCTTCTAAGTCCCTCGGGAAGAGTGAAAGACGCGCACGTTCATTTTCAGAGCTCCTAGACCTTCCTATAAGAAGTTAGCCAAATAGTAGCTTCGAAAAACGCTTAGGTTAAGTTTCAGAGTTGCTTCTAATGTACCGAAGCTGGACTTGGACATAATTTCACTCTCACAACATTATGGCTGGTTGGAGACAGTCCTAACCACAAGTACTGGGTCCATGGCTCTAGGAGTATACTGGGGGGACGGGGACGACTCCCATTAACCCCTGACTATACCGGGGATACACTTATCACAATGCCTTTCTGGTCTGTGCTGAAGCAGGGCATTCTGGCAGCCAAGTGGCTTGACCTTTATTAGTGAGCCTGGTTACCCCCTCTCGGAACCACAGACTTAGAAATCGCCAGCTCATATACAGTGCATAAAATATATTTATATATATACCCTTATACACCATTTTAATAAAAAATATCACAAAATTCTTCTAAGTCCCTCGGGAAGAGTGAAAGACGCGCACGTTCATTTACAGAGCTCCTAGACCTTCCTATAAGAAGTTAGCCAAAAAGCAGCTTCGAAAAACGCTTATGTTAAGTTTCAGAGTTGCTTCTAATGTACCGAAGCTGGACTTAGACATAATTTCACTCTCACAACATTATGGCAGGTTGGAGACAGTCCGAACCACAAATAGCGGGTCCATGGTTCTGGGCATATACTGGGGGGACGGGGACGACTCCCATTAACCCCTGACTATACCGGGGATACACTTATCACAATGCCTTTCTGGTCTGTGCTGAAGCAGTACATTCTGGCAGCCAAGTGGCTTGACCTTTATTAGTGAGCCTGGTTACCCCCTCTCAGAACCACAGACTTAGAAATCGCCAGCTCATATACAGTGCATAAAATATATTTATATATATACCCTTATACACCCTTTTAATAAAAAATATCACAAAATTCTTCTAAGTCCCTCGTGAAGAGTGAAAGACGCGCACGTTCATTTTCAGAGCTCCTAGACCTTCCTATAAGAAGTTAGCCAAAAAGTAGCTTCGAAAAACGCTTAGGTTAAGTTTCAGAGTTGCTTCTAATGTACCAAAGCTGGACTTAGACATAATTTCACTCTCACAACATTATGGCTGGTTGGAGACAGTCCGAACCACAAGTACCGGGTCCATGGTTCTGGGCGTATACTGGGGGGACGGGGACGACTCCCATTAACCCCTGACTATACCGGGGATACGCTTATCACAATGCCTTTCTGGTCTGTGCTGAAGCAGGGCATTCTGGCAGCCAAGTGGCTTGAACTTTATTAGTGAGCCTGGTTACCCCCTCTCGGAACCACAGACTTAGAAATCGCCAGCTCATATACAGTGCATAAAATATATTTATATATATATACCCTTATACACCATTTTAATAAAAAATATCACAAAATTCTTCTAAGTCCCTCGGGAAGAGTGAAAGACGCGCACGTTCATTTTCAGAGCTCCTAGACCTTCCTATAAGAAGTTAGCCAAAAAGTAGCTTCGAAAAACGCTTAGGTTAAGTTTCAGAGTTGCTTCTAATGTACCGAAGCTGGACATGGACATAATTTCACTCTCACAACATTATGGCTGGTTGGAGACAGTCCTAACCACAAGTACTGGGTCCATGGTTCTGGGCGTATACTGGGGGGACGGGGACGACTCCCATTAACCCCTGACTATACCGGGGATACGCTTATCACAATGCCTTTCTGGTCTGTGCTGAAGCAGGGCATTCTGGCAGCCAAGTGGCTTGAACTTTATTAGTGAGCCTGGTTACCCCCTCTCGGAACCACAGACTTAGAAATCGCCAGCTCATATAGAGTGCATAAAATATATTTATATATATACCCTTATACACCATTTTAATAAAAAATATCACAAAATTCTTCTAAGTCCCTCGGGAAGAGTGAAAGACGCGCACGTTCATTTTCAGAGCTCCTAGACCTTCCTATAAGAAGTTAGCCAAAAAGCAGCTTCTAAAAACGCTTAGGTTAAGTTTCAGAGTTGCTTCTAATGTACCGAAGCTGGACTTAGACATAATTTCACTCTCACAACATTATGGCTGGTTGGAGACAGTCCGAACCACAAATAGCGGGTCCATGGTTCTGGGCATATACTGGGGGGACGGGGACGACTCCCATTAACCCCTGACTATACCGGGGATACGCTTATCACAATGCCTTTCTGGTCTGTGCTGAAGCAGGGCATTCTGGCAGCCAAGTGGCTTGACCTTTATTAGTGAGCCTGGTTACCCCCTCTCAGAACCACAGACTTAGAAATCGCCAGCTCATATACAGTGCATAAAATATATTTATATACTGTATATACCCTTATACACCATTTTAATAAAAAATATCACAAAATTCTTCTAAGTCCCTCGGGAAGAGTGAAAGACGCGCAGGTTAATTTTCAGAGCTCCTAGACCTTCCTATAAGAAGTTAGCCAAAAAGTAGCTTCTAAAAACGCTTAGGTTAAGTTTCAGAGTTGCTTCTAATGTACCGAAGCTGGACTTAGACATAATTTCACTCTCACAACATTATGGCTGGTTGGAGACAGTCCGAACCACAAATAGCGGGTCCATGGTTCTGGGCATATACTGGGGGGACGGGGACGACTCCCATTAACCCCTGACTATACCGGGGATACGCTTATCACAATGCCTTTCTGGTCTGTGCTGAAGCAGGGCATTCTGGCAGCCAAGTGGATTGACCTTTATTAGTGAGCCTGATTACCCCCTCTCAGAACCACAGACTTAGAAATCGCCAGCTCATATACAGTGCATAAAATATATTTATATATATACCCTTATACACCATTTTAATAAAAAATATCACAAAATTCTTCTAAGTCCCTCGGGAAGAGTGAAAGACGCGCACGTTCATTTTCAGAGCTCCTAGACCTTCCTATAAGAAGTTAGCCAAAAAGCAGCTTCTAAAAACGCTTAGGTTAAGTTTCAGAGTTGCTTCTAATGTACCGAAGCTGGACTTAGACATAATTTCACTCTCACAACATTATGGCTGGTTGGAGACAGTCCGAACCACAAATAGCGGGTCCATGGTTCTGGGCATATACTGGGGGGACGGGGACGACTCCCATTAACCCCTGACTATACCGGGGATACGCTTATCACAATGCCTTTCTGGTCTGTGCTGAAGCAGGGCATTCTGGCAGCCAAGTGGCTTGACCTTTATTAGTGAGCCTGGTTACCCCCTCTCAGAACCACAGACTTAGAAATCGCCAGCTCATATACAGTGCATAAAATATATTTTTTTTACTGTATATACCCTTATACACCATTTTAATAAAAAATATCACAAAATTCTTCTAAGTCCCTCGGGAAGAGTGAAAGACGCGCAGGTTAATTTTCAGAGCTCCTAGACCTTCCTATAAGAAGTTAGCCAAAAAGTAGCTTCTAAAAACGCTTAGGTTAAGTTTCAGAGTTGCTTCTAATGTACCGAAGCTGGACTTAGACATAATTTCACTCTCACAACATTATGGCTGGTTGGAGACAGTCCGAACCACAAATAGCGGGTCCATGGTTCTGGGCATATACTGGGGGGACGGGGACGACTCCCATTAACCCCTGACTATACCGGGGATACGCTTATCACAATGCCTTTCTGGTCTGTGCTGAAGCAGGGCATTCTGGCAGCCAAGTGGCTTGAACTTTATTAGTGAGCCTGGTTACCCCCTCTCGGAACCACAGACTTAGAAATCGCAAGCTCATATAGAGTGCATAAAATATATTTATATATATACCCTTATACACCATTTTAATAAAAAATATCACAAAATTCTTCTAAGTCCCTCGGGAAGAGTGAAAGACGCGCACGTTCATTTTCAGAGCTCCTAGACCTTCCTATAAGAAGTTAGCCAAAAAGCAGCTTCTAAAAACGCTTAGGTTAAGTTTCAGAGTTGCTTCTAATGTACCGAAGCTGGACTTAGACATAATTTCACTCTCACAACATTATGGCTGGTTGGAGACAGTCCGAACCACAAATAGCGGGTCCATGGTTCTGGGCATATACTGGGGGGACGGGGACGACTCCCATTAACCCCTGACTATACCGGGGATACGCTTATCACAATGCCTTTCTGGTCTGTGCTGAAGCAGGGCATTCTGGCAGCCAAGTGGATTGACCTTTATTAGTGAGCCTGATTACCCCCTCTCAGAACCACAGACTTAGAAATCGCCAGCTCATATACAGTGCATAAAATATATTTATATATATACCCTTATACACCATTTTAATAAAAAATATCACAAAATTCTTCTAAGTCCCTCGGGAAGAGTGAAAGACGCGCACGTTCATTTTCAGAGCTCCTAGACCTTCCTATAAGAAGTTAGCCAAAAAGCAGCTTCTAAAAACGCTTAGGTTAAGTTTCAGAGTTGCTTCTAATGTACCGAAGCTGGACTTAGACATAATTTCACTCTCACAACATTATGGCTGGTTGGAGACAGTCCGAACCACAAATAGCGGGTCCATGGTTCTGGGCATATACTGGGGGGACGGGGACGACTCCCATTAACCCCTGACTATACCGGGGATACGCTTATCACAATGCCTTTCTGGTCTGTGCTGAAGCAGGGCATTCTGGCAGCCAAGTGGATTGACCTTTATTAGTGAGCCTGATTACCCCCTCTCAGAACCACAGACTTAGAAATCGCCAGCTCATATACAGTGCATAAAATATATTTATATATATACCCTTATACACCATTTTAATAAAAAATATCACAAAATTCTTCTAAGTCCCTCGGGAAGAGTGAAAGACGCGCACGTTCATTTTCAGAGCTCCTAGACCTTCCTATAAGAAGTTAGCCAAAAAGCAGCTTCTAAAAACGCTTAGGTTAAGTTTCAGAGTTGCTTCTAATGTACCGAAGCTGGACTTAGACATAATTTCACTCTCACAACATTATGGCTGGTTGGAGACAGTCCGAACCACAAATAGCGGGTCCATGGTTCTGGGCATATACTGGGGGGACGGGGACGACTCCCATTAACCCCTGACTATACCGGGGATACGCTTATCACAATGCCTTTCTGGTCTGTGCTGAAGCAGGGCATTCTGGCAGCCAAGTGGCTTGACCTTTATTAGTGAGCCTGGTTACCCCCTCTCAGAACCACAGACTTAGAAATCGCCAGCTCATATACAGTGCATAAAATATATTTATATACTGTATATACCCTTATACACCATTTTAATAAAAAATATCACAAAATTCTTCTAAGTCCCTCGGGAAGAGTGAAAGACGCGCAGGTTAATTTTCAGAGCTCCTAGACCTTCCTATAAGAAGTTAGCCAAAAAGTAGCTTCTAAAAACGCTTAGGTTAAGTTTCAGAGTTGCTTCTAATGTACCGAAGCTGGACTTAGACATAATTTCACTCTCACAACATTATGGCTGGTTGGAGACAGTCCGAACCACAAATAGCGGGTCCATGGTTCTGGGCATATACTGGGGGGACGGGGACGACTCCCATTAACCCCTGACTATACCGGGGATACGCTTATCACAATGCCTTTCTGGTCTGTGCTGAAGCAGGGCATTCTGGCAGCCAAGTGGCTTGAACTTTATTAGTGAGCCTGGTTACCCCCTCTCGGAACCACAGACTTAGAAATCGCAAGCTCATATAGAGTGCATAAAATATATTTATATATATACCCTTATACACCATTTTAATAAAAAATATCACAAAATTCTTCTAAGTCCCTCGGGAAGAGTGAAAGACGCGCACGTTCATTTTCAGAGCTCCTAGACCTTCCTATAAGAAGTTAGCCAAAAAGCAGCTTCTAAAAACGCTTAGGTTAAGTTTCAGAGTTGCTTCTAATGTACCGAAGCTGGACTTAGACATAATTTCACTCTCACAACATTATGGCTGGTTGGAGACAGTCCGAACCACAAATAGCGGGTCCATGGTTCTGGGCATATACTGGGGGGACGGGGGGGACTCCCATTAACCCCTGACTATACCGGGGATACGCTTATCACAATGCCTTTCTGGTCTGTGCTGAAGCAGGGCATTCTGGCAGCCAAGTGGCTTGACCTTTATTAGTGAGCCTGGTTACCCCCTCTCAGAACCACAGACTTAGAAATCGCCAGCTCATATACAGTGCATAAAATATATTTATATATATACCCTTATACACCATTTTAATAAAAAATATCACAAAATTCTTCTAAGTCCCTCGGGAAGAGTGAAAGACGCGCAGGTTCATTTTCAGAGCTCCTAGACCTTCCTATAAGAAGTTAGCCAAAAAGTAGCTTCTAAAAACGCTTAGGTTAAGTTTCAGAGTTGCTTCTAATGTACCGAAGCTGGACTTAGACATAATTTCACTCTCACAACATTATGGCTGGTTGGAGACAGTCCGAACCACAAATAGCGGGTCCATGGTTCTGGGCATATACTGGGGGGACGGGGACGACTCCCATTAACCCCTGACTATACCGGGGATACGCTTATCACAATGCCTTTCTGGTCTGTGCTGAAGCAGGGCATTCTGGCAGCCAAGTGGCTTGACCTTTATTAGTGAGCCTGGTTACCCCCTCTCAGAACCACAGACTTAGAAATCGCCAGCTCATATACAGTGCATAAAATATATTTATATATATACCCTTATACACCATTTTAATAAAAAATATCACAAAATTCTTCTAAGTCCCTCGGGAAGAGTGAAAGACGCGCAGGTTCATTGTCAGAGCTCCTAGACCTTCCTATAAGAAGTTAGCCAAAAAGTAGCTTCTAAAAACGCTTAGGTTAAGTTTCAGAGTTGCTTCTAATGTACCGAAGCTGGACTTGGACATAATTTCACTCTCACAACATTATGGCTGGTTGGAGACAGTCCTAACCACAAGTACTGGGTCCATGGTTCTAGGAGTATACTGGGGGGACGGGGACGACTCCCATTAACCCCTGACTATACCGGGGATACACTTATCACAATGCCTTTCTGGTCTGTGCTGAAGCAGGGCATTCTGGCAGCCAAGTGGCTTGACCTTTATTAGTGAGCCTGGTTACCCCCTCTCGGAACCACAGACTTAGAAATCGCCAGCTCATATACAGTGCATAAAATATATTTATATATATACCCTTATACACCATTTTAATAAAAAATATCACAAAATTCTTCTAAGTCCCTCGGGAAGAGTGAAAGACGCGCACGTTCATTTACAGAGCTCCTAGACCTTCCTATAAGAAGTTAGCCAAAAAGCAGCTTCGAAAAACGCTTATGTTAAGTTTCAGAGTTGCTTCTAATGTACCGAAGCTGGACTTAGACATAATTTCACTCTCACAACATTATGGCTGGTTGGAGACAGTCCGAACCACAAATAGCGGGTCCATGGTTCTGGGCATATACTGGGGGGACGGGGACGACTCCCATTAACCCCTGACTATACCGGGGATACGCTTATCACAATGCCTTTCTGGTCTGTGCTGAAGCAGGGCATTCTGGCAGCCAAGTGGCTTGACCTTTATTAGTGAGCCTGGTTACCCCCTCTCAGAACCACAGACTTAGAAATCGCCAGCTCATATACAGTGCATAAAATATATTTATATATATACCCTTATACACCATTTTAATAAAAAATATCACAAACTTCTTCTAAGTCCCTCGGGAAGAGTGAAAGACGCGCAGGTTCATTTTCAGAGCTCCTAGACCTTCCTATAAGAAGTTAGCCAAAAAGTAGCTTCTAAAAATGCTTAGGTTAAGTTTCAGAGTTGCTTCTAATGTACCGAAGCTGGACTTAGACATAATTTCACTCTCACAACATTATGGCTGGTTGGAGACAGTCCGAACCACAAATAGCGGGTCCATGGTTCTGGGCATATACTGGGGGGACGGGGACGACTCCCATTAACCCCTGACTATACCGGGGATACGCTTATCACAATGCCTTTCTGGTCTGTGCTGAAGCAGGGCATTCTGGCAGCCAAGTGGCTTGACCTTTATTAGTGAGCCTGGTTACCCCCTCTCAGAACCACAGACTTAGAAATCGCCAGCTCATATACAGTGCATAAAATATATTTATATATATACCCTTATACACCATTTTAATAAAAAATATCACAAAATTCTTCTAAGTCCCTCGGGAAGAGTGAAAGACGCGCAGGTTCATTGTCAGAGCTCCTAGACCTTCCTATAAGAAGTTAGCCAAATAGTAGCTTCGAAAAACGCTTAGGTTAAGTTTCAGAGTTGCTTCTAATGTACCGAAGCTGGACTTGGACATAATTTCACTCTCACAACATTATGGCTGGTTGGAGACAGTCCTAACCACAAGTACTGGGTCCATGGTTCTAGGAGTATACTGGGGGGACGGGGACGACTCCCATTAACCCCTGACTATACCGGGGATACACTTATCACAATGCCTTTCTGGTCTGTGCTGAAGCAGGGCATTCTGGCAGCCAAGTGGCTTGACCTTTATTAGTGAGCCTGGTTACCCCCTCTCGGAACCACAGACTTAGAAATCGCCAGCTCATATACAGTGCATAAAATATATTTATATATATACCCTTATACACCATTTTAATAAAAAATATCACAAAATTCTTCTAAGTCCCTCGGGAAGAGTGAAAGACGCGCACGTTCATTTACAGAGCTCCTAGACCTTCCTATAAGAAGTTAGCCAAAAAGCAGCTTCGAAAAACGCTTATGTTAAGTTTCAGAGTTGCTTCTAATGTACCGAAGCTGGACTTAGACATAATTTCACTCTCACAACATTATGGCTGGTTGGAGACAGTCCGAACCACAAATAGCGGGTCCATGGTTCTGGGCATATACTGGGGGGACGGGGACGACTCCCATTAACCCCTGACTATACCGGGGATACGCTTATCACAATGCCTTTCTGGTCTGTGCTGAAGCAGGGCATTCTGGCAGCCAAGTGGCTTGACCTTTATTAGTGAGCCTGGTTACCCCCTCTCAGAACCACAGACTTAGAAATCGCCAGCTCATATACAGTGCATAAAATATATTTATATATATACCCTTATACACCATTTTAATAAAAAATATCACAAACTTCTTCTAAGTCCCTCGGGAAGAGTGAAAGACGCGCAGGTTCATTTTCAGAGCTCCTAGACCTTCCTATAAGAAGTTAGCCAAAAAGTAGCTTCTAAAAACGCTTAGGTTAAGTTTCAGAGTTGCTTCTAATGTACCGAAGCTGGACTTAGACATAATTTCACTCTCACAACATTATGGCTGGTTGGAGACAGTCCGAACCACAAATAGCGGGTCCATGGTTCTGGGCATATACTGGGGGGACGGGGACGACTCCCATTAACCCCTGACTATACCGGGGATACGCTTATCACAATGCCTTTCTGGTCTGTGCTGAAGCAGGGCATTCTGGCAGCCAAGTGGCTTGACCTTTATTAGTGAGCCTGATTACCCCCTCTCAGAACCACAGACTTAGAAATCGCCAGCTCATATACAGTGCATAAAATATATTTATATATATACCCTTATACACCATTTTAATAAAAAATATCACAAAATTCTTCTAAGTCCCTCGGGAAGAGTGAAAGACGCGCACGTTCATTTTCAGAGCTCCTAGACCTTCCTATAAGAAGTTAGCCAAAAAGTAGCTTCTAAAAACGCTTAGGTTAAGTTTCAGAGTTGCTTCTAATGTACCGAAGCTGGACTTAGACATAATTTCACTCTCACAACATTATGGCTGGTTGGAGACAGTCCGAACCACAAATAGCGGGTCCATGGTTCTGGGCGTATACTGGGGGGACGGGGACGACTCCCATTAACCCCTGACTATACCGGGGATACGCTTATCACAATGCCTTTCTGGTCTGTGCTGAAGCAGGGCATTCTGGCAGCCAAGTGGCTTGAACTTTATTAGTGAGCCTGGTTACCCCCTCTCGGAACCACAGACTTAGAAATCGCCAGCTCATATAGAGTGCATAAAATATATTTATATATATACCCTTATACACCATTTTAATAAAAAATATCACAAAATTCTTCTAAGTCCCTCGGGAAGAGTGAAAGACGCGCACGTTCATTTTCAGAGCTCCTAGACCTTCCTATAAGTAGTTAGCCAAAAAGCAGCTTCTAAAAACGCTTAGGTTAAGTTTCAGAGTTGCTTCTAATGTACCGAAGCTGGACTTAGACATAATTTCACTCTCACAACATTATGGCTGGTTGGAGACAGTCCGAACCACAAATAGCGGGTCCATGGTTCTGGGCATATACTGGGGGGACGGGGACGACTCCCATTAACCCCTGACTATACCGGGGATACGCTTATCACAATGCCTTTCTGGTCTGTGCTGAAGCAGGGCATTCTGGCAGCCAAGTGGCTTGACCTTTATTAGTGAGCCTGGTTACCCCCTCTCAGAACCACAGACTTAGAAATCGCCAGCTCATATACAGTGCATAAAATATATTTATATATATACCCTTATACACCATTTTAATAAAAAATATCACAAAATTCTTCTAAGTCCCTCGGGAAGAGTGAAAGACGCGCACGTTCATTTTCAGAGCTCCTAGACCTTCCTATAAGAAGTTAGCCAAAAAGTAGCTTCTAAAAACGCTTAGGTTAAGTTTCAGAGTTGCTTCTAATGTACCGAAGCTGGACTTAGACATAATTTCACTCTCACAACATTATGGCTGGTTGGAGACAGTCCGAACCACAAATAGCGGGTCCATGGTTCTGGGCATATACTGGGGGGACGGGGACGACTCCCATTAACCCCTGACTATACCGGGGATACGCTTATCACAATGCCTTTCTGGTCTGTGCTGAAGCAGGGCATTCTGGCAGCCAAGTGGCTTGACCTTTATTAGTGAGCCTGGTTACCCCCTCTCAGAACCACAGACTTAGAAATCGCCAGCTCATATACAGTGCATAAAATATATTTATATATATACCCTTATACACCATTTTAATAAAAAATATCACAAAATTCTTCTAAGTCCCTCGGGAAGAGTGAAAGACGCGCAGGTTCATTGTCAGAGCTCCTAGACCTTCCTATAAGAAGTTAGCCAAAAAGTAGCTTCTAAAAACGCTTAGGTTAAGTTTCAGAGTTGCTTCTAATGTACCGAAGCTGGACTTAGACATAATTTCACTCTCACAACATTATGGCTGGTTGGAGACAGTCCGAACCACAAGTACCGGGTCCATGGTTCTGGGCGTATACTGGGGGGACGGGGACGACTCCCATTAACCCCTGACTATACCGGGGATACGCTTATCACAATGCCTTTCTGGTCTGTGCTGAAGCAGGGCATTCTGGCAGCCAAGTGGCTTGAATTTTATTAGTGAGCCTGGTTACCCCCTCTCGGAACCACAGACTTAGAAATCGCCAGCTCATATAGAGTGCATAAAATATATTTATATATATACCCTTATACACCATTTTAATAAAAAATATCACAAAATTCTTCTAAGTCCCTCGGGAAGAGTGAAAGACGCGCACGTTCATTTTCAGAGCTCCTAGACCTTCCTATAAGAAGTTAGCCAAATAGTAGCTTCGAAAAACGCTTAGGTTAAGTTTCAGAGTTGCTTCTAATGTACCGAAGCTGGACTTGGACATAATTTCACTCTCACAACATTATGGCTGGTTGGAGACAGTCCTAACCACAAGTACTGGGTCCATGGTTCTGGGAGTATACTGGGGGGACGGGGACGACTCCCATTAACCCCTGACTATACCGGGGATACACTTATCACAATGCCTTTCTGGTCTGTGCTGAAGCAGGGCATTCTGGCAGCCAAGTGGCTTGACCTTTATTAGTGAGCCTGGTTACCCCCTCTCGGAACCACAGACTTAGAAATCGCCAGCTCATATACAGTGCATAAAATATATTTATATATATACCCTTATACACCATTTTAATAAAAAATATCACAAAATTCTTCTAAGTCCCTCGGGAAGAGTGAAAGACGCGCACGTTCATTTACAGAGCTCCTAGACCTTCCTATAAGAAGTTAGCCAAAAAGCAGCTTCGAAAAACGCTTATGTTAAGTTTCAGAGTTGCTTCTAATGTACCGAAGCTGGACTTAGACATAATTTCACTCTCACAACATTATGGCAGGTTGGAGACAGTCCGAACCACAAATAGCGGGTCCATGGTTCTGGGCATATACTGGGGGGACGGGGACGACTCCCATTAACCCCTGACTATACCGGGGATACACTTATCACAATGCCTTTCTGGTCTGTGCTGAAGCAGTACATTCTGGCAGCCAAGTGGCTTGACCTTTATTAGTGAGCCTGGTTACCCCCTCTCAGAACCACAGACTTAGAAATCGCCAGCTCATATACAGTGCATAAAATATATTTATATATATACCCTTATACACCCTTTTAATAAAAAATATCACAAAATTCTTCTAAGTCCCTCGGGAAGAGTGAAAGACGCGCACGTTCATTTTCAGAGCTCCTAGACCTTCCTATAAGAAGTTAACCAAAAAGCAGCTTCTAAAAACGCTTAGGTTAAGTTTCAGAGTTGCTTCTAATGTACCGAAGCTGGACTTAGACATAATTTCACTCTCACAACATTATGGCTGGTTGGAGACAGTCCGAACCACAAATAGCGGGTCCATGGTTCTGGGCATATACTGGGGGGACGGGGACGACTCCCATTAACCCCTGACTATACCGGGGATACGCTTATCACAATGCCTTTCTGGTCTGTGCTGAAGCAGGGCATTCTGGCAGCCAAGTGGCTTGACCTTTATTAGTGAGCCTGGTTACCCCCTCTCAGAACCACAGACTTAGAAATCGCCAGCTCATATACAGTGCATAAAATATATTTATATATATACCCTTATACACCATTTTAATAAAAAATATCACAAAATTCTTCTAAGTCCCTCGGGAAGAGTGAAAGACGCGCAGGTTCATTTTCAGAGCTCCTAGACCTTCCTATAAGAAGTTAGCCAAAAAGTAGCTTCTAAAAACGCTTAGGTTAAGTTTCAGAGTTGCTTCTAATGTACCGAAGCTGGACTTAGACATAATTTCACTCTCACAACATTATGGCTGGTTGGAGACAGTCCGAACCACAAATAGCGGGTCCATGGTTCTGGGCATATACTGGGGGGACGGGGACGACTCCCATTAACCCCTGACTATACCGGGGATACGCTTATCACAATGCCTTTCTGGTCTGTGCTGAAGCAGGGCATTCTGGCAGCCAAGTGGCTTGACCTTTATTAGTGAGCCTGGTTACCCCCTCTCAGAACCACAGACTTAGAAATCGCCAGCTCATATACAGTGCATAAAATATATTTATATATATACCCTTATACACCATTTTAATAAAAAATATCACAAAATTCTTCTAAGTCCCTCGGGAAGAGTGAAAGACGCGCAGGTTCATTGTCAGAGCTCCTAGACCTTCCTATAAGAAGTTAGCCAAAAAGTAGCTTCTAAAAACGCTTAGGTTAAGTTTCAGAGTTGCTTCTAATGTACCGAAGCTGGACTTAGACATAATTTCACTCTCACAACATTATGGCTGGTTGGAGACAGTCCGAACCACAAGTACCGGGTCCATGGTTCTGGGCGTATACTGGGGGGACGGGGACGACTCCCATTAACCCCTGACTATACCGGGGATACGCTTATCACAATGCCTTTCTGGTCTGTGCTGAAGCAGGGCATTCTGGCAGCCAAGTGGCTTGAATTTTATTAGTGAGCCTGGTTACCCCCTCTCGGAACCACAGACTTAGAAATCGCCAGCTCATATAGAGTGCATAAAATATATTTATATATATACCCTTATACACCATTTTAATAAAAAATATCACAAAATTCTTCTAAGTCCCTCGGGAAGAGTGAAAGACGCGCACGTTCATTTTCAGAGCTCCTAGACCTTCCTATAAGAAGTTAGCCAAATAGTAGCTTCGAAAAACGCTTAGGTTAAGTTTCAGAGTTGCTTCTAATGTACCGAAGCTGGACTTGGACATAATTTCACTCTCACAACATTATGGCTGGTTGGAGACAGTCCTAACCACAAGTACTGGGTCCATGGTTCTGGGAGTATACTGGGGGGACGGGGACGACTCCCATTAACCCCTGACTATACCGGGGATACACTTATCACAATGCCTTTCTGGTCTGTGCTGAAGCAGGGCATTCTGGCAGCCAAGTGGCTTGACCTTTATTAGTGAGCCTGGTTACCCCCTCTCGGAACCACAGACTTAGAAATCGCCAGCTCATATACAGTGCATAAAATATATTTATATATATACCCTTATACACCATTTTAATAAAAAATATCACAAAATTCTTCTAAGTCCCTCGGGAAGAGTGAAAGACGCGCACGTTCATTTTCAGAGCTCCTAGACCTTCCTATAAGAAGTTAGCCAAATAGTAGCTTCGAAAAACGCTTAGGTTAAGTTTCAGAGTTGCTTCTAATGTACCGAAGCTGGACTTGGACATAATTTCACTCTCACAACATTATGGCTGGTTGGAGACAGTCCTAACCACAAGTACTGGGTCCATGGTTCTGGGCGTATACTGGGGGGACGGGGACGACTCCCATTAACCCCTGACTATACCGGGGATACGCTTATCACAATGCCTTTCTGGTCTGTGCTGAAGCAGGGCATTCTGGCAGCCAAGTGGCTTGAACTTTATTAGTGAGCCTGGTTACCCCCTCTCGGAACCACAGACTTAGAAATCGCCAGCTCATATAGAGTGCATAAAATATATTTATATATATACCCTTATACACCATTTTAATAAAAAATATCACAAAATTCTTCTAAGTCCCTCGGGAAGAGTGAAAGACGCGCACGTTCATTTTCAGAGCTCCTAGACCTTCCTATAAGAAGTTAGCCAAAAAGCAGCTTCTAAAAACGCTTAGGTTAAGTTTCAGAGTTGCTTCTAATGTACCGAAGCTGGACTTAAACATAATTTCACTCTCACAACATTATGGCTGGTTGGAGACAGTCCGAACCACAAATAGCGGGTCCATGGTTCTGGGCATATACTGGGGGGACGGGGACGACTCCCATTAACCCCTGACTATACCGGGGATACGCTTATCACAATGCCTTTCTGGTCTGTGCTGAAGCAGGGCATTCTGGCAGCCAAGTGGCTTGACCTTTATTAGTGAGCCTGGTTACCCCCTCTCAGAACCACAGACTTAGAAATCGCCAGCTCATATACAGTGCATAAAATATATTTATATATATACCCTTATACACCATTTTAATAAAAAATATCACAAAATTCTTCTAAGTCCCTCGGGAAGAGTGAAAGACGCGCAGGTTCATTTTCAGAGCTCCTAGACCTTCCTATAAGAAGTTAGCCAAAAAGTAGCTTCTAAAAACGCTTAGGTTAAGTTTCAGAGTTGCTTCTAATGTACCGAAGCTGGACTTAGACATAATTTCACTCTCACAACATTATGGCTGGTTGGAGACAGTCCGAACCACAAATAGCGGGTCCATGGTTCTGGGCATATACTGGGGGGACGGGGACGACTCCCATTAACCCCTGACTATACCGGGGATACGCTTATCACAATGCCATTCTGGTCTGTGCTGAAGCAGGGCATTCTGGCAGCCAAGTGGCTTGACCTTTATTAGTGAGCCTGGTTACCCCCTCTCAGAACCACAGACTTAGAAATCGCCAGCTCATATACAGTGCATAAAATATATTTATATATATACCCTTATACACCATTTTAATAAAAAATATCACAAAATTCTTCTAAGTCCCTCGGGAAGAGTGAAAGACGCGCAGGTTCATTTTCAGAGCTCCTAGACCTTCCTATAAGAAGTTAGCCAAAAAGTAGCTTCTAAAAACGCTTAGGTTAAGTTTCAGAGTTGCTTCTAATGTACCGAAGCTGGACTTAGACATAATTTCACTCTCACAACATTATGGCTGGTTGGAGACAGTCCGAACCACAAATAGCGGGTCCATGGTTCTGGGCATATACTGGGGGGACGGGGACGACTCCCATTAACCCCTGACTATACCGGGGATACGCTTATCACAATGCCTTTCTGGTCTGTGCTGAAGCAGGGCATTCTGGCAGCCAAGTGGCTTGACCTTTATTAGTGAGCCTGGTTACCCCCTCTCGGAACCACAGACTTAGAAATCGCCAGCTCATATAGAGTGCATAAAATATATTTATATATATACCCTTATACACCATTTTAATAAAAAATATCACAAAATTCTTCTAAGTCCCTCGGGAAGAGAGAAAGACGCGCACGTTCATTTTCAGAGCTCCTAGACCTTCCTATAAGAAGTTAGCCAAAAAGCAGCTTCTAAAAACGCTTAGGTTAAGTTTCAGAGTTGCTTCTAATGTACCGAAGCTGGACTTAGACATAATTTCACTCTCACAACATTATGGCTGGTTGGAGACAGTCCGAACCACAAATAGCGGGTCCATGGTTCTGGGCATATACTGGGGGGACGGGGACGACTCCCATTAACCCCTGACTATACCGGGGATACGCTTATCACAATGCCTTTCTGGTCTGTGCTGAAGCAGGGCATTCTGGCAGCCAAGTGGCTTGACCTTTATTAGTGAGCCTGGTTACCCCCTCTCAGAACCACAGACTTAGAAATCGCCAGCTCATATACAGTGCATAAAATATATTTATATATATACCCTTATACACCATTTTAATAAAAAATATCACAAAATTCTTCTAAGTCCCTCGGGAAGAGTGAAAGACGCGCAGGTTCATTTTCAGAGCTCCTAGACCTTCCTATAAGAAGTTAGCCAAAAAGTAGCTTCTAAAAACGCTTAGGTTAAGTTTCAGAGTTGCTTCTAATGTACCGAAGCTGGACTTAGACATAATTTCACTCTCACAACATTATGGCTGGTTGGAGACAGTCCGAACCACAAATAGCGGGTCCATGGTTCTGGGCATATACTGGGGGGACGGGGACGACTCCCATTAACCCCTGACTATACCGGGGATACGCTTATCACAATGCCTTTCTGGTCTGTGCTGAAGCAGGGCATTCTGGCAGCCAAGTGGCTTGACCTTTATTAGTGAGCCTGGTTACCCCCTCTCGGAACCACAGACTTAGAAATCGCCAGCTCATATAGAGTGCATAAAATATATTTATATATATACCCTTATACACCATTTTAATAAAAAATATCACAAAATTCTTCTAAGTCCCTCGGGAAGAGAGAAAGACGCGCACGTTCATTTTCAGAGCTCCTAGACCTTCCTATAAGAAGTTAGCCAAAAAGCAGCTTCTAAAAACGCTTAGGTTAAGTTTCAGAGTTGCTTCTAATGTACCGAAGCTGGACTTAGACATAATTTCACTCTCACAACATTATGGCTGGTTGGAGACAGTCCGAACCACAAATAGCGGGTCCATGGTTCTGGGCATATACTGGGGGGACGGGGACGACTCCCATTAACCCCTGACTATACCGGGGATACGCTTATCACAATGCCTTTCTGGTCTGTGCTGAAGCAGGGCATTCTGGCAGCCAAGTGGCTTGACCTTTATTAGTGAGCCTGGTTACCCCCTCTCAGAACCACAGACTTAGAAATCGCCAGCTCATATACAGTGCATAAAATATATTTATATATATACCCTTATACACCATTTTAATAAAAAATATCACAAAATTCTTCTAAGTCCCTCGGGAAGAGTGAAAGACGCGCAGGTTAATTTTCAGAGCTCCTAGACCTTCCTATAAGAAGTTAGCCAAAAAGTAGCTTCTAAAAACGCTTAGGTTAAGTTTCAGAGTTGCTTCTAATGTACCGAAGCTGGACTTAGACATAATTTCACTCTCACAACATTATGGCTGGTTGGAGACAGTCCGAACCACAAATAGCGGGTCCATGGTTCTGGGCATATACTGGGGGGACGGGGACGACTCCCATTAACCCCTGACTATACCGGGGATACGCTTATCACAATGCCTTTCTGGTCTGTGCTGAAGCAGGGCATTCTGGCAGCCAAGTGGCTTGACCTTTATTAGTGAGCCTGGTTACCCCCTCTCAGAACCACCGACTTAGAAATCGCCAGCTCATATACAGTGCATAAAATATATTTATATATATTCCCTTATACACCATTTTAATAAAAAATATCACAAAATTCTTCTAAGTCCCTCGGGAAGAGTGAAAGACGCGCAGGTTCATTGTCAGAGCTCCTAGACCTTCCTATAAGAAGTTAGCCAAAAAGTAGCTTCTAAAAACGCTTAGGTTAAGTTTCAGAGTTGCTTCTAATGTACCGAAGCTGGACTTGGACATAATTTCACTCTCACAACATTATGGCTGGTTGGAGACAGTCCTAACCACAAGTACTGGGTCCATGGTTCTAGGAGTATACTGGGGGGACGGGGACGACTCCCATTAACCCCTGACTATACCGGGGATACACTTATCACAATGCCTTTCTGGTCTGTGCTGAAGCAGGGCATTCTGGCAGCCAAGTGGCTTGACCTTTATTAGTGAGCCTGGTTACCCCCTCTCGGAACCACAGACTTAGAAATCGCCAGCTCATATACAGTGCATAAAATATATTTATATATATACCCTTATACACCATTTTAATAAAAAATATCACAAAATTCTTCTAAGTCCCTCGGGAAGAGTGAAAGACGCGCACGTTCATTTACAGAGCTCCTAGACCTTCCTATAAGAAGTTAGCCAAAAAGCAGCTTCGAAAAACGCTTATGTTAAGTTTCAGAGTTGCTTCTAATGTACCGAAGCTGGACTTAGACATAATTTCACTCTCACAACATTATGGCTGGTTGGAGACAGTCCGAACCACAAATAGCGGGTCCATGGTTCTGGGCATATACTGGGGGGACGGGGACGACTCCCATTAACCCCTGACTATACCGGGGATACGCTTATCACAATGCCTTTCTGGTCTGTGCTGAAGCAGGGCATTCTGGCAGCCAAGTGGCTTGACCTTTATTAGTGAGCCTGGTTACCCCCTCTCAGAACCACAGACTTAGAAATCGCCAGCTCATATACAGTGCATAAAATATATTTATATATATACCCTTATACACCATTTTAATAAAAAATATCACAAACTTCTTCTAAGTCCCTCGGGAAGAGTGAAAGACGCGCAGGTTCATTTTCAGAGCTCCTAGACCTTCCTATAAGAAGTTAGCCAAAAAGTAGCTTCTAAAAACGCTTAGGTTAAGTTTCAGAGTTGCTTCTAATGTACCGAAGCTGGACTTAGACATAATTTCACTCTCACAACATTATGGCTGGTTGGAGACAGTCCGAACCACAAATAGCGGGTCCATGGTTCTGGGCATATACTGGGGGGACGGGGACGACTCCCATTAACCCCTGACTATACCGGGGATACGCTTATCACAATGCCTTTCTGGTCTGTGCTGAAGCAGGGCATTCTGGCAGCCAAGTGGCTTGACCTTTATTAGTGAGCCTGGTTACCCCCTCTCAGAACCACAGACTTAGAAATCGCAAGCTCATATACAGTGCATAAAATATATTTATATATATACCCTTATACACCATTTTAATAAAAAATATCACAAAATTCTTCTAAGTCCCTCGGGAAGAGTGAAAGACGCGCAGGTTCTTTTTCAGAGCTCCTAGACCTTCCTATAAGAAGTTAGCCAAAAAGTAGCTTCTAAAAACGCTTAGGTTAAGTTTCAGAGTTGCTTCTAATGTACCGAAGCTGGACTTAGACATAATTTCACTCTCACAACATTATGGCTGGTTGGAGACAGTCCGAACCACAAATAGCGGGTCCATGGTTCTGGGCATATACTGGGGGGACGGGGACGACTCCCATTAACCCCTGACTATACCGGGGATACGCTTATCACAATGCCTTTCTGGTCTGTGCTGAAGCAGGGCATTCTGGCAGCCAAGTGGCTTGACCTTTATTAGTGAGCCTGGTTACCCCCTCTCAGAACCACAGACTTAGAAATCGCCAGCTCATATACAGTGCATAAAATATATTTATATATATACCCTTATACACCATTTTAATAAAAAATATCACAAAATTCTTCTAAGTCCCTCGGGAAGAGTGAAAGACGCGCAGGTTCATTTTCAGAGCTCCTAGACCTTCCTATAAGAAGTTAGCCAAAAAGTAGCTTCTAAAAACGCTTAGGTTAAGTTTCAGAGTTGCTTCTAATGTACCGAAGCTGGACTTAGACATAATTTCACTCTCACAACATTATGGCTGGTTGGAGACAGTCCGAACCACAAATAGCGGGTCCATGGTTCTGGGCATATACTGGGGGGACGGGGACGACTCCCATTAACCCCTGACTATACCGGGGATACGCTTATCACAATGCCTTTCTGGTCTGTGCTGAAGCAGGGCATTCTGGCAGCCAAGTGGCTTGACCTTTATTAGTGAGCCTGGTTACCCCCTCTCAGAACCACAGACTTAGAAATCGCAAGCTCATATACAGTGCATAAAATATATTTATATATATACCCTTATACACCATTTTAATAAAAAATATCACAAAATTCTTCTAAGTCCCTCGGGAAGAGTGAAAGACGCGCAGGTTCTTTTTCAGAGCTCCTAGACCTTCCTATAAGAAGTTAGCCAAAAAGTAGCTTCTAAAAACGCTTAGGTTAAGTTTCAGAGTTGCTTCTAATGTACCGAAGCTGGACTTAGACATAATTTCACTCTCACAACATTATGGCTGGTTGGAGACAGTCCGAACCACAAATAGCGGGTCCATGGTTCTGGGCATATACTGGGGGGACGGGGACGACTCCCATTAACCCCTGACTATACCGGGGATACGCTTATCACAATGCCTTTCTGGTCTGTGCTGAAGCAGGGCATTCTGGCAGCCAAGTGGCTTGACCTTTATTAGTGAGCCTGGTTACCCCCTCTCAGAACCACAGACTTAGAAATCGCCAGCTCATATACAGTGCATAAAATATATTTATATATATACCCTTATACACCATTTTAATAAAAAATATCACAAAATTCTTCTAAGTCCCTCGGGAAGAGTGAAAGACGCGCAGGTTAATTTTCAGAGCTCCTAGACCTTCCTATAAGAAGTTAGCCAAAAAGTAGCTTCTAAAAACGCTTAGGTTAAGTTTCAGAGTTGCTTCTAATGTACCGAAGCTGGACTTAGACATAATTTCACTCTCACAACATTATGGCTGGTTGGAGACAGTCCGAACCACAAATAGCGGGTCCATGGTTCTGGGCATATACTGGGGGGACGGGGACGACTCCCATTAACCCCTGACTATACCGGGGATACGCTTATCACAATGCCTTTCTGGTCTGTGCTGAAGCAGGGCATTCTGGCAGCCAAGTGGCTTGACCTTTATTAGTGAGCCTGGTTACCCCCTCTCGGAACCACAGACTTAGAAATCGCCAGCTCATATAGAGTGCATAAAATATATTTATATATATACCCTTATACACCATTTTAATAAAAAATATCACAAAATTCTTCTAAGTCCCTCGGGAAGAGAGAAAGACGCGCACGTTCATTTTCAGAGCTCCTAGACCTTCCTATAAGAAGTTAGCCAAAAAGCAGCTTCTAAAAACGCTTAGGTTAAGTTTCAGAGTTGCTTCTAATGTTCCGAAGCTGGACTTAGACATAATTTCACTCTCACAACATTATGGCTGGTTGGAGACAGTCCGAACCACAAATAGCGGGTCCATGGTTCTGGGCATATACTGGGGGGACGGGGACGACTCCCATTAACCCCTGACTATACCGGGGATACGCTTATCACAATGCCTTTCTGGTCTGTGCTGAAGCAGGGCATTCTGGCAGCCAAGTGGCTTGACCTTTATTAGTGAGCCTGGTTACCCCCTCTCAGAACCACCGACTTAGAAATCGCCAGCTCATATACAGTGCATAAAATATATTTATATATATTCCCTTATACACCATTTTAATAAAAAATATCACAAAATTCTTCTAAGTCCCTCGGGAAGAGTGAAAGACGCGCAGGTTCATTGTCAGAGCTCCTAGACCTTCCTATAAGAAGTTAGCCAAAAAGTAGCTTCTAAAAACGCTTAGGTTAAGTTTCAGAGTTGCTTCTAATGTACCGAAGCTGGACTTGGACATAATTTCACTCTCACAACATTATGGCTGGTTGGAGACAGTTCTAACCACAAGTACTGGGTCCATGGTTCTAGGAGTATACTGGGGGGACGGGGACGACTCCCATTAACCCCTGACTATACCGGGGATACACTTATCACAATGCCTTTCTGGTCTGTGCTGAAGCAGGGCATTCTGGCAGCCAAGTGGCTTGACCTTTATTAGTGAGCCTGGTTACCCCCTCTCGGAACCACAGACTTAGAAATCGCCAGCTCATATACAGTGCATAAAATATATTTATATATATACCCTTATACACCATTTTAATAAAAAATATCACAAAATTCTTCTAAGTCCCTCGGGAAGAGTGAAAGACGCGCACGTTCATTTACAGAGCTCCTAGACCTTCCTATAAGAAGTTAGCCAAAAAGCAGCTTCGAAAAACGCTTATGTTAAGTTTCAGAGTTGCTTCTAATGTACCGAAGCTGGACTTAGACATAATTTCACTCTCACAACATTATGGCTGGTTGGAGACAGTCCGAACCACAAATAGCGGGTCCATGGTTCTGGGCATATACTGGGGGGACGGGGACGACTCCCATTAACCCCTGACTATACCGGGGATACGCTTATCACAATGCCTTTCTGGTCTGTGCTGAAGCAGGGCATTCTGGCAGCCAAGTGGCTTGACCTTTATTAGTGAGCCTGGTTACCCCCTCTCAGAACCACAGACTTAGAAATCGCCAGCTCATATACAGTGCATAAAATATATTTATATACTGTATATACCCTTATACACCATTTTAATAAAAAATATCACAAACTTCTTCTAAGTCCCTCGGGAAGAGTGAAAGACGCGCAGGTTCATTTTCAGAGCTCCTAGACCTTCCTATAAGAAGTTAGCCAAAAAGTAGCTTCTAAAAACGCTTAGGTTAAGTTTCAGAGTTGCTTCTAATGTACCGAAGCTGGACTTAGACATAATTTCACTCTCACAACATTATGGCTGGTTGGAGACAGTCCGAACCACAAATAGCGGGTCCATGGTTCTGGGCATATACTGGGGGGACGGGGACGACTCCCATTAACCCCTGACTATACCGGGGATACGCTTATCACAATGCCTTTCTGGTCTGTGCTGAAGCAGGGCATTCTGGCAGCCAAGTGGCTTGACCTTTATTAGTGAGCCTGGTTACCCCCTCTCAGAACCACAGACTTAGAAATCGCAAGCTCATATACAGTGCATAAAATATATTTATATATATACCCTTATACACCATTTTAATAAAAAATATCACAAAATTCTTCTAAGTCCCTCAGGAAGAGTGAAAGACGCGCAGGTTCTTTTTCAGAGCTCCTAGACCTTCCTATAAGAAGTTAGCCAAAAAGTAGCTTCTAAAAACGCTTAGGTTAAGTTTCAGAGTTGCTTCTAATGTACCGAAGCTGGACTTAGACATAATTTCACTCTCACAACATTATGGCTGGTTGGAGACAGTCCGAACCACAAATAGCGGGTCCATGGTTCTGGGCATATACTGGGGGGACGGGGACGACTCCCATTAACCCCTGACTATACCGGGGATACGCTTATCACAATGCCTTTCTGGTCTGTGCTGAAGCAGGGCATTCTGGCAGCCAAGTGGCTTGACCTTTATTAGTGAGCCTGGTTACCCCCTCTCAGAACCACAGACTTAGAAATCGCCAGCTCATATACAGTGCATAAAATATATTTATATATATACCCTTATACACCATTTTAATAAAAAATATCACAAAATTCTTCTAAGTCCCTCGGGAAGAGTGAAAGACGCGCAGGTTCATTTTCAGAGCTCCTAGACCTTCCTATAAGAAGTTAGCCAAAAAGTAGCTTCTAAAAACGCTTAGGTTAAGTTTCAGAGTTGCTTCTAATGTACCGAAGCTGGACTTAGACATAATTTCACTCTCACAACATTATGGCTGGTTGGAGACAGTCCGAACCACAAATAGCGGGTCCATGGTTCTGGGCATATACTGGGGGGACGGGGACGACTCCCATTAACCCCTGACTATACCGGGGATACGCTTATCACAATGCCTTTCTGGTCTGTGCTGAAGCAGGGCATTCTGGCAGCCAAGTGGCTTGACCTTTATTAGTGAGCCTGGTTACCCCCTCTCAGAACCACAGACTTAGAAATCGCAAGCTCATATACAGTGCATAAAATATATTTATATATATACCCTTATACACCATTTTAATAAAAAATATCACAAAATTCTTCTAAGTCCCTCGGGAAGAGTGAAAGACGCGCAGGTTCTTTTTCAGAGCTCCTAGACCTTCCTATAAGAAGTTAGCCAAAAAGTAGCTTCTAAAAACGCTTAGGTTAAGTTTCAGAGTTGCTTCTAATGTACCGAAGCTGGACTTAGACATAATTTCACTCTCACAACATTATGGCTGGTTGGAGACAGTCCGAACCACAAATAGCGGGTCCATGGTTCTGGGCATATACTGGGGGGACGGGGACGACTCCCATTAACCCCTGACTATACCGGGGATACGCTTATCACAATGCCTTTCTGGTCTGTGCTGAAGCAGGGCATTCTGGCAGCCAAGTGGCTTGACCTTTATTAGTGAGCCTGGTTACCCCCTCTCAGAACCACAGACTTAGAAATCGCCAGCTCATATACAGTGCATAAAATATATTTATATATATACCCTTATACACCATTTTAATAAAAAATATCACAAAATTCTTCTAAGTCCCTCGGGAAGAGTGAAAGACGCGCAGGTTCATTTTCAGAGCTCCTAGACCTTCCTATAAGAAGTTAGCCAAAAAGTAGCTTCTAAAAACGCTTAGGTTAAGTTTCAGAGTTGCTTCTAATGTACCGAAGCTGGACTTAGACATAATTTCACTCTCACAACATTATGGCTGGTTGGAGACAGTCCAAACCACAAATAGCGGGTCCATGGTTCTGGGCATATACTGGGGGGACGGGGACGACTCCCATTAACCCCTGACTATACCGGGGATACGCTTATCACAATGCCTTTCTGGTCTGTGCTGAAGCAGGGCATTCTGGCAGCCAAGTGGCTTGACCTTTATTAGTGAGCCTGGTTACCCCCTCTCAGAACCACAGACTTAGAAATCGCCAGCTCATATACAGTGCATAAAATATATTTATATATATACCCTTATACACCATTTTAATAAAAAATATCACAAAATTCTTCTAAGTCCCTCGGGAAGAGTGAAAGACGCGCACGTTCATTTTCAGAGCTGCTAGACCTTCCTATAAGAAGTTAGCCAAAAAGTAGCTTCTAAAAACGCTTAGGTTAAGTTTCAGAGTTGCTTCTAATGTACCGAAGCTGGACTTAGACATAATTTCACTCTCACAACATTATGGCTGTTTGGAGACAGTCCGAACCACAAGTACCGGGTCCATGGTTCTGGGCGTATACTGGGGGGACGGGGACGACTCCCATTAACCCCTGACTATACCGGGGATACGCTTATCACAATGCCTTTCTGGTCTGTGCTGAAGCAGGGCATTCTGGCAGCCAAGTGTCTTGAACTTTATTAGTGAGCCTGGTTACCCCCTCTCGGAACCACAGACTTAGAAATCGCCAGCTCATATAGAGTGCATAAAATATATATATATATATATACCCTTATACACCATTTTAATAAAAAATATCACAAAATTCTTCTAAGTCCCTCGGGAAGAGTGAAAGATGCGCACGTTCATTTTCAGAGCTCCTAGACCTTCCTATAAGAAGTTAGCCAAAAAGCAGCTTCTAAAAACGCTTAGGTTAAGTTTCAGAGTTGCTTCTAATGTACCGAAGCTGGACTTAGACATAATTTCACTCTCACAACATTATGGCTGGTTGGAGACAGTCCGAACCACAAATAGCGGGTCCATGGTTCTGGGCATATACTGGGGGGACGGGGACGACTCCCATTAACCCCTGACTATACCGGGGATACGCTTATCACAATGCCTTTCTGGTCTGTGCTGAAGCAGGGCATTCTGGCAGCCAAGTGGCTTGACCTTTATTAGTGAGCCTGGTTACCCCCTCTCAGAACCACAGACTTAGAAATCGCCAGCTCATATACAGTGCATAAAATATATTTATATATATACCCTTATACACCATTTTAATAAAAAATATCACAAAATTCTTCTAAGTCCCTCGGGAAGAGTGAAAGACGCGCAGGTTCATTTTCAGAGCTCCTAGACCTTCCTATAAGAAGTTAGCCAAAAAGTAGCTTCGAAAAACGCTTAGGTTAAGTTTCAGAGTTGCTTCTAATGTACCGAAGCTGGACTTAGACATAATTTCACTCTCACAACATTATGGCTGGTTGGAGACAGTCCGAACCACAAATAGCGGGTCCATGGTTCTGGGCATATACTGGGGGGACGGGGACGACTCCCACTAACCCCTGACTATACCGGGGATACGCTTATCACAATGCCTTTCTGGTCTGTGCTGAAGCAGGGCATTCTGGCAGCCAAGTGGCTTGACCTTTATTAGTGAGCCTGGTTACCCCCTCTCAGAACCACAGACTTAGAAATCGCCAGCTCATATACAGTGCATAAAATATATTTATATATATACCCTTATACACCATTTTAATAAAAAATATCACAAAATTCTTCTAAGTCCCTCGGGAAGAGTGAAAGACGCGCAGGTTCATTTTCAGAGCTCCTAGACCTTCCTATAAGAAGTTAGCCAAAAAGTAGCATCTAAAAACGCTTAGGTTAAGTTTCAGAGTTGCTTCTAATGTACCGAAGCTGGACTTAGACATAATTTCACTCTCACAACATTATGGCTGGTTGGAGACAGTCCGAACCACAAATAGCGGGTCCATGGTTCTGGGCATATACTGGGGGGACGGGGACGACTCCCATTAACCCCTGACTATACCGGGGATACGCTTATCACAATGCCTTTCTGGTCTGTGCTGAAGCAGGGCATTCTGGCAGCCAAGTGGCTTGACCTTTATTAGTGAGCCTGGTTACCCCCTCTCAGAACCACAGACTTAGAAATCGCCAGCTCATATACAGTGCATAAAATATATTTATATATATACCCTTATACACCATTTTAATAAAAAATATCACAAAATTCTTCTAAGTCCCTCGGGAAGAGTGAAAGACGCGCAGGTTCTTTTTCAGAGCTCCTAGACCTTCCTATAAGAAGTTAGCCAAAAAGTAGCTTCTAAAAACGCTTAGGTTAAGTTTCAGAGTTGCTTCTAATGTACCGAAGCTGGACTTAGACATAATTTCACTCTCACAACATTATGGCTGGTTGGAGACAGTCCGAACCACAAATAGCGGGTCCATGGTTCTGGGCATATACTGGGGGGACGGGGACGACTCCCATTAACCCCTGACTATACCGGGGATACGCTTATCACAATGCCTTTCTGGTCTGTGCTGAAGCAGGGCATTCTGGCAGCCAAGTGGCTTGACCTTTATTAGTGAGCCTGGTTACCCCCTCTCAGAACCACAGACTTAGAAATCGCAAGCTCATATACAGTGCATAAAATATATTTATATATATACCCTTATACACCATTTTAATAAAAAATATCACAAAATTCTTCTAAGTCCCTCGGGAAGAGTGAAAGACGCGCAGGTTCTTTTTCAGAGCTCCTAGACCTTCCTATAAGAAGTTAGCCAAAAAGTAGCTTCTAAAAACGCTTAGGTTAAGTTTCAGAGTTGCTTCTAATGTACCGAAGCTGGACTTAGACATAATTTCACTCTCACAACATTATGGCTGGTTGGAGACAGTCCGAACCACAAATAGCGGGTCCATGGTTCTGGGCATATACTGGGGGGACGGGGACGACTCCCATTAACCCCTGACTATACCGGGGATACGCTTATCACAATGCCTTTCTGGTCTGTGCTGAAGCAGGGCATTCTGGCAGCCAAGTGGCTTGACCTTTATTAGTGAGCCTGGTTACCCCCTCTCAGAACCACAGACTTAGAAATCGCCAGCTCATATACAGTGCATAAAATATATTTATATATATACCCTTATACACCATTTTAATAAAAAATATCACAAAATTCTTCTAAGTCCCTCGGGAAGAGTGAAAGACGCGCAGGTTCATTTTCAGAGCTCCTAGACCTTCCTATAAGAAGTTAGCCAAAAAGTAGCTTCTAAAAACGCTTAGGTTAAGTTTCAGAGTTGCTTCTAATGTACCGAAGCTGGACTTAGACATAATTTCACTCTCACAACATTATGGCTGGTTGGAGACAGTCCGAACCACAAATAGCGGGTCCATGGTTCTGGGCATATACTGGGGGGACGGGGACGACTCCCATTAACCCCTGACTATACCGGGGATACGCTTATCACAATGCCTTTCTGGTCTGTGCTGAAGCAGGGCATTCTGGCAGCCAAGTGGCTTGACCTTTATTAGTGAGCCTGGTTACCCCCTCTCAGAACCACAGACTTAGAAATCGCCAGCTCATATACAGTGCATAAAATATATTTATATATATACCCTTATACACCATTTTAATAAAAAATATCACAAAATTCTTCTAAGTCCCTCGGGAAGAGTGAAAGACGCGCAGGTTCATTTTCAGAGCTCCTAGACCTTCCTATAAGAAGTTAGCCAAAAAGTAGCTTCTAAAAACGCTTAGGTTAAGTTTCAGAGTTGCTTCTAATGTACCGAAGCTGGACTTAGACATAATTTCACTCTCACAACATTATGGCTGGTTGGAGACAGTCCAAACCACAAATAGCGGGTCCATGGTTCTGGGCATATACTGGGGGGACGGGGACGACTCCCATTAACCCCTGACTATACCGGGGATACGCTTATCACAATGCCTTTCTGGTCTGTGCTGAAGCAGGGCATTCTGGCAGCCAAGTGGCTTGACCTTTATTAGTGAGCCTGGTTACCCCCTCTCAGAACCACAGACTTAGAAATCGCAAGCTCATATACAGTGCATAAAATATATTTATATATATACCCTTATACACCATTTTAATAAAAAATATCACAAAATTCTTCTAAGTCCCTCGGGAAGAGTGAAAGACGCGCAGGTTCTTTTTCAGAGCTCCTAGACCTTCCTATAAGAAGTTAGCCAAAAAGTAGCTTCTAAAAACGCTTAGGTTAAGTTTCAGAGTTGCTTCTAATGTACCGAAGCTGGACTTAGACATAATTTCACTCTCACAACATTATGGCTGGTTGGAGACAGTCCGAACCACAAATAGCGGGTCCATGGTTCTGGGCATATACTGGGGGGACGGGGACGACTCCCATTAACCCCTGACTATACCGGGGATACGCTTATCACAATGCCTTTCTGGTCTGTGCTGAAGCAGGGCATTCTGGCAGCCAAGTGGCTTGACCTTTATTAGTGAGCCTGGTTACCCCCTCTCAGAACCACAGACTTAGAAATCGCCAGCTCATATACAGTGCATAAAATATATTTATATATATACCCTTATACACCATTTTAATAAAAAATATCACAAAATTCTTCTAAGTCCCTCGGGAAGAGTGAAAGACGCGCAGGTTCATTTTCAGAGCTCCTAGACCTTCCTATAAGAAGTTAGCCAAAAAGTAGCTTCTAAAAACGCTTAGGTTAAGTTTCAGAGTTGCTTCTAATGTACCGAAGCTGGACTTAGACATAATTTCACTCTCACAACATTATGGCTGGTTGGAGACAGTCCGAACCACAAATAGCGGGTCCATGGTTCTGGGCATATACTGGGGGGACGGGGACGACTCCCATTAACCCCTGACTATACCGGGGATACGCTTATCACAATGCCTTTCTGGTCTGTGCTGAAGCAGGGCATTCTGGCAGCCAAGTGGCTTGACCTTTATTAGTGAGCCTGGTTACCCCCTCTCAGAACCACAGACTTAGAAATCGCCAGCTCATATACAGTGCATAAAATATATTTATATATATACCCTTATACACCATTTTAATAAAAAATATCACAAAATTCTTCTAAGTCCCTCGGGAAGAGTGAAAGACGCGCAGGTTCATTTTCAGAGCTCCTAGACCTTCCTATAAGAAGTTAGCCAAAAAGTAGCTTCGAAAAACGCTTAGGTTAAGTTTCAGAGTTGCTTCTAATGTACCGAAGCTGGACTTAGACATAATTTCACTCTCACAACATTATGGCTGGTTGGAGACAGTCCGAACCACAAATAGCGGGTCCATGGTTCTGGGCATATACTGGGGGGACGGGGACGACTCCCACTAACCCCTGACTATACCGGGGATACGCTTATCACAATGCCTTTCTGGTCTGTGCTGAAGCAGGGCATTCTGGCAGCCAAGTGGCTTGACCTTTATTAGTGAGCCTGGTTACCCCCTCTCAGAACCACAGACTTAGAAATCGCCAGCTCATATACAGTGCATAAAATATATTTATATATATACCCTTATACACCATTTTAATAAAAAATATCACAAAATTCTTCTAAGTCCCTCGGGAAGAGTGAAAGACGCGCAGGTTCATTTTCAGAGCTCCTAGACCTTCCTATAAGAAGTTAGCCAAAAAGTAGCATCTAAAAACGCTTAGGTTAAGTTTCAGAGTTGCTTCTAATGTACCGAAGCTGGACTTAGACATAATTTCACTCTCACAACATTATGGCTGGTTGGAGACAGTCCGAACCACAAATAGCGGGTCCATGGTTCTGGGCATATACTGGGGGGACGGGGACGACTCCCATTAACCCCTGACTATACCGGGGATACGCTTATCACAATGCCTTTCTGGTCTGTGCTGAAGCAGGGCATTCTGGCAGCCAAGTGGCTTGACCTTTATTAGTGAGCCTGGTTACCCCCTCTCAGAACCACAGACTTAGAAATCGCCAGCTCATATACAGTGCATAAAATATATTTATATATATACCCTTATACACCATTTTAATAAAAAATATCACAAAATTCTTCTAAGTCCCTCGGGAAGAGTGAAAGACGCGCACGTTCATTTTCAGAGCTCCTAGACCTTCCTATAAGAAGTTAGCCAAAAAGTAGCTTCTAAAAACGCTTAGGTTAAGTTTCAGAGTTGCTTCTAATGTACCGAAGCTGGACTTAGACATAATTTCACTCTCACAACATTATGGCTGGTTGGAGACAGTCCGAACCACAAGTACCGGGTCCATGGTTCTGGGCGTATACTGGGGGGACGGGGACGACTCCCATTAACCCCTGACTATACCGGGGATACGCTTATCACAATGCCTTTCTGGTCTGTGCTGAAGCAGGGCATTCTGGCAGCCAAGTGGCTTGAACTTTATTAGTGAGCCTGGTTACCCCCTCTCGGAACCACAGACTTAGAAATCGCCAGCTCATATAGAGTGCATAAAATATATTTATATATATACCCTTATACACCATTTTAATAAAAAATATCACAAAATTCTTCTAAGTCCCTCTGGAAGAGTGAAAGACGCGCACGTTCATTTCAGAGCTCCTAGACCTTCCTATAAGAAGTTAGCCAAAAAGCAGCTTCTAAAAACGCTTAGGTTAAGTTTCAGAGTTGCTTCTAATGTACCGAAGCTGGACTTAGACATAATTTCACTCTCACAACATTATGGCTGGTTGGAGACAGTCCGAACCACAAATAGCGGGTCCATGGTTCTGGGCATATACTGGGGGGACGGGGACGACTCCCATTAACCCCTGACTATACCGGGGATACGCTTATCACAATGCCTTTCTGGTCTGTGCTGAAGCAGGGCATTCTGGCAGCCAAGTGGCTTGACCTTTATTAGTGAGCCTGGTTACCCCCTCTCAGAACCACAGACTTAGAAATCGCCAGCTCATATACAGTGCATAAAATATATTTATATATATACCCTTATACACCATTTTAATAAAAAATATCACAAAATTCTTCTAAGTCCCTCGGGAAGAGTGAAAGACGCGCAGGTTAATTTTCAGAGCTCCTAGACCTTCCTATAAGAAGTTAGCCAAAAAGTAGCTTCTAAAAACGCTTAGGTTAAGTTTCAGAGTTGCTTCTAATGTACCGAAGCTGGACTTAGACATAATTTCACTCTCACAACATTATGGCTGGTTGGAGACAGTCCGAACCACAAATAGCGGGTCCATGGTTCTGGGCATATACTGGGGGGACGGGGACGACTCCCATTAACCCCTGACTATACCGGGGATACGCTTATCACAATGCCTTTCTGGTCTGTGCTGAAGCAGGGCATTCTGGCAGCCAATTGGCTTGACCTTTATTAGTGAGCCTGGTTACCCCCTCTCAGAACCACAGACTTAGAAATCGCCAGCTCATATGCAGTGCATAAAATATATTTATATATATACCCTTATACACCATTTTAATAAAAAATATCACAAAATTCTTCTAAGTCCCTCGGGAAGAGTGAAAGACGCGCAGGTTCATTGTCAGAGCTCCTAGACCTTCCTATAAGAAGTTAGCCAAAAAGTAGCTTCTAAAAACGCTTAGGTTAAGTTTCAGAGTTGCTTCTAATGTACCGAAGCTGGACTTAGACATAATTTCACTCTCACAACATTATGGCTGGTTGGAGACAGTCCGAACCACAAATAGCGGGTCCATGGTTCTGGGCATATACTGGGGGGACGGGGACGACTCCCATTAACCCCTGACTATACCGGGGATACGCTTATCACAATGCCTTTCTGGTCTGTGCTGAAGCAGGGCATTCTGGCAGCCAAGTGGCTTGACCTTTATTAGTGAGCCTGGTTACCCCCTCTCAGAACCACAGACTTAGAAATCGCCAGCTCATATACAGTGCATAAAATATATTTATATATATATATACCCTTATACACCATTTTAATAAAAAATATCACAAAATTCTTCTAAGTCCCTCGGGAAGAGTGAAAGACGCGCAGGTTCATTGTCAGAGCTCCTAGACCTTCCTATAAGAAGTTAGCCAAAAAGTAGCTTCTAAAATCGCTTAGGTTAAGTTTCAGAGTTGCTTCTAATGTACTGAAGCTGGACTTAGACATAATTTCACTCTCACAACATTATGGCTGGTTGGAGACAGTCCGAACCACAAATAGCGGGTCCATGGTTCTGGGCATATACTGGGGGGACGGGGACGACTCCCATTAACCCCTGACTATACCGGGGATACGCTTATCACAATGCCTTTCTGGTCTGTGCTGAAGCAGGGCATTCTGGCAGCCAAGTGGCTTGACCTTTATTAGTGAGCCTGGTTACCCCCTCTCAGAACCACAGACTTAGAAATCGCCAGCTCATATACAGTGCATAAAATATATTTATATATATATACCCTTATACACCATTTTAATAAAAAATATCACAAAATTCTTCTAAGTCCCTCGGGAAGAGTGAAAGACGCGCAGGTTCATTTTCAGAGCTCCTAGACCTTCCTATAAGAAGTTAGCCAAAAAGTAGCTTCTAAAAACGCTTAGGTTAAGTTTCAGAGTTGCTTCTAATGTACCGAAGCTGGACTTAGACATAATTTCACTCTCACAACATTATGGCTGGTTGGAGACAGTCCGAACCACAAGTACCGGGTCCATGGTTCTGGGCGTATACTGGGGGGACGGGGACGACTCCCATTAACCCCTGACTATACCGGGGATACGCTTATCACAATGCCTTTCTGGTCTGTGCTGAAGCAGGGCATTCTGGCAGCCAAGTGGCTTGAACTTTATTAGTGAGCCTGGTTACCCCCTCTCGGAACCACAGACTTAGAAATCGCCAGCTCATATAGAGTGCATAAAATATATTTATATATATACCCTTATACACCATTTTAATAAAAAATATCACAAAATTCTTCTAAGTCCCTCGGGAAGAGTGAAAGACGCGCACGTTCATTTTCAGAGCTCCTAGACCTTCCTATAAGAAGTTAGCCAAAAAGCAGCTTCTAAAAACGCTTAGGTTAAGTTTCAGAGTTGCTTCTAATGTACCGAAGCTGGACTTAGACATAATTTCACTCTCACAACATTATGGCTGGTTGGAGACAGTCCGAACCACAAATAGCGGGTCCATGGTTCTGGGCATATACTGGGGGGACGGGGACGACTCCCATTAACCCCTGACTATACCGGGGATACGCTTATCACAATGCCTTTCTGGTCTGTGCTGAAGCAGGGCATTCTGGCAGCCAAGTGGCTTGACCTTTATTAGTGAGCCTGGTTACCCCCTCTCAGAACCACAGACTTAGAAATCGCCAGCTCATATACAGTGCATAAAATATATTTATATATATACCCTTATACACCATTTTAATAAAAAATATCACAAAATTCTTCTAAGTCCCTCGGGAAGAGTGAAAGACGCGCAGGTTCATTGTCAGATCTCCTAGACCTTCCTATAAGAAGTTAGCCAAAAAGTAGCTTCTAAAAACGCTTAGGTTAAGTTTCAGAGTTGCTTCTAATGTACCGAAGCTTGATTTAGACATAATTTCACTCTCACAACATTATGGCTGGTTGGAGACAGTCCGAACCACAAGTACCGGGTCCATGGTTCTGGGCGTATATTGGGGGGACGGGGACGACTCCCATTAACCCCTGACTATACCGGGGATACGCGTATCACAATGCCTTTCTGGTCTGTGCTGAAGCAGGGCATTCTGGCAGCCAAGTGGCTTGAACTTTATTAGTGAGCCTGGTTACCCCCTCTCGGAACCACAGACTTAGAAATCGCCAGCTCATATAGAGTGCATAAAATATATTTATATATATACCCTTATACACCATTTTAATAAAAAATATCACAAAATTCTTCTAAGTCCCTCGGGAAGAGTGAAAGACGCGCACGTTCATTTTCAGAGCTCCTAGACCTTCCTATAAGAAGTTAGCCAAATAGTAGCTTCGAAAAACGCTTAGGTTAAGTTTCAGAGTTGCTTCTAATGTACCGAAGCTGGACTTGGACATAATTTCACTCTCACAACATTATGGCTGGTTGGAGACAGTCCTAACCACAAGTACTGGGTCCACGGTTCTGGGAGTATACTGGGGGGACGGGGACGACTCCCATTAACCCCTGACTATACCGGGGATACACTTATCACAATGCCTTTCTGGTCTGTGCTGAAGCAGGGCATTCTGGCAGCCAAGTGGCTTGACCTTTATTAGTGAGCCTGGTTACCCCCTCTCGGAACCACAGACTTAGAAATCGCCAGCTCATATACAGTGCATAAAATATATTTATATATATACCCTTATACACCCTTTTAATAAAAAATATCACAAAATTCTTCTAAGTCCCTCGGGAAGAGTGAAAGACGCGCACGTTCATTTTCAGAGCTCCTAGACCTTCCTATAAGAAGTTAGCCAAAAAGTAGCTTCGAAAAACGCTTAGGTTAAGTTTCAGAGTTGCTTCTAATGTACCAAAGCTGGACTTAGACATAATTTCACTCTCACAACATTATGGCTGGTTGGAGACAGTCCGAACCACAAGTACCGGGTCCATGGTTCTGGGCGTATACTGGGGGGACGGGGACGACTCCCATTAACCCCTGACTATACCGGGGATACGCTTATCACAATGCCTTTCTGGTCTGTGCTGAAGCAGGGCATTCTGGCAGCCAAGTGGCTTGAACTTTATTAGTGAGCCTGGTTACCCCCTCTCGGAACCACAGACTTAGAAATCGCCAGCTCATATACAGTGCATAAAATATATTTATATATATATACCCTTATACACCATTTTAATAAAAAATATCACAAAATTCTTCTAAGTCCCTCTGGAAGAGTGAAAGACGCGCACGTTCATTTTCAGAGCTCCTAGACCTTCCTATAAGAAGTTAGCCAAAAAGTAGCTTCGAAAAACGCTTAGGTTAAGTTTCAGAGTTGCTTCTAATGTACCGAAGCTGGACATGGACATAATTTCACTCTCACAACATTATGGCTGGTTGGAGACAGTCCTAACCACAAGTACTGGGTCCATGGTTCTGGGCGTATACTGGGGGTACGGGGACGACTCCCATTAACCCCTGACTATACCGGGGATACGCTTATCACAATGCCTTTCTGGTCTGTGCGGAAGCAGGGCATTCTGGCAGCCAAGTGTCTTGACCTTTATTAGTGAGCCTGGTTACCCCCTTTCAGAACCACAGACTTAGAAATCGCCAGCTCATATACAGTGCATAAAATATATTTATATATATACCCTTATACACCATTTTAATAAAACATATCACAAAATTCTTCTAAGTCCCTCGGGAAGAGTGAAAGACGCGCACGTTCATTTTCAGAGCTCCTACACCTTCCTATAAGAAGTTAGCCAAAAAGTAGCTTCTAAAAACGCTTAGGTTAAGTTTCAGAGTTGCTTCTAATGTACCGAAGCTGGACTTAGACATAATTTCACTCTCACAACATTATGGCTGGTTGGAGACAGTCCGAACCACAAGTACCGGGTCCATGGCTCTGGGCGTATACTGGGGGGACGGGGACGACTCCCATTAACCCCTGACTATACCGGGGATACGCTTATCACAATGCCTTTCTGGTCTGTGCTGAAGCAGGGCATTCTGGCAGCCAATTGGCTTGACCTTTTTTTAGTGAGCCTGGTTACCCCCTCTCGGAACCACAGACTTAGAAATCGCCAGCTCATATAGAGTGCATAAAATATATTTATATATATACCCTTATACACCATTTTAATAAAAAATATCACAAAATTCTTCTAAGTGCCTCGGGAAGAGTGAAAGACGCGCAGGTTCATTTTCAGAGCTCCTAGACCTTCCTATAAGAAGTTAGCCAAAAAGTAGCTTCTAAAAACGCTTAGGTTAAGTTTCAGAGTTGCTTCTAATGTACCGAAGCTGGACTTAGACATAATTTCACTCTCACAACATTATGGCTGGTTGGAGACAGTCCGAACCACAAATAGCGGGTCCATGGTTCTGGGCATATACTGGGGGGACGGGGACGACTCCCATTAACCCCTGACTATACCGGGGATACGCTTATCACAATGCCTTTCTGGTCTGTGCTGAAGCAGGGCATTATGGCAGCCAAGTGGCTTGACCTTTATTAGTGAGCCTGGTTACCCCCTCTCAGAACCACAGACTTAGAAATCGCCAGCTCATATACAGTGCATAAAATATATTTATATATATACCCTTATACACCATTTTAATAAAAAATATCACAAAATTCTTCTAAGTCCCTCGGGAAGAGTGAAAGACGCGCAGGTTCATTGTCAGATCTCCTAGACCTTCCTATAAGAAGTTAGCCAAAAAGTAGCTTCTAAAAACGCTTAGGTTAAGTTTCAGAGTTGCTTCTAATGTACCGAAGCTTGATTTAGACATAATTTCACTCTCACAACATTATGGCTGGTTGGAGACAGTCCGAACCACAAGTACCGGGTCCATGGTTCTGGGCGTATACTGGGGGGACGGGGACGACTCCCATTAACCCCTGACTATACCGGGGATACGCTTATCACAATGCCTTTCTGGTCTGTGCTGAAGCAGGGCATTCTGGCAGCCAAGTGGCTTGAACTTTATTAGTGAGCCTGGTTACCCCCTCTCGGAACCACAGACTTAGAAATCGCCAGCTCATATAGAGTGCATAAAATATATTTATATATATACCCTTATACACCATTTTAATAAAAAATATCACAAAATTCTTCTAAGTCCCTCGGGAAGAGTGAAAGACGCGCACGTTCATTTTCAGAGCTCCTAGACCTTCCTATAAGAAGTTAGCCAAATAGTAGCTTCGAAAAACGCTTAGGTTAAGTTTCAGAGTTGCTTCTAATGTACCGAAGCTGGACTTGGACATAATTTCACTCTCACAACATTATGGCTGGTTGGAGACAGTCCTAACCACAAGTACTGGGTCCACGGTTCTGGGAGTATACTGGGGGGACGGGGACGACTCCCATTAACCCCTGACTATACCGGGGATACACTTATCACAATGCCTTTCTGGTCTGTGCTGAAGCAGGGCATTCTGGCAGCCAAGTGGCTTGACCTTTATTAGTGAGCCTGGTTACCCCCTCTCGGAACCACAGACTTAGAAATCGCCAGCTCATATACAGTGCATAAAATATATTTATATATATACCCTTATACACCCTTTTAATAAAAAATATCACAAAATTCTTCTAAGTCCCTCGGGAAGAGTGAAAGACGCGCACGTTCATTTTCAGAGCTCCTAGACCTTCCTATAAGAAGTTAGCCAAAAAGTAGCTTCGAAAAACGCTTAGGTTAAGTTTCAGAGTTGCTTCTAATGTACCAAAGCTGGACTTAGACATAATTTCACTCTCACAACATTATGGCTGGTTGGAGACAGTCCGAACCACAAGTACCGGGTCCATGGTTCTGGGCGTATACTGGGGGGACGGGGACGACTCCCATTAACCCCTGACTATACCGGGGATACGCTTATCACAATGCCTTTCTGGTCTGTGCTGAAGCAGGGCATTCTGGCAGCCAAGTGGCTTGAACTTTATTAGTGAGCCTGGTTACCCCCTCTCGGAACCACAGACTTAGAAATCGCCAGCTCATATACAGTGCATAAAATATATTTATATATATATACCCTTATACACCATTTTAATAAAAAATATCACAAAATTCTTCTAAGTCCCTCGGGAAGAGTGAAAGACGCGCACGTTCATTTTCAGAGCTCCTAGACCTTCCTATAAGAAGTTAGCCAAAAAGTAGCTTCGAAAAACGCTTAGGTTAAGTTTCAGAGTTGCTTCTAATGTACCGAAGCTGGACATGGACATAATTTCACTCTCACAACATTATGGCTGGTTGGAGACAGTCCTAACCACAAGTACTGGGTCCATGGTTCTGGGCGTATACTGGGGGGACGGGGACGACTCCCATTAACCCCTGACTATACCGGGGATACGCTTATCACAATGCCTTTCTGGTCTGTGCGGAAGCAGGGCATTCTGGCAGCCAAGTGTCTTGACCTTTATTAGTGAGCCTGGTTACCCCCTTTCAGAACCACAGACTTAGAAATCGCCAGCTCATATACAGTGCATAAAATATATTTATATATATACCCTTATACACCATTTTAATAAAACATATCACAAAATTCTTCTAAGTCCCTCGGGAAGAGTGAAAGACGCGCACGTTCATTTTCAGAGCTCCTACACCTTCCTATAAGAAGTTAGCCAAAAAGTAGCTTCTAAAAACGCTTAGGTTAAGTTTCAGAGTTGCTTCTAATGTACCGAAGCTGGACTTAGACATAATTTCACTCTCACAACATTATGGCTGGTTGGAGACAGTCCGAACCACAAGTACCGGGTCCATGGCTCTGGGCGTATACTGGGGGGACGGGGACGACTCCCATTAACCCCTGACTATACCGGGGATACGCTTATCACAATGCCTTTCTGGTCTGTGCTGAAGCAGGGCATTCTGGCAGCCAATTGGCTTGACCTTTTTTTAGTGAGCCTGGTTACCCCCTCTCGGAACCACAGACTTAGAAATCGCCAGCTCATATACAGTGCATAAAATATATTTATATATATACCCTTATACACCATTTTAATAAAAAATATCACAAAATTCTTCTAAGTCCCTCGGGAAGAGTGAAAGACGCGCAGGTTCATTGTCAGAGCTCCTAGACCTTCCTATAAGAAGTTAGCCAAAAAGTAGCTTCTAAAAACGCTTAGGTAAAGTTTCAGAGTTGCTTCTAATGTACCGAAGCTGGATTTAGACATAATTTCACTCTCACAACATTATGGCTGGTTGGAGACAGTCCGAACCACAAGTACCGGGTCCATGGTTCTGGGCGTATACTGGGGGGACGGGTACGACTCCCATTAACCCCTCACTATACCGGGGATACGCTTATCACAATGCCTTTCTGGTCTGTGCTGAAGCAGGGCATTCTGGCAGCCAAGTGGCTTGAACTTTATTAGTGAGCCTGGTTACCCCCTCTCGGAACCACAGACTTAGAAATCGCCAGCTCATATAGAGTGCATAAAATATATTTATATATATACCCTTATACACCATTTTAATAAAAAATATCACAAAATTCTTCTAAGTCCCTCGGGAAGAGTGAAAGACGCGCACGTTCATTTTCAGAGCTCCTAGACCTTCCTATAAGAAGTTAGCCAAATAGTAGCTTCGAAAAACGCTTAGGTTAAGTTTCAGAGTTGCTTCTAATGTACCGAAGCTGGACTTGGACATAATTTCACTCTCACAACATTATGGCTGGTTGGAGACAGTCCTAACCACAAGTACTGGGTCCATGGTTCTGGGAGTATACTGGGGGGACGGGGACGACTCCCATTAACCCCTGACTATACCGGGGATACGCTTATCACAATGCCTTTCTGGTCTGTGCTGAAGCAGGGCATTCTGGCAGCCAAGTGGCTTGACCGTTATTAGTGAGCCTGGTTACCCCCTCTCAGAACCACAGACTTAGAAATCGCCAGCTCATATACAGTGCATAAAATATATTTATATATATACCCTTATACACCATTTTAATAAAAAATATCACAAAATTCTTCTAAGTCCCTCGGGAAGAGTGAAAGACGCGCAGGTTCATTGTCAGAGCTCCTAGACCTTCCTATAAGAAGTTAGCCAAAAAGTAGCTTCTAAAAACGCTTAGGTAAAGTTTCAGAGTTGCTTCTAATGTACCGAAGCTGGATTTAGACATAATTTCACTCTCACAACATTATGGCTGGTTGGAGACAGTCCGAACCACAAGTACCGGGTCCATGGTTCTGGGCGTATACTGGGGGGACGGGTACGACTCCCATTAACCCCTCACTATACCGGGGATACGCTTATCACAATGCCTTTCTGGTCTGTGCTGAAGCAGGGCATTCTGGCAGCCAAGTGGCTTGAACTTTATTAGTGAGCCTGGTTACCCCCTCTCGGAACCACAGACTTAGAAATCGCCAGCTCATATAGAGTGCATAAAATATATTTATATATATACCCTTATACACCATTTTAATAAAAAATATCACAAAATTCTTCTAAGTCCCTCGGGAAGAGTGAAAGACGCGCACGTTCATTTTCAGAGCTCCTAGACCTTCCTATAAGAAGTTAGCCAAATAGTAGCTTCGAAAAACGCTTAGGTTAAGTTTCAGAGTTGCTTCTAATGTACCGAAGCTGGACTTGGACATAATTTCACTCTCACAACATTATGGCTGGTTGGAGACAGTCCTAACCACAAGTACTGGGTCCATGGTTCTGGGAGTATACTGGGGGGACGGGGACGACTCCCATTAACCCCTGACTATACCGGGGATACACTTATCACAATGCCTTTCTGGTCTGTGCTGAAGCAGGGCATTCTGGCAGCCAAGTGGCTTGACCTTTATTAGTGAGCCTGGTTACCCCCTCTCGGAACCACAGACTTAGAAATCGCCAGCTCATATACAGTGCATAAAATATATTTATATATATACCCTTATACACCCTTTTAATAAAAAATATCACAAAATTCTTCTAAGTCCCTCGGGAAGAGTGAAAGACGCGCACGTTCATTTTCAGAGCTCCTAGACCTTCCTATAAGAAGTTAGCCAAAAAGTAGCTTCGAAAAACGCTTAGGTTAAGTTTCAGAGTTGCTTCTAATGTACCAAAGCTGGACTTAGACATAATTTCACTCTCACAACATTATGGCTGGTTGGAGACAGTCCGAACCACAAGTACCGGGTCCATGGTTCTGGGCGTATACTGGGGGGACGGGGACGACTCCCATTAACCCCTGACTATACCAGGGATACGCTTATCACAATGCCTTTCTGGTCTGTGCTGAAGCAGGGCATTCTGGCAGCCAAGTGGCTTGAACTTTATTAGTGAGCCTGGTTACCCCCTCTCGGAACCACAGACTTAGAAATCGCCAGCTCATATACAGTGCATAAAATATATTTATATATATATACCCTTATACACCATTTTAATAAAAAATATCACAAAATTCTTCTAAGTCCCTCGGGAAGAGTGAAAGACGCGCACGTTCATTTTCAGAGCTCCTAGACCTTCCTATAAGAAGTTAGCCAAAAAGTAGCTTCGAAAAACGCTTAGGTTAAGTTTCAGAGTTGCTTCTAATGTACCGAAGCTGGACATGGACATAATTTCACTCTCACAACATTATGGCTGGTTGGAGACAGTCCTAACCACAAGTACTGGGTCCATGGTTCTGGGCGTATACTGGGGGGACGGGGACGACTCCCATTAACCCCTGACTATACCGGGGATACGCTTATCACAATGCCTTTCTGGTCTGTGCGGAAGCAGGGCATTCTGGCAGCCAAGTGTCTTGACCTTTATTAGTGAGCCTGGTTACCCCCTTTCAGAACCACAGACTTAGAAATCGCCAGCTCATATACAGTGCATAAAATATATTTATATATATACCCTTATACACCATTTTAATAAAACATATCACAAAATTCTTCTAAGTCCCTCGGGAAGAGTGAAAGACGCGCACGTTCATTTTCAGAGCTCCTACACCTTCCTATAAGAAGTTAGCCAAAAAGTAGCTTCTAAAAACGCTTAGGTTAAGTTTCAGAGTTGCTTCTAATGTACCGAAGCTGGACTTAGACATAATTTCACTCTCACAACATTATGGCTGGTTGGAGACAGTCCGAACCACAAGTACCGGGTCCATGGCTCTGGGCGTATACTGGGGGGACGGGGACGACTCCCATTAACCCCTGACTATACCGGGGATACGCTTATCACAATGCCTTTCTGGTCTGTGCTGAAGCAGGGCATTCTGGCAGCCAATTGGCTTGACCTTTTTTTAGTGAGCCTGGTTACCCCCTCTCGGAACCACAGACTTAGAAATCGCCAGCTCATATAGAGTGCATAAAATATATTTATATATATACCCTTATACACCATTTTAATAAAAAATATCACAAAATTCTTCTAAGTGCCTCGGGAAGAGTGAAAGACGCGCACGTTCATTTTCAGAGCTCCTAGACCTTCCTATAAGAAGTTAGCCAAAAAGCAGCTTCTAAAAACGCTTAGGTTAAGTTTCAGAGTTGCTTCTAATGTACCGAAGCTGGACTTAGACATAATTTCACTCTCACAACATTATGGCTGGTTGGAGACAGTCCGAACCACAAATAGCGGGTCCATGGTTCTGGCCATATACTGGGGGGACGGGGACGACTCCCATTAACCCCTGACTATACCGGGGATACGCTTATCACAATGCCTTTCTGGTCTGTGCTGAAGCAGGGCATTCTGGCAGCCAAGTGGCTTGACCTTTATTAGTGAGCCTGGTTACCCCCTCTCAGAACCACAGACTTAGAAATCGCCAGCTCATATACAGTGCATAAAATATATTTATATATATACCCTTATACACCATTTTAATAAAAAATATCACAAAATTCTTCTAAGTCCCTCGGGAAGAGTGAAAGACGCGCAGGTTCATTGTCAGAGCTCCTAGACCTTCCTATAAGAAGTTAGCCAAAAAGTAGCTTCTAAAAACGCTTAGGTAAAGTTTCAGAGTTGCTTCTAATGTACCGAAGCTGGATTTAGACATAATTTCACTCTCACAACATTATGGCTGGTTGGAGACAGTCCGAACCACAAGTACCGGGTCCATGGTTCTGGGCGTATACTGGGGGGACGGGTACGACTCCCATTAACCCCTGACTATACCGGGGATACGCTTATCACAATGCCTTTCTGGTCTGTGCTGAAGCAGGGCATTCTGGCAGCCAAGTGGCTTGAACTTTATTAGTGAGCCTGGTTACCCCCTCTCGGAACCACAGACTTAGAAATCGCCAGCTCATATAGAGTGCATAAAATATATTTATATATATACCCTTATACACCATTTTAATAAAAAATATCACAAAATTCTTCTAAGTCCCTCGGGAAGAGTGAAAGACGCGCACGTTCATTTTCAGAGCTCCTAGACCTTCCTATAAGAAGTTAGCCAAAAAGTAGCTTCGAAAAACGCTTAGGTTAAGTTCCAGAGTTGCATCTAATGTACCGAAGCTGGACTTAGACATAATTTCACTCTCACAACATTATGGCTGGTTGGAGACAGTCCGAACCACAAATACAGGGTCCATGGTTCTGGCCATATACTGGGGGGACAGGAACGACTCCCATTAACCCCTGACTATACCGGGGATACGCTTATCACAATGCCTTTCTGGTCTGTGCTGAAGCAGGGCATTCTGGCATCAAAGTAGCTTGACCTTTATTAGTGAGCCTGGTTACCCCCTCTCGGAACCACAGACTTAGAAATCGCCAGCTCATATACAGTGCATAAAATAGATTTATATATATACCCTTATACACCATTTTAATAAAAAATATCACAAAATTCTTCTAAGTCCCTCGGGAAGAGTGAAAGACGCGCACGTTCATTTTCAGAGCTCCTAGACCTTCCTATAAGAAGTTAGCCAAAAAGTAGCTTCGAAAAACGCGTAGGTTAAGTTTCAGAGTTGCTTCTAATGTACCAAAGCTGGACTTAGACATAATTTCACTCTCACAACATTATGGCTGGTTGGAGACAGTCCGAACCACAAATACCGGGTCCATGGTTCTGGCCATATACTGGGGGGACGGGGACGACTCCCATTAACCTCTGACTATACCGGGGATACGCTTATCACAATGCCTTTCTGGTCTGTGCTGAAGCAGGGCATTCTGGCAGCCAATTGGCTTGACTTTTATTAGTGAGCCTGGTTACCCCCTCTCGGAACCACAGACTTAGAAATCGCCAGCTCATATACATGCATAAAATAGATTTATATATATACCCTTATACACCATTTTAATAAAAAATATCACAAAATTCTTCTAAGTCCCTCGGGAAGAGTGAAAGACGCGCACGTTCATTTTCAGAGCTCCTAGACCTTCCTATAAGAAGTTAGCCAAAAAGTAGCTTCGAAAAACGCTTAGGTTAAGTTTCAGAGTTGCATCTAATGTACCGAAGCTGGACTTAGACATAATTTCACTCTCACAACATTATGGCTGGTTGGAGACAGTCCGAACCACAAATACCGGGTCCATGGTTCTGGCCATATACTGGGGGGACGGGGACGACTCCCATTAACCTCTTACTCTACCGGGGATACGCTTATCACAATGCCTTTCTGGTCTGTGCTGAAGCAGGGCATTCTGGCAGCTAATTGGCTTGACTTTTATTAGTGAGCCTGGTTACCCCCTCTCGGAACCACAGACTTAGAAATCGCCAGCTCATATACATGCATAAAATATATTTATATATATACCCTTATACACCATTTTAATAAAAAATATCACAAAATTCTTCTAAGTCCCTCGGGAAGAGTGAAAGACGCGCACGTTCATTTTCAGAGCTCCTAGACCTTCCTATAAGAAGTTAGCCAAAAAGTAGCTTCGAAAAACGCTTAGGTTAAGTTCCAGAGTTGCATCTAATGTACCGAAGCTGGACTTAGACATAATTTCACTCTCACAACATTATGGCTGGTTGGAGACAGTCCGAACCACAAATACAGGGTCCATGGTTCTGGCCATATACTGGGGGGACAGGAACGACTCCCATTAACCCCTGACTATACCGGGGATACGCTTATCACAATGCCTTTCTGGTCTGTGCTGAAGCAGGGCATTCTGGCATCAAAGTAGCTTGACCTTTATTAGTGAGCCTGGTTACCCCCTCTCGGAACCACAGACTTAGAAATCGCCAGCTCATATACAGTGCATAAAATAGATTTATATATATACCCTTATACACCATTTTAATAAAAAATATCACAAAATTCTTCTAAGTCCCTCGGGAAGAGTGAAAGACGCGCACGTTCATTTTCAGAGCTCCTAGACCTTCCTATAAGAAGTTAGCCAAAAAGTAGCTTCGAAAAACGCGTAGGTTAAGTTTCAGAGTTGCTTCTAATGTACCAAAGCTGGACTTAGACATAATTTCACTCTCACAACATTATGGCTGGTTGGAGACAGTCCGAACCACAAATACCGGGTCCATGGTTCTGGCCATATACTGGGGGGACGGGGACGACTCCCATTAACCTCTGACTATACCGGGGATACGCTTATCACAATGCCTTTCTGGTCTGTGCTGAAGCAGGGCATTCTGGCAGCCAATTGGCTTGACTTTTATTAGTGAGCCTGGTTACCCCCTCTCGGAACCACAGACTTAGAAATCGCCAGCTCATATACATGCATAAAATAGATTTATATATATACCCTTATACACCATTTTAATAAAAAATATCACAAAATTCTTCTAAGTCCCTCGGGAAGAGTGAAAGACGCGCACGTTCATTTTCAGAGCTCCTAGACCTTCCTATAAGAAGTTAGCCAAAAAGTAGCTTCGAAAAACGCTTAGGTTAAGTTTCAGAGTTGCATCTAATGTACCGAAGCTGGACTTAGACATAATTTCACTCTCACAACATTATGGCTGGTTGGAGACAGTCCGAACCACAAATACCGGGTCCATGGTTCTGGCCATATACTGGGGGGACGGGAACGACTCCCATTAACCCCTGACTATACCGGGGATACGCTTATCACAATGCCTTACTGGTCTGTGCTGAAGCAGGGCATTCTGGCATCAAAGTAGCTTGACCTTTATTAGTGAGCCTGGTTACCCCCTCTCGGAACCACAGACTTAGAAATCGCCAGCTCATATACAGTGCATAAAATATATTTATATATATACCCTTATACACCATTTTAATAAAAAATATCACAAAATTCTTCTAAGTCCCTCGGGAAGAGTGAAAGACGCGCACGTTCATTTTCAGAGCTCCTAGACCTTCCTATAAGAAGTTAGCCAAAAAGTAGCTTCGAAAAACGCTTAGGTTAAGTTTCAGAGTTGCTTCTAATGTACCAAAGCTGGACTTAGACATAATTTCACTCTCACAACATTATGGCTGGTTGGAGACAGTCCGAACCACAAGTACCGGGTCCATGGTTCTGGGCGTATAATGGGGGGACGGGGACGACTCCCATTAACCCCTGACTATACCGGGGATACGCTTATCACAATGCCTTACTGGTCTGTGCTGAAGCAGGGCATTCTGGCATCCAAGTGGCTTGACCTTTATTAGTGAGCCTGGTTACCCCCTCTCGGAACCACAGACTTAGAAATCGCCAGCTCATATACATGCATAAAATAGATTTATATACTGTATATACCCTTATACACCATTTTAATAAAAAATATCACAAAATTCTTCTAAGTCCCTCGGGAAGAGTGAAAGACGTGCACGTTCATTTTCAGAGCTCCTAGACCTTCCTATAAGAAGTTAGCCAAAAAGTAGCTTCGAAAAACGCTTAGGTTAAGTTTCAGAGTTGCTTCTAATGTACCAAAGCTGGACTTAGACATAATTTCACTCTCACAACATTATGGCTGGTTGGAGACAGTCCGAACCACAAATACCGGGTCCATGGTTCTGGCCATATACTGGGGGGACGGGGACGACTCCCATTAACCTCTGACTATACCGGGGATACGCTTATCACAATGCCTTTCTGGTCTGTGCTGAAGCAGGGCATTCTGGCAGCCAATTGGCTTGACTTTTATTAGTGAGCCTGGTTACCCCCTCTCGGAACCACAGACTTAGAAATCGCCAGCTCATATACATGCATAAAATATATTTATATATATACACTTATACACCATTTTAATAAAAAATATCACAAAATTCTTCTAAGTCCCTCGGGAAGAGTGAAAGACGCGCACGTTCATTTTCAGAGCTCCTAGACCTTCCTATAAGAAGTTAGCCAAAAAGTAGCTTCGAAAAACGCTTAGGTTAAGTTTCAGAGTTGCTTCTAATGTACCAAAGCTGGACTTAGACATAATTTCACTCTCACAACATTATGGCTGGTTGGAGACAGTCCGAACCACAAATACCGGGTCCATGGTTCTGGCCATATACTGGGGGGACGGGAACGACTCCCATTAACCCCTGACTATACCGGGGATACGCTTATCACAATGCCTTTCTGGTCTGTGCTGAAGCAGGGCAATCTGGCAGCCAATTGGCTTGACTTTTATTAGTGAGCCTGGTTACCCCCTCTCGTAACCACAGACTTAGAAATCGCCAGCTCATATACAGTGCATAAAATATATTTATATATATACCCTTATACATCATTTTAATAAAAAATATCACAAAATTCTTCTAAGTCCCTCAGGAAGAGTGAAAGACGCGCACGTTCATTTTCAGAGCTCCTAGACATTCCTATAAGAAGTTAGCCAAAAAGTACCTTCGAAAAACGCTTAGGTTAAGTTTCAGAGTTGCTTCTAATGTACCGAAGCTGGACTTAGACATAATTTCACTCTCACAACATTATGGCTGGTTGGAGACAGTCCGAACCACAAATACCGGGTCCATGGTTCTGGCCATATACTGGGGGGACGGGGACGACTCCCATTAACCTCTGACTATACCGGGGATACGCTTATCACAATGCCTTTCTGGTCTGTGCTGAAGCAGGGCATTCTGGCAGCCAATTGGCTTGACTTTTATTAGTGAGCCTGGTTACCCCCTCTCGGAACCACAGACTTAGAAATCGCCAGCTCATATACATGCATAACATATATTTATATATATACCCTTATACACCATTTTAATAAAAAATATCACAAAATTCTTCTATGTCCCTCGGGAAGAGTGAAAGACGCGCACGTTCATTTTCAGAGCTCCTAGACATTCCTATAAGAAGTTAGCCAAAAAGTACCTTCGAAAAACGCTTAGGTTAAGTTTCAGAGTTGCTTCTAATGTACCGAAGCTGGACTTAGACATAATTTCACTCTCACAACATTATGGCTGGTTGGAGACAGTCCGAACCACAAATACCGGGTCCATGGTTCTGGCCATATACTGGGGGGACGGGGACGACTCCCATTAACCTCTGACTATACCGGGGATACGCTTATCACAATGCCTTTCTGGTCTGTGCTGAAGCAGGGCATTCTGGCAGCCAATTGGCTTGACTTTTATTAGTGAGCCTGGTTACCCCCTCTCGGAACCACAGACTAAGAAATCGCCAGCTCATATACATGCATAAAATATATTTATATATATACCCTTATACACCATTTTAATAAAAAATATCACAAAATTCTTCTAAGTCCCTCGGGAAGAGTGAAAGACGCGCACGTTCATTTTTAGATCTCCTAGACCTTCCTATAAGAATTTAGCCAAAAAGTAGCTTCGAAAAACGCTTAGGTTAAGTTTCAGAGTTGCATCTAATGTACCGAAGTTGGACTTAGACATAATTTCACTCTCACAACATTATGGCTGGTTGGAGACAGTCCGAACCACAAATACCGGGTCCATGGTTCTGGCCATATACTGGGGGGACGGGGACGACTCCCATTAACCCCTGACTATACCGGGGATACGCTTATCACAATGCCTTTCTGGTCTGTGCTGAAGCAGGGCATTCTGGCAGCCAATTGGCTTGACTTTTATTAGTGAGCCTGGTTACCCCCTCTCGTAACCACAGACTTAGAAATCGCCAGCTCATATACAGTGCATAATATATATATATATATATACCCTTATACATCATTTTAATAAAAAATATCACAAAATTCTTCTAAGTCCCTCAGGAAGAGTGAAAGACGCGCACGTTCATTTTCAGTGCTCCTAGAAATTCCTATAAGAAGTTAGCCAAAAAGTAGCTTCGAAAAACGCTTACAGTAGGTTAAGTTTCAGAGTTGCTTCTAATGTACCAAAGCTGGACTTAGACATAATTTCACTCTCACAACATTATGGCTGGTTGGAGACAGTCCGAACCACAAGTACCGGGTCCATGGTTCTGGGCGTATACTGGGGGGACGGGGACGACTCCCATTAACCCCTGACTATACCGGGGATACGCTTATCACAATGCCTTACTGGTCTGTGCTGAAGCAGGGCATTCTGGCATCAAAGTAGCTTGACCTTTATTAGTGAGCCTGGTTACCCCCTCTCGGAACCACAGACTTAGAATTCGGCAGCTCATATACAGTGCATAAAATATATTTATATATATACCCTTATACACCATTTTAATAAAAAATATCACAAAATTCTTCTAAGTCCCTCTGGAAGAGTGAAAGACGCGCACGTACATTTTCAGAGCTCCTAGACCTTCCTATAAGAAGTTAGCCAAAAAGTAGCTTCGAAAAACGCTTAGGTTAAGTTTCAGAGGTACTTCTAATGTACCAAAGCTGGACTTAGACATAATTTCACTCTCACAACATTATGGCTGGTTGGAGACAGTCCGAACCACAAGAACCGGGTCCATGGTTCTGGGCGTATACTGGGGGGACGGGGACGACTCCCATTAACCCCTGACTATACCGGGGATACGCTTATCACAATGCCTTTCTGGTCTGTGCTGAAGCAGGGCATTCTGGCATCCAAGTGGCTTGACCTTTATTAGTGAGCCTGGTTACCCCCTCTCGGAACCACAGACTTAGAAATCGCCAGCTCATATACATGCATAAAATATATTTATATATATACCCTTATACACCATTTTAATAAAAAATATCACAAAATTCTTCTAAGTCCCTCGGGAAGAGTGAAAGACGCGCACGTTCATTTTCAGAGCTCCTAGACCTTCCTATAAGAAGTTAGCCAAAAAGTAGCTTCGAAAAACGCTTAGGTTAAGTTTCAGAGTTGCTTCTAATGTACCGAAGCTGGACTTAGACATAATTTCACTCTCACAACATTATGGCTGGTTGAAGACAGTCCGAACCACAAATACCGGGTCCATGGTTCTGGCCATATACTGGGGGGACGGGGACGACTCCCATTAACCTCTGACTATACCGGGGATACGCTTATCACAATGCCTTTCTGGTCTGTGCTGAAGCAGGGCATTCTGGCAGACAATTGGCTTGACTTTTATTAGTGAGCCTGGTTACCCCCTCTCGGAACCACCGACTTAGAAATCGCCAGCTCATATACATGCATAACATATATTTATATATATACCCTTATACACCATTTTAATAAAAAATATCACAAAATTCTTCTAAGTCCCTCGGGAAGAGTGAAAGATGCGCACGTTCATTTTTAGAGCTCCTAGACCTTCCTATAAGAAGTTAGCCAAAAAGTAGCTTCGAAAAACGCTTAGGTTAAGTTTCAGAGTTGCATCTAATGTACCGAAGCTGGACTTAGACATAATTTCACTCTCACAACATTATGGCTGGTTGGAGACAGTCCGAACCACAAATACCGGGTCCATGGTTCTGGCCATATACTGGGGGGACGGGGACGACTCCCATTAACCCCTGACTATACCGGGGATACGCTTATCACAATGCCTTTCTGGTCTGTGCTGAAGCAGGGCATTCTGGCAGCCAATTGGCTTGACTTTTATTAGTGAGCCTGGTTACCCCCTCTCGTAACCACAGACTTAGAAATCGCCAGCTCATATACAGTGCATAAAATATATTTATATATATACCCTTATACACCATTTTAATAAAACATATCACAAAATTCTTCTAAGTCCCTCGGGAAGAGTGAAAGACGCGCACGTTCATTTTCAGAGCTCCTACACCTTCCTATAAGAAGTTAGCCAAAAAGTAGCTTCTAAAAACGCTTAGGTTAAGTTTCAGAGTTGCTTCTAATGTACCGAAGCTGGACTTAGACATAATTTCACTCTCACAACATTATGGCTGGTTGGAGACAGTCCGAACCACAAGTACCGGGTCCATGGCTCTGGGCGTATACTGGGGGGACGGGGACGACTCCCATTAACCCCTGACTATACCGGGGATACGCTTATCACAATGCCTTTCTGGTCTGTGCTGAAGCAGGGCATTCTGGCAGCCAATTGGCTTGACCTTTTTTTAGTGAGCCTGGTTACCCCCTCTCGGAACCACAGACTTAGAAATCGCCAGCTCATATAGAGTGCATAAAATATATTTATATATATACCCTTATACACCATTTTAATAAAAAATATCACAAAATTCTTCTAAGTGCCTCGGGAAGAGTGAAAGACGCGCAGGTTCATTTTCAGAGCTCCTAGACCTTCCTATAAGAAGTTAGCCAAAAAGTAGCTTCTAAAAACGCTTAGGTTAAGTTTCAGAGTTGCTTCTAATGTACCGAAGCTGGACTTAGACATAATTTCACTCTCACAACATTATGGCTGGTTGGAGACAGTCCGAACCACAAATAGCGGGTCCATGGTTCTGGGCATATACTGGGGGGACGGGGACGACTCCCATTAACCCCTGACTATACCGGGGATACGCTTATCACAATGCCTTTCTGGTCTGTGCTGAAGCAGGGCATTCTGGCAGCCAAGTGGCTTGAACTTTATTAGTGAGCCTGGTTACCCCCTCTCGGAACCACAGACTTAGAAATCGCCAGCTCATATAGAGTGCATAAAATATATTTATATATATACCCTTATACACCATTTTAATAAAAAATATCACAAAATTCTTCTAAGTCCCTCGGGAAGAGTGAAAGACGCGCACGTTCATTTTCAGAGCTCCTAGACCTTCCTATAAGAAGTTAGCCAAATAGTAGCTTCGAAAAACGCTTAGGTTAAGTTTCAGAGTTGCTTCTAATGTACCGAAGCTGGACTTGGACATAATTTCACTCTCACAACATTATGGCTGGTTGGAGACAGTCCTAACCACAAGTACTGGGTCCACGGTTCTGGGAGTATACTGGGGGGACGGGGACGACTCCCATTAACCCCTGACTATACCGGGGATACACTTATCACAATGCCTTTCTGGTCTGTGCTGAAGCAGGGCATTCTGGCAGCCAAGTGGCTTGACCTTTATTAGTGAGCCTGGTTACCCCCTCTCGGAACCACAGACTTAGAAATCGCCAGCTCATATACAGTGCATAAAATATATTTATATATATACCCTTATACACCCTTTTAATAAAAAATATCACAAAATTCTTCTAAGTCCCTCGGGAAGAGTGAAAGACGCGCACGTTCATTTTCAGAGCTCCTAGACCTTCCTATAAGAAGTTAGCCAAAAAGTAGCTTCGAAAAACGCTTAGGTTAAGTTTCAGAGTTGCTTCTAATGTACCAAAGCTGGACTTAGACATAATTTCACTCTCACAACATTATGGCTGGTTGGAGACAGTCCGAACCACAAGTACCGGGTCCATGGTTCTGGGCGTATACTGGGGGGACGGGGACGACTCCCATTAACCCCTGACTATACCGGGGATACGCTTATCACAATGCCTTTCTGGTCTGTGCTGAAGCAGGGCATTCTGGCAGCCAAGTGGCTTGAACTTTATTAGTGAGCCTGGTTACCCCCTCTCGGAACCACAGACTTAGAAATCGCCAGCTCATATACAGTGCATAAAATATATTTATATATATATACCCTTATACACCATTTTAATAAAAAATATCACAAAATTCTTCTAAGTCCCTCGGGAAGAGTGAAAGACGCGCACGTTCATTTTCAGAGCTCCTAGACCTTCCTATAAGAAGTTAGCCAAAAAGTAGCTTCGAAAAACGCTTAGGTTAAGTTTCAGAGTTGCTTCTAATGTACCGAAGCTGGACATGGACATAATTTCACTCTCACAACATTATGGCTGGTTGGAGACAGTCCTAACCACAAGTACTGGGTCCATGGTTCTGGGCGTATACTGGGGGGACGGGGACGACTCCCATTAACCCCTGACTATACCGGGGATACGCTTATCACAATGCCTTTCTGGTCTGTGCGGAAGCAGGGCATTCTGGCAGCCAAGTGTCTTGACCTTTATTAGTGAGCCTGGTTACCCCCTTTCAGAACCACAGACTTAGAAATCGCCAGCTCATATACAGTGCATAAAATATATTTATATATATACCCTTATACACCATTTTAATAAAACATATCACAAAATTCTTCTAAGTCCCTCGGGAAGAGTGAAAGACGCGCACGTTCATTTTCAGAGCTCCTACACCTTCCTATAAGAAGTTAGCCAAAAAGTAGCTTCTAAAAACGCTTAGGTTAAGTTTCAGAGTTGCTTCTAATGTACCGAAGCTGGACTTAGACATAATTTCACTCTCACAACATTATGGCTGGTTGGAGACAGTCCGAACCACAAGTACCGGGTCCATGGCTCTGGGCGTATACTGGGGGGACGGGGACGACTCCCATTAACCCCTGACTATACCGGGGATACGCTTATCACAATGCCTTTCTGGTCTGTGCTGAAGCAGGGCATTCTGGCAGCCAATTGGCTTGACCTTTTTTTAGTGAGCCTGGTTACCCCCTCTCGGAACCACAGACTTAGAAATCGCCAGCTCATATAGAGTGCATAAAATATATTTATATATATACCCTTATACACCATTTTAATAAAAAATATCACAAAATTCTTCTAAGTGCCTCGGGAAGAGTGAAAGACGCGCACGTTCATTTTCAGAGCTCCTAGACCTTCCTATAAGAAGTTAGCCAAAAAGCAGCTTCTAAAAACGCTTAGGTTAAGTTTCAGAGTTGCTTCTAATGTACCGAAGCTGGACTTGGACATAATTTCACTCTCACAACATTATGGCTGGTTGGAGACAGTCCGAACCACAAATACCGGGTCCATGGTTCTGGCCATATACTGGGGGGACGGGGACGACTCCCATTAACCTCTGACTATACCGGGGATACGCTTATCACAATGCCTTTCTGGTCTGTGCTGAAGCAGGGCATTCTGGCAGCCAATTGGCTTGACTTTTATTAGTGAGCCTGGTTACCCCCTCTCGGAACCACAGACTTAGAAATCGCCAGCTCATATACATGCATAAAATATATTTATATATATACACTTATACACCATTTTAATAAAAAATATCACAAAATTCTTCTAAGTCCCTCGGGAAGAGTGAAAGACGCGCACGTTCATTTTCAGAGCTCCTAGACCTTCCTATAAGAAGTTAGCCAAAAAGTAGCTTCGAAAAACGCTTAGGTTAAGTTTCAGAGTTGCTTCTAATGTACCAAAGCTGGACTTAGACATAATTTCACTCTCACAACATTATGGCTGGTTGGAGACAGTCCGAACCACAAATACCGGGTCCATGGTTCTGGCCATATACTGGGGGGACGGGAACGACTCCCATTAACCCCTGACTATACCGGGGATACGCTTATCACAATGCCTTTCTGGTCTGTGCTGAAGCAGGGCAATCTGGCAGCCAATTGGCTTGACTTTTATTAGTGAGCCTGGTTACCCCCTCTCGTAACCACAGACTTAGAAATCGCCAGCTCATATACAGTGCATAAAATATATTTATATATATACCCTTATACATCATTTTAATAAAAAATATCACAAAATTCTTCTAAGTCCCTCAGGAAGAGTGAAAGACGCGCACGTTCATTTTCAGAGCTCCTAGACATTCCTATAAGAAGTTAGCCAAAAAGTACCTTCGAAAAACGCTTAGGTTAAGTTTCAGAGTTGCTTCTAATGTACCGAAGCTGGACTTAGACATAATTTCACTCTCACAACATTATGGCTGGTTGGAGACAGTCCGAACCACAAATACCGGGTCCATGGTTCTGGCCATATACTGGGGGGACGGGGACGACTCCCATTAACCTCTGACTATACCGGGGATACGCTTATCACAATGCCTTTCTGGTCTGTGCTGAAGCAGGGCATTCTGGCAGCCAATTGGCTTGACTTTTATTAGTGAGCCTGGTTACCCCCTCTCGGAACCACAGACTTAGAAATCGCCAGCTCATATACATGCATAACATATATTTATATATATACCCTTATACACCATTTTAATAAAAAATATCACAAAATTCTTCTATGTCCCTCGGGAAGAGTGAAAGACGCGCACGTTCATTTTCAGAGCTCCTAGACATTCCTATAAGAAGTTAGCCAAAAAGTACCTTCGAAAAACGCTTAGGTTAAGTTTCAGAGTTGCTTCTAATGTACCGAAGCTGGACTTAGACATAATTTCACTCTCACAACATTATGGCTGGTTGGAGACAGTCCGAACCACAAATACCGGGTCCATGGTTCTGGCCATATACTGGGGGGACGGGGACGACTCCCATTAACCTCTGACTATACCGGGGATACGCTTATCACAATGCCTTTCTGGTCTGTGCTGAAGCAGGGCATTCTGGCAGCCAATTGGCTTGACTTTTATTAGTGAGCCTGGTTACCCCCTCTCGGAACCACAGACTAAGAAATCGCCAGCTCATATACATGCATAAAATATATTTATATATATACCCTTATACACCATTTTAATAAAAAATATCACAAAATTCTTCTAAGTCCCTCGGGAAGAGTGAAAGACGCGCACGTTCATTTTTAGATCTCCTAGACCTTCCTATAAGAATTTAGCCAAAAAGTAGCTTCGAAAAACGCTTAGGTTAAGTTTCAGAGTTGCATCTAATGTACCGAAGTTGGACTTAGACATAATTTCACTCTCACAACATTATGGCTGGTTGGAGACAGTCCGAACCACAAATACCGGGTCCATGGTTCTGGCCATATACTGGGGGGACGGGGACGACTCCCATTAACCCCTGACTATACCGGGGATACGCTTATCACAATGCCTTTCTGGTCTGTGCTGAAGCAGGGCATTCTGGCAGCCAATTGGCTTGACTTTTATTAGTGAGCCTGGTTACCCCCTCTCGTAACCACAGACTTAGAAATCGCCAGCTCATATACAGTGCATAATATATATATATATATATACCCTTATACATCATTTTAATAAAAAATATCACAAAATTCTTCTAAGTCCCTCAGGAAGAGTGAAAGACGCGCACGTTCATTTTCAGTGCTCCTAGAAATTCCTATAAGAAGTTAGCCAAAAAGTAGCTTCGAAAAACGCTTACAGTAGGTTAAGTTTCAGAGTTGCTTCTAATGTACCAAAGCTGGACTTAGACATAATTTCACTCTCACAACATTATGGCTGGTTGGAGACAGTCCGAACCACAAGTACCGGGTCCATGGTTCTGGGCGTATACTGGGGGGACGGGGACGACTCCCATTAACCCCTGACTATACCGGGGATACGCTTATCACAATGCCTTACTGGTCTGTGCTGAAGCAGGGCATTCTGGCATCAAAGTAGCTTGACCTTTATTAGTGAGCCTGGTTACCCCCTCTCGGAACCACAGACTTAGAATTCGGCAGCTCATATACAGTGCATAAAATATATTTATATATATACCCTTATACACCATTTTAATAAAAAATATCACAAAATTCTTCTAAGTCCCTCTGGAAGAGTGAAAGACGCGCACGTACATTTTCAGAGCTCCTAGACCTTCCTATAAGAAGTTAGCCAAAAAGTAGCTTCGAAAAACGCTTAGGTTAAGTTTCAGAGGTACTTCTAATGTACCAAAGCTGGACTTAGACATAATTTCACTCTCACAACATTATGGCTGGTTGGAGACAGTCCGAACCACAAGAACCGGGTCCATGGTTCTGGGCGTATACTGGGGGGACGGGGACGACTCCCATTAACCCCTGACTATACCGGGGATACGCTTATCACAATGCCTTTCTGGTCTGTGCTGAAGCAGGGCATTCTGGCATCCAAGTGGCTTGACCTTTATTAGTGAGCCTGGTTACCCCCTCTCGGAACCACAGACTTAGAAATCGCCAGCTCATATACATGCATAAAATATATTTATATATATACCCTTATACACCATTTTAATAAAAAATATCACAAAATTCTTCTAAGTCCCTCGGGAAGAGTGAAAGACGCGCACGTTCATTTTCAGAGCTCCTAGACCTTCCTATAAGAAGTTAGCCAAAAAGTAGCTTCGAAAAACGCTTAGGTTAAGTTTCAGAGTTGCTTCTAATGTACCGAAGCTGGACTTAGACATAATTTCACTCTCACAACATTATGGCTGGTTGAAGACAGTCCGAACCACAAATACCGGGTCCATGGTTCTGGCCATATACTGGGGGGACGGGGACGACTCCCATTAACCTCTGACTATACCGGGGATACGCTTATCACAATGCCTTTCTGGTCTGTGCTGAAGCAGGGCATTCTGGCAGACAATTGGCTTGACTTTTATTAGTGAGCCTGGTTACCCCCTCTCGGAACCACCGACTTAGAAATCGCCAGCTCATATACATGCATAACATATATTTATATATATACCCTTATACACCATTTTAATAAAAAATATCACAAAATTCTTCTAAGTCCCTCGGGAAGAGTGAAAGATGCGCACGTTCATTTTTAGAGCTCCTAGACCTTCCTATAAGAAGTTAGCCAAAAAGTAGCTTCGAAAAACGCTTAGGTTAAGTTTCAGAGTTGCATCTAATGTACCGAAGCTGGACTTAGACATAATTTCACTCTCACAACATTATGGCTGGTTGGAGACAGTCCGAACCACAAATACCGGGTCCATGGTTCTGGCCATATACTGGGGGGACGGGGACGACTCCCATTAACCCCTGACTATACCGGGGATACGCTTATCACAATGCCTTTCTGGTCTGTGCTGAAGCAGGGCATTCTGGCAGCCAATTGGCTTGACTTTTATTAGTGAGCCTGGTTACCCCCTCTCGTAACCACAGACTTAGAAATCGCCAGCTCATATACAGTGCATAAAATATATTTATATATATACCCTTATACACCATTTTAATAAAACATATCACAAAATTCTTCTAAGTCCCTCGGGAAGAGTGAAAGACGCGCACGTTCATTTTCAGAGCTCCTACACCTTCCTATAAGAAGTTAGCCAAAAAGTAGCTTCTAAAAACGCTTAGGTTAAGTTTCAGAGTTGCTTCTAATGTACCGAAGCTGGACTTAGACATAATTTCACTCTCACAACATTATGGCTGGTTGGAGACAGTCCGAACCACAAGTACCGGGTCCATGGCTCTGGGCGTATACTGGGGGGACGGGGACGACTCCCATTAACCCCTGACTATACCGGGGATACGCTTATCACAATGCCTTTCTGGTCTGTGCTGAAGCAGGGCATTCTGGCAGCCAATTGGCTTGACCTTTTTTTAGTGAGCCTGGTTACCCCCTCTCGGAACCACAGACTTAGAAATCGCCAGCTCATATAGAGTGCATAAAATATATTTATATATATACCCTTATACACCATTTTAATAAAAAATATCACAAAATTCTTCTAAGTGCCTCGGGAAGAGTGAAAGACGCGCAGGTTCATTTTCAGAGCTCCTAGACCTTCCTATAAGAAGTTAGCCAAAAAGTAGCTTCTAAAAACGCTTAGGTTAAGTTTCAGAGTTGCTTCTAATGTACCGAAGCTGGACTTAGACATAATTTCACTCTCACAACATTATGGCTGGTTGGAGACAGTCCGAACCACAAATAGCGGGTCCATGGTTCTGGGCATATACTGGGGGGACGGGGACGACTCCCATTAACCCCTGACTATACCGGGGATACGCTTATCACAATGCCTTTCTGGTCTGTGCTGAAGCAGGGCATTCTGGCAGCCAAGTGGCTTGAACTTTATTAGTGAGCCTGGTTACCCCCTCTCGGAACCACAGACTTAGAAATCGCCAGCTCATATAGAGTGCATAAAATATATTTATATATATACCCTTATACACCATTTTAATAAAAAATATCACAAAATTCTTCTAAGTCCCTCGGGAAGAGTGAAAGACGCGCACGTTCATTTTCAGAGCTCCTAGACCTTCCTATAAGAAGTTAGCCAAATAGTAGCTTCGAAAAACGCTTAGGTTAAGTTTCAGAGTTGCTTCTAATGTACCGAAGCTGGACTTGGACATAATTTCACTCTCACAACATTATGGCTGGTTGGAGACAGTCCTAACCACAAGTACTGGGTCCACGGTTCTGGGAGTATACTGGGGGGACGGGGACGACTCCCATTAACCCCTGACTATACCGGGGATACACTTATCACAATGCCTTTCTGGTCTGTGCTGAAGCAGGGCATTCTGGCAGCCAAGTGGCTTGACCTTTATTAGTGAGCCTGGTTACCCCCTCTCGGAACCACAGACTTAGAAATCGCCAGCTCATATACAGTGCATAAAATATATTTATATATATACCCTTATACACCCTTTTAATAAAAAATATCACAAAATTCTTCTAAGTCCCTCGGGAAGAGTGAAAGACGCGCACGTTCATTTTCAGAGCTCCTAGACCTTCCTATAAGAAGTTAGCCAAAAAGTAGCTTCGAAAAACGCTTAGGTTAAGTTTCAGAGTTGCTTCTAATGTACCAAAGCTGGACTTAGACATAATTTCACTCTCACAACATTATGGCTGGTTGGAGACAGTCCGAACCACAAGTACCGGGTCCATGGTTCTGGGCGTATACTGGGGGGACGGGGACGACTCCCATTAACCCCTGACTATACCGGGGATACGCTTATCACAATGCCTTTCTGGTCTGTGCTGAAGCAGGGCATTCTGGCAGCCAAGTGGCTTGAACTTTATTAGTGAGCCTGGTTACCCCCTCTCGGAACCACAGACTTAGAAATCGCCAGCTCATATACAGTGCATAAAATATATTTATATATATATACCCTTATACACCATTTTAATAAAAAATATCACAAAATTCTTCTAAGTCCCTCGGGAAGAGTGAAAGACGCGCACGTTCATTTTCAGAGCTCCTAGACCTTCCTATAAGAAGTTAGCCAAAAAGTAGCTTCGAAAAACGCTTAGGTTAAGTTTCAGAGTTGCTTCTAATGTACCGAAGCTGGACATGGACATAATTTCACTCTCACAACATTATGGCTGGTTGGAGACAGTCCTAACCACAAGTACTGGGTCCATGGTTCTGGGCGTATACTGGGGGGACGGGGACGACTCCCATTAACCCCTGACTATACCGGGGATACGCTTATCACAATGCCTTTCTGGTCTGTGCGGAAGCAGGGCATTCTGGCAGCCAAGTGTCTTGACCTTTATTAGTGAGCCTGGTTACCCCCTTTCAGAACCACAGACTTAGAAATCGCCAGCTCATATACAGTGCATAAAATATATTTATATATATACCCTTATACACCATTTTAATAAAACATATCACAAAATTCTTCTAAGTCCCTCGGGAAGAGTGAAAGACGCGCACGTTCATTTTCAGAGCTCCTACACCTTCCTATAAGAAGTTAGCCAAAAAGTAGCTTCTAAAAACGCTTAGGTTAAGTTTCAGAGTTGCTTCTAATGTACCGAAGCTGGACTTAGACATAATTTCACTCTCACAACATTATGGCTGGTTGGAGACAGTCCGAACCACAAGTACCGGGTCCATGGCTCTGGGCGTATACTGGGGGGACGGGGACGACTCCCATTAACCCCTGACTATACCGGGGATACGCTTATCACAATGCCTTTCTGGTCTGTGCTGAAGCAGGGCATTCTGGCAGCCAATTGGCTTGACCTTTTTTTAGTGAGCCTGGTTACCCCCTCTCGGAACCACAGACTTAGAAATCGCCAGCTCATATAGAGTGCATAAAATATATTTATATATATACCCTTATACACCATTTTAATAAAAAATATCACAAAATTCTTCTAAGTGCCTCGGGAAGAGTGAAAGACGCGCACGTTCATTTTCAGAGCTCCTAGACCTTCCTATAAGAAGTTAGCCAAAAAGCAGCTTCTAAAAACGCTTAGGTTAAGTTTCAGAGTTGCTTCTAATGTACCGAAGCTGGACTTAGACATAATTTCACTCTCACAACATTATGGCTGGTTGGAGACAGTCCGAACCACAAATAGCGGGTCCATGGTTCTGGGCATATACTGGGGGGACGGGGACGACTCCCATTAACCCCTGACTATACCGGGGATACGCTTATCACAATGCCTTTCTGGTCTGTGCTGAAGCAGGGCATTCTGGCAGCCAAGTGGCTTGACCGTTATTAGTGAGCCTGGTTACCCCCTCTCAGAACCACAGACTTAGAAATCGCCAGCTCATATACAGTGCATAAAATATATTTATATATATACCCTTATACACCATTTTAATAAAAAATATCACAAAATTCTTCTAAGTCCCTCGGGAAGAGTGAAAGACGCGCAGGTTCATTGTCAGAGCTCCTAGACCTTCCTATAAGAAGTTAGCCAAAAAGTAGCTTCTAAAAACGCTTAGGTAAAGTTTCAGAGTTGCTTCTAATGTACCGAAGCTGGATTTAGACATAATTTCACTCTCACAACATTATGGCTGGTTGGAGACAGTCCGAACCACAAGTACCGGGTCCATGGTTCTGGGCGTATACTGGGGGGACGGGTACGACTCCCATTAACCCCTCACTATACCGGGGATACGCTTATCACAATGCCTTTCTGGTCTGTGCTGAAGCAGGGCATTCTGGCAGCCAAGTGGCTTGAACTTTATTAGTGAGCCTGGTTACCCCCTCTCGGAACCACAGACTTAGAAATCGCCAGCTCATATAGAGTGCATAAAATATATTTATATATATACCCTTATACACCATTTTAATAAAAAATATCACAAAATTCTTCTAAGTCCCTCGGGAAGAGTGAAAGACGCGCACGTTCATTTTCAGAGCTCCTAGACCTTCCTATAAGAAGTTAGCCAAATAGTAGCTTCGAAAAACGCTTAGGTTAAGTTTCAGAGTTGCTTCTAATGTACCGAAGCTGGACTTGGACATAATTTCACTCTCACAACATTATGGCTGGTTGGAGACAGTCCTAACCACAAGTACTGGGTCCATGGTTCTGGGAGTATACTGGGGGGACGGGGACGACTCCCATTAACCCCTGACTATACCGGGGATACACTTATCACAATGCCTTTCTGGTCTGTGCTGAAGCAGGGCATTCTGGCAGCCAAGTGGCTTGACCTTTATTAGTGAGCCTGGTTACCCCCTCTCGGAACCACAGACTTAGAAATCGCCAGCTCATATACAGTGCATAAAATATATTTATATATATACCCTTATACACCCTTTTAATAAAAAATATCACAAAATTCTTCTAAGTCCCTCGGGAAGAGTGAAAGACGCGCACGTTCATTTTCAGAGCTCCTAGACCTTCCTATAAGAAGTTAGCCAAAAAGTAGCTTCGAAAAACGCTTAGGTTAAGTTTCAGAGTTGCTTCTAATGTACCAAAGCTGGACTTAGACATAATTTCACTCTCACAACATTATGGCTGGTTGGAGACAGTCCGAACCACAAGTACCGGGTCCATGGTTCTGGGCGTATACTGGGGGGACGGGGACGACTCCCATTAACCCCTGACTATACCGGGGATACGCTTATCACAATGCCTTTCTGGTCTGTGCTGAAGCAGGGCATTCTGGCAGCCAAGTGGCTTGAACTTTATTAGTGAGCCTGGTTACCCCCTCTCGGAACCACAGACTTAGAAATCGCCAGCTCATATACAGTGCATAAAATATATTTATATATATATACCCTTATACACCATTTTAATAAAAAATATCACAAAATTCTTCTAAGTCCCTCGGGAAGAGTGAAAGACGCGCAGGTTCATTGTCAGAGCTCCTAGACCTTCCTATAAGAAGTTAGCCAAAAATTAGCTTCTAAAAACGCTTAGGTAAAGTTTCAGAGTTGCTTCTAATGTACCGAAGCTGGATTTAGACATAATTTCACTCTCACAACATTATGGCTGGTTGGAGACAGTCCGAACCACAAGTACCGGGTCCATGGTTCTGGGCGTATACTGGGGGGACGGGTACGACTCCCATTAACCCCTCACTATACCGGGGATACGCTTATCACAATGCCTTTCTGGTCTGTGCTGAAGCAGGGCATTCTGGCAGCCAAGTGGCTTGAACTTTATTAGTGAGCCTGGTTACCCCCTCTCGGAACCACAGACTTAGAAATCGCCAGCTCATATAGAGTGCATAAAATATATTTATATATATACCCTTATACACCATTTTAATAAAAAATATCACAAAATTCTTCTAAGTCCCTCGGGAAGAGTGAAAGACGCGCACGTTCATTTTCAGAGCTCCTAGACCTTCCTATAAGAAGTTAGCCAAATAGTAGCTTCGAAAAACGCTTAGGTTAAGTTTCAGAGTTGCTTCTAATGTACCGAAGCTGGACTTGGACATAATTTCACTCTCACAACATTATGGCTGGTTGGAGACAGTCCTAACCACAAGTACTGGGTCCATGGTTCTGGGAGTATACTGGGGGGACGGGGACGACTCCCATTAACCCCTGACTATACCGGGGATACACTTATCACAATGCCTTTCTGGTCTGTGCTGAAGCAGGGCATTCTGGCAGCCAAGTGGCTTGACCTTTATTAGTGAGCCTGGTTACCCCCTCTCGGAACCACAGACTTAGAAATCGCCAGCTCATATACAGTGCATAAAATATATTTATATATATACCCTTATACACCCTTTTAATAAAAAATATCACAAAATTCTTCTAAGTCCCTCGGGAAGAGTGAAAGACGCGCACGTTCATTTTCAGAGCTCCTAGACCTTCCTATAAGAAGTTAGCCAAAAAGTAGCTTCGAAAAACGCTTAGGTTAAGTTTCAGAGTTGCTTCTAATGTACCAAAGCTGGACTTAGACATAATTTCACTCTCACAACATTATGGCTGGTTGGAGACAGTCCGAACCACAAGTACCGGGTCCATGGTTCTGGGCGTATACTGGGGGGACGGGGACGACTCCCATTAACCCCTGACTATACCGGGGATACGCTTATCACAATGCCTTTCTGGTCTGTGCTGAAGCAGGGCATTCTGGCAGCCAAGTGGCTTGAACTTTATTAGTGAGCCTGGTTACCCCCTCTCGGAACCACAGACTTAGAAATCGCCAGCTCATATACAGTGCATAAAATATATTTATATATATATACCCTTATACACCATTTTAATAAAAAATATCACAAAATTCTTCTAAGTCCCTCGGGAAGAGTGAAAGACGCGCACGTTCATTTTCAGAGCTCCTAGACCTTCCTATAAGAAGTTAGCCAAAAAGTAGCTTCGAAAAACGCTTAGGTTAAGTTTCAGAGTTGCTTCTAATGTACCGAAGCTGGACATGGACATAATTTCACTCTCACAACATTATGGCTGGTTGGAGACAGTCCTAACCACAAGTACTGGGTCCATGGTTCTGGGCGTATACTGGGGGGACGGGGACGACTCCCATTAACCCCTGACTATACCGGGGATACGCTTATCACAATGCCTTTCTGGTCTGTGCGGAAGCAGGGCATTCTGGCAGCCAAGTGTCTTGACCTTTATTAGTGAGCCTGGTTACCCCCTTTCAGAACCACAGACTTAGAAATCGCCAGCTCATATACAGTGCATAAAATATATTTATATATATACCCTTATACACCATTTTAATAAAACATATCACAAAATTCTTCTAAGTCCCTCGGGAAGAGTGAAAGACGCGCACGTTCATTTTCAGAGCTCCTACACCTTCCTATAAGAAGTTAGCCAAAAAGTAGCTTCTAAAAACGCTTAGGTTAAGTTTCAGAGTTGCTTCTAATGTACCGAAGCTGGACTTAGACATAATTTCACTCTCACAACATTATGGCTGGTTGGAGACAGTCCGAACCACAAGTACCGGGTCCATGGCTCTGGGCGTATACTGGGGGGACGGGGACGACTCCCATTAACCCCTGACTATACCGGGGATACGCTTATCACAATGCCTTTCTGGTCTGTGCTGAAGCAGGGCATTCTGGCAGCCAATTGGCTTGACCTTTTTTTAGTGAGCCTGGTTACCCCCTCTCGGAACCACAGACTTAGAAATCGCCAGCTCATATAGAGTGCATAAAATATATTTATATATATACCCTTATACACCATTTTAATAAAAAATATCACAAAATTCTTCTAAGTGCCTCGGGAAGAGTGAAAGACGCGCACGTTCATTTTCAGAGCTCCTAGACCTTCCTATAAGAAGTTAGCCAAAAAGCAGCTTCTAAAAACGCTTAGGTTAAGTTTCAGAGTTGCTTCTAATGTACCGAAGCTGGACTTAGACATAATTTCACTCTCACAACATTATGGCTGGTTGGAGACAGTCCGAACCACAAATAGCGGGTCCATGGTTCTGGGCATATACTGGGGGGACGGGGACGACTCCCATTAACCCCTGACTATACCGGGGATACGCTTATCACAATGCCTTTCTGGTCTGTGCTGAAGCAGGGCATTCTGGCAGCCAAGTGGCTTGACCTTTATTAGTGAGCCTGGTTACCCCCTCTCAGAACCACAGACTTAGAAATCGCCAGCTCATATACAGTGCATAAAATATATTTATATATATACCCTTATACACCATTTTAATAAAAAATATCACAAAATTCTTCTAAGTCCCTCGGGAAGAGTGAAAGACGCGCAGGTTCATTGTCAGAGCTCCTAGACCTTCCTATAAGAAGTTAGCCAAAAAGTAGCTTCTAAAAACGCTTAGGTAAAGTTTCAGAGTTGCTTCTAATGTACCGAAGCTGGATTTAGACATAATTTCACTCTCACAACATTATGGCTGGTTGGAGACAGTCCGAACCACAAGTACCGGGTCCATGGTTCTGGGCGTATACTGGGGGGACGGGTACGACTCCCATTAACCCCTGACTATACCGGGGATACGCTTATCACAATGCCTTTCTGGTCTGTGCTGAAGCAGGGCATTCTGGCAGCCAAGTGGCTTGAACTTTATTAGTGAGCCTGGTTACCCCCTCTCGGAACCACAGACTTAGAAATCGCCAGCTCATATAGAGTGCATAAAATATATTTATATATATACCCTTATACACCATTTTAATAAAAAATATCACAAAATTCTTCTAAGTCCCTCGGGAAGAGTGAAAGACGCGCACGTAAATTTTCAGAGCTCCTAGACCTTCCTATAAGAAGTTAGCCAAAAAGTAGCTTCGAAAAACGCTTAGGTTAAGTTCCAGAGTTGCATCTAATGTACCGAAGCTGGACTTAGACATAATTTCACTCTCACAACATTATGGCTGGTTGGAGACAGTCCGAACCACAAATACAGGGTCCATGGTTCTGGCCATATACTGGGGGGACAGGAACGACTCCCATTAACCCCTGACTATACCGGGGATACGCTTATCACAATGCCTTTCTGGTCTGTGCTGAAGCAGGGCATTCTGGCATCAAAGTAGCTTGACCTTTATTAGTGAGCCTGGTTACCCCCTCTCGGAACCACAGACTTAGAAATCGCCAGCTCATATACAGTGCATAAAATAGATTTATATATATACCCTTATACACCATTTTAATAAAAAATATCACAAAATTCTTCTAAGTCCCTCGGGAAGAGTGAAAGACGCGCACGTTCATTTTCAGAGCTCCTAGACCTTCCTATAAGAAGTTAGCCAAAAAGTAGCTTCGAAAACGCGTAGGTTAAGTTTCAGAGTTGCTTCTAATGTACCAAAGCTGGACTTAGACATAATTTCACTCTCACAACATTATGGCTGGTTGGAGACAGTCCGAACCACAAATACCGGGTCCATGGTTCTGGCCATATACTGGGGGGACGGGGACGACTCCCATTAACCTCTGACTATACCGGGGATACGCTTATCACAATGCCTTTCTGGTCTGTGCTGAAGCAGGGCATTCTGGCAGCCAATTGGCTTGACTTTTATTAGTGAGCCTGGTTACCCCCTCTCGGAACCACAGACTTAGAAATCGCCAGCTCATATACATGCATAAAATAGATTTATATATATACCCTTATACACCATTTTAATAAAAAATATCACAAAATTCTTCTAAGTCCCTCGGGAAGAGTGAAAGACGCGCACGTTCATTTTCAGAGCTCCTAGACCTTCCTATAAGAAGTTAGCCAAAAAGTAGCTTCGAAAAACGCTTAGGTTAAGTTTCAGAGTTGCATCTAATGTACCGAAGCTGGACTTAGACATAATTTCACTCTCACAACATTATGGCTGGTTGGAGACAGTCCGAACCACAAGTACCGGGTCCATGGTTCTGGGCGTATACTGGGGGGACGGGGACGACTCCCATTAACCCCTGACTATACCGGGGATACGCTTATCACAATGCCTTTCTGGTCTGTGCTGAAGCAGGGCATTCTGGCAGCCAAGTGGCTTGAACTTTATTAGTGAGCCTGGTTACCCCCTCTCGGAACCACAGACTTAGAAATCGCCAGCTCATATACAGTGCATAAAATATATTTATATATATATACCCTTATACACCATTTTAATAAAAAATATCACAAAATTCTTCTAAGTCCCTCGGGAAGAGTGAAAGACGCGCACGTTCATTTTCAGAGCTCCTAGACCTTCCTATAAGAAGTTAGCCAAAAAGTAGCTTCGAAAAACGCTTAGGTTAAGTTTCAGAGTTGCTTCTAATGTACCGAAGCTGGACATGGACATAATTTCACTCTCACAACATTATGGCTGGTTGGAGACAGTCCTAACCACAAGTACTGGGTCCATGGTTCTGGGCGTATACTGGGGGGACGGGGACGACTCCCATTAACCCCTGACTATACCGGGGATACGCTTATCACAATGCCTTTCTGGTCTGTGCGGAAGCAGGGCATTCTGGCAGCCAAGTGTCTTGACCTTTATTAGTGAGCCTGGTTACCCCCTTTCAGAACCACAGACTTAGAAATCGCCAGCTCATATACAGTGCATAAAATATATTTATATATATACCCTTATACACCATTTTAATAAAACATATCACAAAATTCTTCTAAGTCCCTCGGGAAGAGTGAAAGACGCGCACGTTCATTTTCAGAGCTCCTACACCTTCCTATAAGAAGTTAGCCAAAAAGTAGCTTCTAAAAACGCTTAGGTTAAGTTTCAGAGTTGCTTCTAATGTACCGAAGCTGGACTTAGACATAATTTCACTCTCACAACATTATGGCTGGTTGGAGACAGTCCGAACCACAAGTACCGGGTCCATGGCTCTGGGCGTATACTGGGGGGACGGGGACGACTCCCATTAACCCCTGACTATACCGGGGATACGCTTATCACAATGCCTTTCTGGTCTGTGCTGAAGCAGGGCATTCTGGCAGCCAATTGGCTTGACCTTTTTTTAGTGAGCCTGGTTACCCCCTCTCGGAACCACAGACTTAGAAATCGCCAGCTCATATAGAGTGCATAAAATATATTTATATATATACCCTTATACACCATTTTAATAAAAAATATCACAAAATTCTTCTAAGTGCCTCGGGAAGAGTGAAAGACGCGCACGTTCATTTTCAGAGCTCCTAGACCTTCCTATAAGAAGTTAGCCAAAAAGCAGCTTCTAAAAACGCTTAGGTTAAGTTTCAGAGTTGCTTCTAATGTACCGAAGCTGGACTTAGACATAATTTCACTCTCACAACATTATGGCTGGTTGGAGACAGTCCGAACCACAAATAGCGGGTCCATGGTTCTGGGCATATACTGGGGGGACGGGGACGACTCCCATTAACCCCTGACTATACCGGGGATACGCTTATCACAATGCCTTTCTGGTCTGTGCTGAAGCAGGGCATTCTGGCAGCCAAGTGGCTTGACCTTTATTAGTGAGCCTGGTTACCCCCTCTCAGAACCACAGACTTAGAAATCGCCAGCTCATATACAGTGCATAAAATATATTTATATATATACCCTTATACACCATTTTAATAAAAAATATCACAAAATTCTTCTAAGTCCCTCGGGAAGAGTGAAAGACGCGCAGGTTCATTGTCAGAGCTCCTAGACCTTCCTATAAGAAGTTAGCCAAAAAGTAGCTTCTAAAAACGCTTAGGTAAAGTTTCAGAGTTGCTTCTAATGTACCGAAGCTGGATTTAGACATAATTTCACTCTCACAACATTATGGCTGGTTGGAGACAGTCCGAACCACAAGTACCGGGTCCATGGTTCTGGGCGTATACTGGGGGGACGGGTACGACTCCCATTAACCCCTGACTATACCGGGGATACGCTTATCACAATGCCTTTCTGGTCTGTGCTGAAGCAGGGCATTCTGGCAGCCAAGTGGCTTGAACTTTATTAGTGAGCCTGGTTACCCCCTCTCGGAACCACAGACTTAGAAATCGCCAGCTCATATAGAGTGCATAAAATATATTTATATATATACCCTTATACACCATTTTAATAAAAAATATCACAAAATTCTTCTAAGTCCCTCGGGAAGAGTGAAAGACGCGCACGTAAATTTTCAGAGCTCCTAGACCTTCCTATAAGAAGTTAGCCAAAAAGTAGCTTCGAAAAACGCTTAGGTTAAGTTCCAGAGTTGCATCTAATGTACCGAAGCTGGACTTAGACATAATTTCACTCTCACAACATTATGGCTGGTTGGAGACAGTCCGAACCACAAATACAGGGTCCATGGTTCTGGCCATATACTGGGGGGACAGGAACGACTCCCATTAACCCCTGACTATACCGGGGATACGCTTATCACAATGCCTTTCTGGTCTGTGCTGAAGCAGGGCATTCTGGCATCAAAGTAGCTTGACCTTTATTAGTGAGCCTGGTTACCCCCTCTCGGAACCACAGACTTAGAAATCGCCAGCTCATATACAGTGCATAAAATAGATTTATATATATACCCTTATACACCATTTTAATAAAAAATATCACAAAATTCTTCTAAGTCCCTCGGGAAGAGTGAAAGACGCGCACGTTCATTTTCAGAGCTCCTAGACCTTCCTATAAGAAGTTAGCCAAAAAGTAGCTTCGAAAACGCGTAGGTTAAGTTTCAGAGTTGCTTCTAATGTACCAAAGCTGGACTTAGACATAATTTCACTCTCACAACATTATGGCTGGTTGGAGACAGTCCGAACCACAAATACCGGGTCCATGGTTCTGGCCATATACTGGGGGGACGGGGACGACTCCCATTAACCTCTGACTATACCGGGGATACGCTTATCACAATGCCTTTCTGGTCTGTGCTGAAGCAGGGCATTCTGGCAGCCAATTGGCTTGACTTTTATTAGTGAGCCTGGTTACCCCCTCTCGGAACCACAGACTTAGAAATCGCCAGCTCATATACATGCATAAAATAGATTTATATATATACCCTTATACACCATTTTAATAAAAAATATCACAAAATTCTTCTAAGTCCCTCGGGAAGAGTGAAAGACGCGCACGTTCATTTTCAGAGCTCCTAGACCTTCCTATAAGAAGTTAGCCAAAAAGTAGCTTCGAAAAACGCTTAGGTTAAGTTTCAGAGTTGCATCTAATGTACCGAAGCTGGACTTAGACATAATTTCACTCTCACAACATTATGGCTGGTTGGAGACAGTCCGAACCACAAATACCGGGTCCATGGTTCTGGCCATATACTGGGGGGACGGGGACGACTCCCATTAACCTCTTACTCTACCGGGGATACGCTTATCACAATGCCTTTCTGGTCTGTGCTGAAGCAGGGCATTCTGGCAGCTAATTGGCTTGACTTTTATTAGTGAGCCTGGTTACCCCCTCTCGGAACCACAGACTTAGAAATCGCCAGCTCATATACATGCATAAAATATATTTATATATATACCCTTATACACCATTTTAATAAAAAATATCACAAAATTCTTCTAAGTCCCTCGGGAAGAGTGAAAGACGCGCACGTTCATTTTCAGAGCTCCTAGACCTTCCTATAAGAAGTTAGCCAAAAAGTAGCTTCGAAAAACGCTTAGGTTAAGTTCCAGAGTTGCATCTAATGTACCGAAGCTGGACTTAGACATAATTTCACTCTCACAACATTATGGCTGGTTGGAGACAGTCCGAACCACAAATACAGGGTCCATGGTTCTGGCCATATACTGGGGGGACAGGAACGACTCCCATTAACCCCTGACTATACCGGGGATACGCTTATCACAATGCCTTTCTGGTCTGTGCTGAAGCAGGGCATTCTGGCATCAAAGTAGCTTGACCTTTATTAGTGAGCCTGGTTACCCCCTCTCGGAACCACAGACTTAGAAATCGCCAGCTCATATACAGTGCATAAAATAGATTTATATATATACCCTTATACACCATTTTAATAAAAAATATCACAAAATTCTTCTAAGTCCCTCGGGAAGAGTGAAAGACGCGCACGTTCATTTTCAGAGCTCCTAGACCTTCCTATAAGAAGTTAGCCAAAAAGTAGCTTCGAAAAACGCGTAGGTTAAGTTTCAGAGTTGCTTCTAATGTACCAAAGCTGGACTTAGACATAATTTCACTCTCACAACATTATGGCTGGTTGGAGACAGTCCGAACCACAAATACCGGGTCCATGGTTCTGGCCATATACTGGGGGGACGGGGACGACTCCCATTAACCTCTGACTATACCGGGGATACGCTTATCACAATGCCTTTCTGGTCTGTGCTGAAGCAGGGCATTCTGGCAGCCAATTGGCTTGACTTTTATTAGTGAGCCTGGTTACCCCCTCTCGGAACCACAGACTTAGAAATCGCCAGCTCATATACATGCATAAAATAGATTTATATATATACCCTTATACACCATTTTAATAAAAAATATCACAAAATTCTTCTAAGTCCCTCGGGAAGAGTGAAAGACGCGCACGTTCATTTTCAGAGCTCCTAGACCTTCCTATAAGAAGTTAGCCAAAAAGTAGCTTCGAAAAACGCTTAGGTTAAGTTTCAGAGTTGCATCTAATGTACCGAAGCTGGACTTAGACATAATTTCACTCTCACAACATTATGGCTGGTTGGAGACAGTCCGAACCACAAATACCGGGTCCATGGTTCTGGCCATATACTGGGGGGACGGGAACGACTCCCATTAACCCCTGACTATACCGGGGATACGCTTATCACAATGCCTTTCTGGTCTGTGCTGAAGCAGGGCATTCTGGCAGCCAATTGACTTGACTTTTATTAGTGAGCCTGGTTACCCCCTCTCGTAACCACAGACTTAGAAATCGCCAGCTCATATACAGTGCATAAAATATATTTATATATATACCCTTATACATCATTTTAATAAAAAATATCACAAAATTCTTCTAAGTCCCTCGGGAAGAGTGAAAGACGCGCACGTTCATTTTCAGAGCTCCTAGACCTTCCTATAAGAAGTTAGCCAAAAAGTAGCTTCGAAAAACGCTTAGGTTAAGTTTCAGAGTTGCTTCTAATGTACCAAAGCTGGACTTAGACATAATTTCACTCTCACAACATTATGGCTGGTTGGAGACAGTCCGAACCACAAATACCGGGTCCATGGTTCTGGGCGTATACTGGGGGGACGGGGACGACTCCCATTAACCCCTGACTATACCGGGGATACGCTTATCACAATGCCTTACTGGTCTGTGCTGAAGCAGGGCATTCTGGCATCAAAGTAGCTTGACCTTTATTAGTGAGCCTGGTTACCCCCTCTCGGAACCACAGACTTAGAAATCGCCAGCTCATATACAGTGCATAAAATATATTTATATATATACCCTTATACACCATTTTAATAAAAAATATCACAAAATTCTTCTAAGTCCCTCGGGAAGAGTGAAAGACGCGCACGTTCATTTTCAGAGCTCCTAGACCTTCCTATAAGAAGTTAGCCAAAAAGTAGCTTCGAAAAACGCTTAGGTTAAGTTTCAGAGGTACTTCTAATGTACCAAAGCTGGACTTAGACATAATTTCACTCTCACAACATTATGGCTGGTTGGAGACAGTCCGAACCACAAGTACCGGGTCCATGGTTCTGGGCGTATAATGGGGGGACGGGGACGACTCCCATTAACCCCTGACTATACCGGGGATACGCTTATCACAATGCCTTACTGGTCTGTGCTGAAGCAGGGCATTCTGGCATCCAAGTGGCTTGACCTTTATTAGTGAGCCTGGTTACCCCCTCTCGGAACCACAGACTTAGAAATCGCCAGCTCATATACATGCATAAAATAGATTTATATACTGTATATACCCTTATACACCATTTTAATAAAAAATATCACAAAATTCTTCTAAGTCCCTCGGGAAGAGTGAAAGACGTGCACGTTCATTTTCAGAGCTCCTAGACCTTCCTATAAGAAGTTAGCCAAAAAGTAGCTTCGAAAAACGCTTAGGTTAAGTTTCAGAGTTGCTTCTAATGTACCAAAGCTGGACTTAGACATAATTTCACTCTCACAACATTATGGCTGGTTGGAGACAGTCCGAACCACAAATACCGGGTCCATGGTTCTGGCCATATACTGGGGGGACGGGGACGACTCCCATTAACCTCTGACTATACCGGGGATACGCTTATCACAATGCCTTTCTGGTCTGTGCTGAAGCAGGGCATTCTGGCAGCCAATTGGCTTGACTTTTATTAGTGAGCCTGGTTACCCCCTCTCGGAACCACAGACTTAGAAATCGCCAGCTCATATACATGCATAAAATATATTTATATATATACACTTATACACCATTTTAATAAAAAATATCACAAAATTCTTCTAAGTCCCTCGGGAAGAGTGAAAGACGCGCACGTTCATTTTCAGAGCTCCTAGACCTTCCTATAAGAAGTTAGCCAAAAAGTAGCTTCGAAAAACGCTTAGGTTAAGTTTCAGAGTTGCTTCTAATGTACCAAAGCTGGACTTAGACATAATTTCACTCTCACAACATTATGGCTGGTTGGAGACAGTCCGAACCACAAATACCGGGTCCATGGTTCTGGCCATATACTGGGGGGACGGGAACGACTCCCATTAACCCCTGACTATACCGGGGATACGCTTATCACAATGCCTTTCTGGTCTGTGCTGAAGCAGGGCAATCTGGCAGCCAATTGGCTTGACTTTTATTAGTGAGCCTGGTTACCCCCTCTCGTAACCACAGACTTAGAAATCGCCAGCTCATATACAGTGCATAAAATATATTTATATATATACCCTTATACATCATTTTAATAAAAAATATCACAAAATTCTTCTAAGTCCCTCAGGAAGAGTGAAAGACGCGCACGTTCATTTTCAGAGCTCCTAGACATTCCTATAAGAAGTTAGCCAAAAAGTACCTTCGAAAAACGCTTAGGTTAAGTTTCAGAGTTGCTTCTAATGTACCGAAGCTGGACTTAGACATAATTTCACTCTCACAACATTATGGCTGGTTGGAGACAGTCCGAACCACAAATACCGGGTCCATGGTTCTGGCCATATACTGGGGGGACGGGGACGACTCCCATTAACCTCTGACTATACCGGGGATACGCTTATCACAATGCCTTTCTGGTCTGTGCTGAAGCAGGGCATTCTGGCAGCCAATTGGCTTGACTTTTATTAGTGAGCCTGGTTACCCCCTCTCGGAACCACAGACTTAGAAATCGCCAGCTCATATACATGCATAACATATATTTATATATATACCCTTATACACCATTTTAATAAAAAATATCACAAAATTCTTCTATGTCCCTCGGGAAGAGTGAAAGACGCGCACGTTCATTTTCAGAGCTCCTAGACATTCCTATAAGAAGTTAGCCAAAAAGTACCTTCGAAAAACGCTTAGGTTAAGTTTCAGAGTTGCTTCTAATGTACCGAAGCTGGACTTAGACATAATTTCACTCTCACAACATTATGGCTGGTTGGAGACAGTCCGAACCACAAATACCGGGTCCATGGTTCTGGCCATATACTGGGGGGACGGGGACGACTCCCATTAACCTCTGACTATACCGGGGATACGCTTATCACAATGCCTTTCTGGTCTGTGCTGAAGCAGGGCATTCTGGCAGCCAATTGGCTTGACTTTTATTAGTGAGCCTGGTTACCCCCTCTCGGAACCACAGACTAAGAAATCGCCAGCTCATATACATGCATAAAATATATTTATATATATACCCTTATACACCATTTTAATAAAAAATATCACAAAATTCTTCTAAGTCCCTCGGGAAGAGTGAAAGACGCGCACGTTCATTTTTAGATCTCCTAGACCTTCCTATAAGAATTTAGCCAAAAAGTAGCTTCGAAAAACGCTTAGGTTAAGTTTCAGAGTTGCATCTAATGTACCGAAGTTGGACTTAGACATAATTTCACTCTCACAACATTATGGCTGGTTGGAGACAGTCCGAACCACAAATACCGGGTCCATGGTTCTGGCCATATACTGGGGGGACGGGGACGACTCCCATTAACCCCTGACTATACCGGGGATACGCTTATCACAATGCCTTTCTGGTCTGTGCTGAAGCAGGGCATTCTGGCAGCCAATTGGCTTGACTTTTATTAGTGAGCCTGGTTACCCCCTCTCGTAACCACAGACTTAGAAATCGCCAGCTCATATACAGTGCATAAAATATATATATATATATACCCTTATACATCATTTTAATAAAAAATATCACAAAATTCTTCTAAGTCCCTCAGGAAGAGTGAAAGACGCGCACGTTCATTTTCAGTGCTCCTAGAAATTCCTATAAGAAGTTAGCCAAAAAGTAGCTTCGAAAAACGCTTACAGTAGGTTAAGTTTCAGAGTTGCTTCTAATGTACCAAAGCTGGACTTAGACATAATTTCACTCTCACAACATTATGGCTGGTTGGAGACAGTCCGAACCACAAGTACCGGGTCCATGGTTCTGGGCGTATACTGGGGGGACGGGGACGACTCCCATTAACCCCTGACTATACCGGGGATACGCTTATCACAATGCCTTACTGGTCTGTGCTGAAGCAGGGCATTCTGGCATCAAAGTAGCTTGACCTTTATTAGTGAGCCTGGTTACCCCCTCTCGGAACCACAGACTTAGAATTCGGCAGCTCATATACAGTGCATAAAATATATTTATATATATACCCTTATACACCATTTTAATAAAAAATATCACAAAATTCTTCTAAGTCCCTCTGGAAGAGTGAAAGACGCGCACGTTCATTTTCAGAGCTCCTAGACCTTCCTATAAGAAGTTAGCCAAAAAGTAGCTTCGAAAAACGCTTAGGTTAAGTTTCAGAGGTACTTCTAATGTACCAAAGCTGGACTTAGACATAATTTCACTCTCACAACATTATGGCTGGTTGGAGACAGTCCGAACCACAAGTACCGGGTCCATGGTTCTGGGCGTATACTGGGGGGACGGGGACGACTCCCATTAACCCCTGACTATACCGGGGATACGCTTATCACAATGCCTTTCTGGTCTGTGCTGAAGCAGGGCATTCTGGCATCCAAGTGGCTTGACCTTTATTAGTGAGCCTGGTTACCCCCTCTCGGAACCACAGACTTAGAAATCGCCAGCTCATATACATGCATAAAATATATTTATATATATACCCTTATACACCATTTTAATAAAAAATATCACAAAATTCTTCTAAGTCCCTCGGGAAGAGTGAAAGACGCGCACGTTCATTTTCAGAGCTCCTAGACCTTCCTATAAGAAGTTAGCCAAAAAGTACCTTCGAAAAACGCTTAGGTTAAGTTTCAGAGTTGCTTCTAATGTACCGAAGCTGGACTTAGACATAATTTCACTCTCACAACATTATGGCTGGTTGAAGACAGTCCGAACCACAAATACCGGGTCCATGGTTCTGGCCATATACTGGGGGGACGGGGACGACTCCCATTAACCTCTGACTATACCGGGGATACGCTTATCACAATGCCTTTCTGGTCTGTGCTGAAGCAGGGCATTCTGGCAGACAATTGGCTTGACTTTTATTAGTGAGCCTGGTTACCCCCTCTCGGAACCACCGACTTAGAAATCGCCAGCTCATATACATGCATAACATATATTTATATATATACCCTTATACACCATTTTAATAAAAAATATCACAAAATTCTTCTAAGTCCCTCGGGAAGAGTGAAAGATGCGCACGTTCATTTTTAGAGCTCCTAGACCTTCCTATAAGAAGTTAGCCAAAAAGTAGCTTCGAAAAACGCTTAGGTTAAGTTTCAGAGTTGCATCTAATGTACCGAAGCTGGACTTAGACATAATTTCACTCTCACAACATTATGGCTGGTTGGAGACAGTCCGAACCACAAGTACCGGGTCCATGGTTCTGGGCGTGTACTGGGGGGACGGGGACGACTCCCATTAACCCCTGACTATACCGGGGATACGCTTATCACAATGCCTTACTGGTCTGTGCTGAAGCAGGGCATTCTGGCATCAAAGTAGCTTGACCTTTATTAGTGAGCCTGGTTACCCCCTCTCGTAACCACAGACTTAGAAATCGCCAGCTCATATACAGTGCATAAAATATATTTATATATATACCCTTATACATCATTTTAATAAAAAATATCACAAAATTCTTCTAAGTCCCTCAGGAAGAGTGAAAGACGCGCACGTTCATTTTCAGTGCTCCTAGACATTCCTATAAGAAGTTAGCCAAAAAGTAGCTTCGAAAAACGCTTAGGTTAAGTTTCAGAGTTGCTTCTAATGTACCAAAGCTGGACTTAGACATAATTTCACTCTCACAACATTATGGCTGGTTGGAGACAGTCCGAACCACAAGTACCGGGTCCATGGTTCTGGGCGTATACTGGGGGGACGGCGACGACTCCCATTAACCCCTGACTATACCGGGGATACGCTTATCACAATGCCTTTCTGGTCTGTGCTGAAGCAGGGCATTCTGGCAGCCAATTGGCTTGACTTTTATTAGTGAGCCTGGTTACCCCCTCTCGGAACCACCGACTTAGAAATCGCCAGCTCATATACATGCATAACATATATTTATATATATACCCTTATACACCATTTTAATAAAAAATATCACAAAATTCTTCTAAGTCCCTCGGGAAGAGTGAAAGACGCGCACGTTCATTTTCAGAGCTCCTAGACATTCCTATAAGAAGTTAGCCAAAAAGTACCTTCGAAAAACGCTTAGGTTAAGTTTCAGAGTTGCTTCTAATGTACCAAAGCTGGACTTAGACATAATTTCACTCTCACAACATTATGGCTGGTTGGAGACAGTCCGAACCACAAATACCGGGTCCATGGTTCTGGCCATATACTGGGGGGACGGGGACGACTCCCATTAACCCCTGACTATACCGGGGATACGCTTATCACAATGCCTTTCTGGTCTGTGCTGAAGAAGGGCATTCTGGCAGCCAATTGGCTTGACTTTTATTAGTGAGCCTGGTTACCCCCTCTCGTAACCACAGACTTAGAAATCGCCAGCTCATATACAGTGCATAAAATATATTTATATATATACCCTTATACATCATTTTAATAAAAAATATCACAAAATTCTTCTAAGTCCCTCAGGAAGAGTGAAAGACGCGCACGTTCATTTTCAGTGCTCCTAGACATTCCTATAAGAAGTTAGCCAAAAAGTAGCTTCGAAAAACGCTTAGGTTAAGTTTCAGAGTTGCTTCTAATGTACCAAAGCTGGACTTAGACATAATTTCACTCTCACAACATTATGGCTGGTTGGAGACAGTCCGAACCACAAGTACCGGGTCCATGGTTCTGGGCGTGTACTGGGGGGACGGGGACGACTCCCATTAACCCCTGACTATACCGGGGATACGCTTATCACAATGCCTTACTGGTCTGTGCTGAAGCAGGGCATTCTGGCATCAAAGTAGCTTGACCTTTATTAGTGAGCCTGGTTACCCCCTCTCGTAACCACAGACTTAGAAATCGCCAGCTCATATACAGTGCATAAAATATATTTATATATATACCCTTATACATCATTTTAATAAAAAATATCACAAAATTCTTCTAAGTCCCTCGGGAAGAGTGAAAGACGCGCACGTTCATTTTCAGAGCTCCTAGACATTCCTATAAGAAGTTAGCCAAAAAGTACCTTCGAAAAACGCTTAGGTTAAGTTTCAGAGTTGCTTCTAATGTACCGAAGCTGGACTTAGACATAATTTCACTCTCACAACATTATGGCTGGTTGGAGACAGTCCGAACCACAAATACCGGGTCCATGGTTCTGGCCATATACTGGGGGGACGGGGACGACTCCCATTAACCTCTGACTATACCGGGGATACGCTTATCACAATGCCTTTCTGGTCTGTGCTGAAGCAGGGCATTCTGGCAGCCAATTGGCTTGACTTTTATTAGTGAGCCTGGTTACCCCCTCTCGGAACCACAGACTTAGAAATCGCCAGCTCATATACATGCATAAAATATATTTATATATATACCCTTATACACCAATTTAATAAAAAATATCACTAAATTCTTCTATGTCCCTCGGGAAGAGTGAAAGACGCGCACATTCATTTTTAGAGCTCCTAGACCTTCCTATAAGAAGTTAGCCAAAAAGTAGCTTCGAAAAACGCTTAGGTTAAGTTTCAGAGTTGCATCTAATGTACCGAAGCTGGACTTAGACATAATTTCACTCTAACAACATTATGGCTGGTTGGAGACAGTCCGAACCACAAATACCGGGTCCATGGTTCTGGCCATATACTGTGGGGACGGGGACGACTCCCATTAACCCCTGACTATACCGGGGATACGCTTATCACAATGCCTTTCTGGTCTGTGCTGAAGCAGGGCATTCTGGCAGCCAATTGGCTTGACTTTTATTAGTGAGCCTGGTTACCCCCTCTCGTAACCACAGACTTAGAAATCGCCAGCTCATATACAATGCATAAAATATATTTATATATATACCCTTATACATCATTTTAATAAAAAATATCACAAAATTCTTCTAAGTCCCTCAGGAAGAGTGAAAGACGCGCACGTTTATTTTCAGAGCTCCTAGACATTCCTATAAGAAGTTAGCCAAAAAGTAGCTTCGAAAAACGCTTAGGTTAAGTTTCAGAGTTGCTTCTAATGTACCAAAGCTGGACTTAGACATAATTTCACTCTCACAACATTATGGCTGGTTGGAGACAGTCCGAACCACAAGTACCGGGTCCATGGTTCTGGGCGTATACTGGGGGGACGGGGACGACTCCCATTAACCCCTGACTATACCGGGGATACGCTTATCACAATGCCTTACTGGTCTGTGCTGAAGCAGGGCATTCTGGCATCCAAGTGGCTTGACCTTTATTAGTGAGCCTGGTTACCCCCTCTCGGAACCACAGACTTAGAAATCGCCAGCTCATATACAGTGCATAAAATATATTTATATATATACCCTTATACACCATTTTAATAAAAAATATCACAAAATTCTTCTAAGTCCCTCGGGAAGAGTGAAAGACGCGCACGTTAATTTTTAGAGCTCCTAGACCTTCCTATAAGAAGTTAGCCAAAAAGTAGCTTCGAAAAACGCTTAGGTTAAGTTTCAGAGGTACTTCTAATGTACCAAAGCTGGACTTAGACATAATTTCACTCTCACAACATTATGGCTGTTTGGAGACAGTCCGAACCACAAGTACCGGGTCCATGGTTCTGGGCGTATACTGGGGGGACGGGGACGACTCCCATTAACCCCTGACTATATCGGGGATACGCTTATCACAATGCCTTACTGGTCTGTGCTGAAGCAGGGCATTCTGGCATCCAAGTGGCTTGACCTTTATTAGTGAGCCTGGTTACCCCCTCTCGGAACCACAGACTTAGAAATCGCCAGCTCATATACAGTGCATAAAATATATTTATATATATACCCTTATACACCATTTTAATAAAAAATATCACAAAATTCTTCTAAGTCCCTCGGGAAGAGTGAAAGACGCGCACGTTCATTTTCAGAGCTCCTAGACCTTCCTATAAGAAGTTAGCCAAAAAGTAGCTTCGAAAAACGCTTAGGTTAAGTTTCAGAGTTGCTTCTAATGTACCAAAGCTTTACTTAGACATAATTTCACTCTCACAACATTATGGCTGGTTGGAGACAGTCCAAACCATAATTACCGGGTCCATGGTTCTGGGCGTATACTGGGGGGACGGGGACGACTCCCATTAACCCCTGACTGTACCGGGGATACGCTTATCACAATGCCTTTCTGGTCTGTGCTGAAGCAGGGCATTCTGGCAGCCAATTGGCTTGACTTTTATTAGTGAGCCTGGTTACCCCCTCTCGGAACCACAGACTTAGAAATCGCCAGCTCATATACATGCATAAAATATATTTATATATATACCCTTATACACCATTTTAATAAAAAATATCACAAAATTCTTCTAAGTACCTCAGGAAGAGTGAAAGACGCGCACGTTTATTTTCAGAGCTCCTAGACATTCCTATAAGAAGTTAGCCAAAAAGTACCTTCGAAAAACGCTTAGGTTAAGTTTCAGAGTTGCTTCTAATGTACCGAAGCTGGACTTAGACATAATTTCACTCTCACAACATTTTGGCTGGTTGGAGACAGTCCGAACCACAAATACCGGGTCCATGGTTCTGGCCATATACTGGGGGGACGGGGACGACTCCCATTAACCTCTGACTATACCGGGGATACGCTTATCACAATGCCTTACTGGTCTGTGCTGAAGCAGGGCATTCTGGCAGACAATTGGCTTGACTTTTATTAGTGAGCCTGGTTACCCCTCTCGGAACCACAGACTTAGAAATCGCCAGCTCATATACATGCATAAAATATATTTATATATATACCCTTATACACCATTTTAATAAAAAATATCACAAAATTCTTCTAAGTCCCTCGGGAAGAGTGAAAGACGCGCACGTTCATTTTCAGAGCTCCTAGACCTTTCTATAAGAAGTTAGCCAAAAAGTAGCTTCGAAAAACGCTTAGGTTAAGTTTCAGAGTTGCATCTAATGTACCGAAGCTGGACTAAGACATAATTTCACTCACAACATTATGGCTGGTTGGAGACAGTCCGAACCACAAATACCGGGTCCATGGTTCTGGCCATATACTGGGGGGACGGGGACGACTCCCATTAACCCCTGACTATACCGGGGATACGCTTATCACAATGCCTTACTGGTCTGTGCTGAAGCAGGGCATTCTGGCAGCCAAGTGGCTTGACCTTTATTAGTGAGCCTGGTTACCCCCTCTCGGAACCACAGACTTAGAAATCGCCAGCTCATATACAGTGCATAAAATATATTTATATATACAGTATACCCTTATACATCATTTTAATAAAAAATATCACAAAATTCTTCTAAGTCTCTTAAGAAGAGTGAAAGACGCGCACGTTCATTTTCAGAGCTCCTAGACCTTCCTATAAGAAGTTAGCCAAAAAGTAGCTTCGAAAAACGCATAGGTTAAGTTTCAGAGTTGCTTCTAATGTACCGAAGCTGGACTTAGACATACTGTAATTTCACTCTCACAACATTATGGCTGGTTGGAGACAGTCCGAACCACAAATTCCGGGTCCATGGTTCTGGCCATATACTGGGGGGACGGGGACGACTCCCATTAACCCCTGACTATACCGGGGATACGCGTATCACACTGCCTTACTGGTCTGTGCTGAAGCAGGGCATTCTGGCAGCCAAGTGGCTTGACCTTTATTAGTGAGCCTGGTTACTCCCTCTCGGAACCACAGACTTAGAAATCGCCAGCTCATATACAGTGCATAAAATATATTTATATATATACCCTTATACACAATTTTAATAACAAATATCACAAAATTCTTCTAAGTCCCTCGGGAAGAGTGACAGACGCGCACGTTCATTTTCAGAGCTCCTAGACCTTCCTATAAGAAGTTAGCCAAAAAGTAGCTTCGAAAAACGCTTAGGTTAAGTTTCAGAGTTGCATCTAATGTACTTAAGCTGGACTTAGACATAATTTCACTCTCACAACATTATGGCTGGTTGGAGACAGTCCGAACCACAAATACCGGGTCCATGGTTCTGGCCATATACTGGGGGGACGGGGACGACTCCCATTAACCCCTGACTATACCGGGGATACGCTTATCACAATGCCTTTCTGGTCTGTGCTGAAGCAGGGCATTCTGGCAGCCAATTGGCTTGACTTTTATTAGTGAGCCTGGTTACCCCCTCTCGGAACCACAGACTTAGAAATCGCCAGCTCATATAGAGTGCATAAAATATATTTATATATATACCCTTATACATCATTTTAATAAAAAATATCACAAAATTCTTCTAAGTCCCTCAGGAATTTTGAAAGACGCGCACGTTCATTTTCAGAGCTCCTAGACATTCCTATAAGAAGTTAGCCAAAAAGTACCTTCGAAAAACGCTTAGGTTAAGTTTCAGAGTTGCTTCTAATGTACCGAAGCTGGACTTAGACATAATTTCACTCTCACAACATTATGGCTGGTTGGAGACACTCCGAACCACAAATACCGGGTCCATGGTTCTGGCCATATACTGGGGGAACGGGGACGACTCCCATTAACCCCTGACTATACCGGGGATACGCTTATCACAATGCCTTACTGGTCTGTGCTGAAGCAGGGCATTGTGGCAGCCAAGTGGCTTGACCTTTATTAGTGAGCCTGGTTACCCCCTCTCGGAACCACAGACTTAAAAATCGCCAGCTCATATACAGTGCATAAAATATATTTATATATATACCCTTATACATCATTTTAATAAAAAATATCACAAAATTCTTCTAAGTCCCTCAGGAAGAGTGAAAGACGCGCACGTTCATTTTCAGAGCTCCTAGACCTTCCTATAAGAAGTTAGCCAAAAAGTAGCTTCGAAAAACGCTTAGGTTAAGTTTCAGAGTTGCTTCTAATGTACCGAAGCTAGACTTAGACATACTGTAATTTCACTCTCACGACATTATGGCTGGTTGGAGACAGTCCGAACCACAAATACCGAGTCCATGGTTCTGGCCATATACTGGGGGGACGGGGACGACTCCCATTAACCCCTGACTATACCGGGGATACGCGTATCACACTGCCTTACTGGTCTGTGCAGAAGCAGGGCATTCTGGCAGCCAAGTGGCTTGACCTTTATTAGTGAGCCTGGTTACCCCCTCTCGGAACCACAGACTTAGAAATCGCCAGCTCATATACAGTGCATAAAATATATTTATATATATACCCTTATACATCATTTTAATAAAAAATATCACAAAATTCTTCTAAGTCTCTTAAGAAGAGTGAAAGACGCGCACGTTCATTTTCAGAGCTCCTAGACCTTCCTATAAGAAGTTAGCCAAAAAGTAGCTTCGAAAAACGCTTAGGTTAAGTTTCAGAGTTGCTTCTAATGTACCGAAGCTGGACTTAGACATACTGTAATTTCACTCTCACAACATTATGGCTGGTTGGAGACAGTCCGAACCACAAATTCCGGGTCCATGGTTCTGGCCATATACTGGGGGGACGGGGACGACTCCCATTAACCCCTGACTATACCGGGGATACGCGTATCACACTGCCTTACTGGTCTGTGCTGAAGCAGGGCATTCTGGCAGCCAAGTGGCTTGACCTTTATTAGTGAGCCTGGTTACTCCCTCTCGGAAACACAGACTTAGAAATCGCCAGCTCATATACAGTGCATAAAATATATTTATATATATACCCTTATACACAATTTTAATAACAAATATCACAAAATTCTTCTAAGTCCCTCGGGAAGAGTGACAGACGCGCACGTTCATTTTCAGAGCTCCTAGACCTTCCTATAAGAAGTTAGCCAAAAAGTAGCTTCGAAAAACGCTTAGGTTAAGTTTCAGAGTTGCATCTAATGTACTTAAGCTGGACTTAGACATAATTTCACTCTCACAACATTATGGCTGGTTGGAGACAGTCCGAACCACAAATACCGGGTCCATGGTTCTGGCCATATACTGGGGGGACGGGGACGACTCCCATTAACCCCTGACTATACCGGGGATACGCTTATCACAATGCCTTTCTGGTCTGTGCTGAAGCAGGGCATTCTGGCAGCCAATTGGCTTGACTTTTATTAGTGAGCCTGGTTACCCCCTCTCGGAACCACAGACTTAGAAATCGCCAGCTCATATAGAGTGCATAAAATATATTTATATATATACCCTTATACATCATTTTAATAAAAAATATCACAAAATTCTTCTAAGTCCCTCAGGAATTTTGAAAGACGCGCACGTTCATTTTCAGAGCTCCTAGACATTCCTATAAGAAGTTAGCCAAAAAGTACCTTCGAAAAACGCTTAGGTTAAGTTTCAGAGTTGCTTCTAATGTACCGAAGCTGGACTTAGACATAATTTCACTCTCACAACATTATGGCTGGTTGGAGACACTCCGAACCACAAATACCGGGTCCATGGTTCTGGCCATATACTGGGGGAACGGGGACGACTCCCATTAACCCCTGACTATACCGGGGATACGCTTATCACAATGCCTTACTGGTCTGTGCTGAAGCAGGGCATTGTGGCAGCCAAGTGGCTTGACCTTTATTAGTGAGCCTGGTTACCCCCTCTCGGAACCACAGACTTAAAAATCGCCAGCTCATATACAGTGCATAAAATATATTTGTATATATACCCTTATACATCATTTTAATAAAAAATATCACAAAATTCTTCTAAGTCCCTCAGGAAGAGTGAAAGACGCGCACGTTCATTTTCAGAGCTCCTAGACCTTCCTATAAGAAGTTAGCCAAAAAGTAGCTTCGAAAAACGCTTAGGTTAAGTTTCAGAGTTGCTTCTAATGTACCGAAGCTAGACTTAGACATACTGTAATTTCACTCTCACGACATTATGGCTGGTTGGAGACAGTCCGAACCACAAATACCGAGTCCATGGTTCTGGCCATATACTGGGGGGACGGGGACGACTCCCATTAACCCCTGACTATACCGGGGATACGCGTATCACACTGCCTTACTGGTCTGTGCAGAAGCAGGGCATTCTGGCAGCCAAGTGGCTTGACCTTTATTAGTGAGCCTGGTTACCCCCTCTCGGAACCACAGACTTAGAAATCGCCAGCTCATATACAGTGCAAAAAATATATTTATATATATACCCTTTTTTACCATTTTAATAAAAAATATCACAAAATTCTTCTAAGTCCCTCGGGAAGAGTGAAAGACGCGCACGTTCATTTTCAGAGCTCCTAGACCTTCCTATAAGAAGTTAGCCAAAAAGTAGCTTCGAAAAACGCTTAGGTTAAGTTTCAGAGTTGCTTCTAATGTACCAAAGCTGGACTTAGACATAATTTCACTCTCACAACATTATGGCTGGTTGGAGACAGTCCGAACCACAAGTACCGGGTCCATGGTTCTGGCCGTATACTGGGGGGACGGGGACGACTCCCATTAACCCCTGACTATACCGGGGATACGCTTATCACAATGCCTTTCTGGTCTGTGCTGAAGCAGGGCATTCTGGCAGCCAAGTGGCTTGACCTTTATTAGTGAGCCTGGTTACCCCCTCTCGGAACCACAGACTTAGAAATCGCCAGCTCATATACAGTGCATAAAATATATTTATATATATACCCTTATACACCATTTTAATAAAAAATATCACAAAATTCTTCTAAGTCCCTCGGGAAGAGTGAAAGACGCGCACGTTCATTTTCAGAGCTCCTAGACCTTCCTATAAGAAGTTAGCCAAAAAGTAGCTTCGAAAAACGCTTAGGTTAAGTTTCAGAGTTGCTTCTAATGTACCAAAGCTGGACTTAGACATAATTTCACTCTCACAACATTATGGCTGGTTGGAGACAGTCCGAACCACAAGTACCGGGTCCATGGTTCTGGCCGTATACTGGGGGGACGGGGACGACTCCCATTAACCCCTGACTATACCGGGGATACGCTTATCACAATGCCTTTCTGGTCTGTGCTGAAGCAGGGCATTCTGGCAGCCAAGTGGCTTGACCTTTATTAGTGAGCCTGGTTACCCCCTCTCGGAACCACAGACTTAGAAATCGCCAGCTCATATACAGTGCATAAAATATATTTATATATATACCCTTATACACCATTTTAATAAAAAATATCACAAAATTCTTCTAAGTCCCTCGGGAAGAGTGAAAGACGCGCACGTTCATTTTCAGAGCTCCTAGACCTTCCTATAAGAAGTTAGCCAAAAAGTAGCTTCGAAAAACGCTTAGGTTAAGTTTCAGAGTTGCTTCTAATGTACCAAAGCTGGACTTAGACATAATTTCACTCTCACAACATTATGGCTGGTTGGAGACAGTCCGAACCACAAGTACCGGGTCCATGGTTCTGGCCGTATACTGGGGGGACGGGGACGACTCCCATTAACCCCTGACTATACCGGGGATACGCTTATCACAATGCCTTTCTGGTCTGTGCTGAAGCAGGGCATTCTGGCAGCCAAGTGGCTTGACCTTTATTAGTGAGCCTGGTTACCCCCTCTCGGAACCACAGACTTAGAAATCGCCAGCTCATATACAGTGCATAAAATATATTTATACTGTATATATACCCTTATACACCATTTTAATAAAAAATATCACAAAATTCTTCTAAGTCCCTCGGGAAGAGTAAAAGACGCGCACGTTCATTTTCAGAGTTCCTAGACCTTCCTATAAGAAGTTAGCCAAAAAGTAGCTTCGAAAAACGCTTAGGTTAAGTTTCAGAGTTGCTTCTAATGTACCAAAGCTGGACTTAGACATAATTTCACTCTCACAACATTATGGCTGGTTGGAGACAGTCCGAACCACAAGTACTGGGTCCATGGTTCTGGCCGTATACTGGGGGGACGGGGACGACTCCCATTAACCCCTGACTATACCGGGGATACGCTTATCACAATGCCTTTCTGGTCTGTGCTGAAGCAGGGCATTCTGGCAGCCAAGTGGCTTGACCTTTATTAGTGAGCCTGGTTACCCCCTCTCGGAACCACAGACTTAGAAATCGCCAGCTCATATACAGTGCATAAAATATATTTATATATATACCCTTATACACCATTTTAATAAAAAATATCACAAAATTCTTCTAAGTCCCTCGGGAAGAGTGAAAGACGCGCATGTTCATTTTCAGAGCTCCTAGACCTTCCTATAAGAAGTTAGCCAAAAAGTAGCTTCGAAAAACGCTTAGGTTAAGTTTCAGAGTTGCTTCTAATGTACCAAAGCTGGACTTAGACATAATTTCACTCTCACAACATTATGGCTGGTTGGAGACAGTCCGAACCACAAATACCGGGTCCATGGTTCTGGCCATATACTGGGGGGACGGGGACGACTCCCATTAACCTCTTACTATACCGGGGATACGCTTATCACAATGCCTTTCTGGTCTGTGCTGAAGCAGGGCATTCTGGCAGCTAATTGGCTTGACTTTTATTAGTGAGCCTGGTTACCCCCTCTCGGAACCACAGACTTAGAAATCGCCAGCTCATATACATGCATAAAATATATTTATATATATACCCTTATACACCATTTTAATAAAAAATATCACAAAATTCTTCTAAGTCCCTCGGGAAGAGTGAAAGACGCGCACGTTCATTTTCAGAGCTCCTAGACCTTCCTATAAGAAGTTAGCCAAAAAGTAGCTTCGAAAAACGCTTAGGTTAAGTTCCAGAGTTGCATCTAATGTACCGAAGCTGGACTTAGACATAATTTCACTCTCACAACATTATGGCTGGTTGGAGACAGTCCGAACCACAAATACAGGGTCCATGGTTCTGGCCATATACTGGGGGGACGGGAACGACTCCCATTAACCCCTGACTATACCGGGGATACGCTTATCACAATGCCTTTCTGGTCTGTGCTGAAGCAGGGCATTCTGGCAGCCAATTGGCTTGACTTTTATTAGTGAGCCTGGTTACCCCCTCTCGGAACCACAGACTTAGAAATCGCCAGCTCATATACATGCATAAAATAGATTTATATATATACCCTTATACACCATTTTAATAAAAAATATCACAAAATTCTTCTAAGTCCCTCGGGAAGAGTGAAAGACGCGCACGTTCATTTTCAGAGCTCCTAGACCTTCCTATAAGAAGTTAGCCAAAAAGTAGCTTCGAAAAACGCTTAGGTTAAGTTTCAGAGTTGCATCTAATGTACCGAAGCTGGACTTAGACATAATTTCACTCTCACAACATTATGGCTGGTTGGAGACAGTCCGAACCACAAATACCGGGTCCATGGTTCTGGCCATATACTGGGGGGACGGGAACGACTCCCATTAACCCCTGACTATACCGGGGATACGCTTATCACAATGCCTTTCTGGTCTGTGCTGAAGCAGGGCATTCTGGCAGCCAATTGGCTTGACTTTTATTAGTGAGCCTGGTTACCCCCTCTCGTAACCACAGACTTAGAAATCGCCAGCTCATATACAGTGCATAAAATATATTTATATATATACCCTTATACATCATTTTAATAAAAAATATCACAAAATTCTTCTAAGTCCCTCGGGAAGAGTGAAAGACGCGCACGTTCATTTTCAGAGCTCCTAAACCTTCCTATAAGAAGTTAGCCAAAAAGTAGCTTCGAAAAACGCTTAGGTTAAGTTTCAGAGTTGCTTCTAATGTACCAAAGCTGGACTTAGACATAATTTCACTCTCACAACATTATGGCTGGTTGGAGACAGTCCGAACCACAAATACCGGGTCCATGGTTCTGGGCGTATAATGGGGGGACGGGGACGACTCCCATTAACCCCTGACTATACCGGGGATACGCTTATCACAATGCCTTACTGGTCTGTGCTGAAGCAGGGCATTCTGGCATCCAAGTGGCTTGACCTTTATTAGTGAGCCTGGTTACCCCCTCTCGGAACCACAGACTTAGAAATCGCCAGCTCATATACATGCATAAAATATATTTATATATATACCCTTATACACCATTTTAATAAAAAATATCACAAAATTCTTCTAAGTCCCTCGGGAAGAGTGAAAGACGCGCACGTTCATTTTCAGAGCTCCTAGACCTTCCTATAAATAGTTAGCCAAAAAGTAGCTTCGAAAAACGCTTAGGTTAAGTTCCAGAGTTGCATCTAATGTACCGAAGCTGGACTTAGACATAATTTCACTCTCACAACATTATGGCTGGTTGGAGACAGTCCGAACCACAAATACAGGGTCCATGGTTCTGGCCATATACTGGGGGGACGGGAACGACTCCCATTAACCCCTGACTATACCGGGGATACGCTTATCACAATGCCTTTCTGGTCTGTGCTGAAGCAGGGCATTCTGGCATCAAAGTAGCTTGACCTTTATTAGTGAGCCTGGTTACCCCCTCTCGGAACCACAGACTTAGAAATCGCCAGCTCATATACAGTGCATAAAATAGATTTATATATATACCCTTATACACCATTTTAATAAAAAATATCACAAAATTCTTCTAAGTCCCTCGGGAAGAGTGAAAGACGCGCACGTTCATTTTCAGAGCTCCTAGACCTTCCTATAAGAAGTTAGCCAAAAAGTAGCTTCGAAAAACGCGTAGGTTAAGTTTCAGAGTTGCTTCTAATGTACCAAAGCTGGACTTAGACATAATTTCACTCTCACAACATTATGGCTGGTTGGAGACAGTCCGAACCACAAATACCGGGTCCATGGTTCTGGCCATATACTGGGGGGACGGGGACGACTCCCATTAACCTCTGACTATACCGGGGATACGCTTATCACAATGCCTTTCTGGTCTGTGCTGAAGCAGGGCATTCTGGCAGCCAATTGGCTTGACTTTTATTAGTGAGCCTGGTTACCCCCTCTCGGAACCACAGACTTAGAAATCGCCAGCTCATATACATGCATAAAATAGATTTATATATATACCCTTATACACCATTTTAATAAAAAATATCACAAAATTCTTTTAAGTCCCTCGGGAAGAGTTAAAGACGCGCACGTTCATTTTCAGAGCTCCTAGACCTTCCTATAAGAAGTTAGCCAAAAAGTAGCTTCGAAAAACGCTTAGGTTAAGTTTCAGAGTTGCATCTAATGTACCGAAGCTGGACTTAGACATAATTTCACTCTCACAACATTATGGCTGGTTGGAGACAGTCCGAACCACAAATACCGGGTCCATGGTTCTGGCCATATACTGGGGGGACGGGAACGACTCCCATTAACCCCTGACTATACCGGGGATACGCTTATCACAATGCCTTTCTGGTCTGTGCTGAAGCAGGGCATTCTGGCAGCCAATTGGCTTGACTTTTATTAGTGAGCCTGGTTACCCCCTCTCGTAACCACAGACTTAGAAATCGCCAGCTCATATACAGTGCATAAAATATATTTATATATATACCCTTATACATCATTTTAATAAAAAATATCACAAAATTCTTCTAAGTCCCTCGGGAAGAGTGAAAGACGCGCACGTTCATTTTCAGAGCTCCTAGACCTTCCTATAAGAAGTTAGCCAAAAAGTAGCTTCGAAAAACGCTTAGGTTAAGTTTCAGAGTTGCTTCTAATGTACCAAAGCTGGACTTAGACATAATTTCACTCTCACAACATTATGGCTGGTTGGAGACAGTCCGAACCACAAATACCGGGTCCATGGTTCTGGGCGTATACTGGGGGGACGGGGACGACTCCCATTAACCCCTGACTATACCGGGGATACGCTTATCACAATGCCTTACTGGTCTGTGCTGAAGCAGGGCATTCTGGCATCAAAGTAGCTTGACCTTTATTAGTGAGCCTGGTTACCCCCTCTCGGAACCACAGACTTAGAAATCGCCAGCTCATATACAGTGCATAAAATATATTTATATATATACCCTTATACACCATTTTAATAAAAAATATCACAAAATTCTTCTAAGTCCCTCGGGAAGAGTGAAAGACGCGCACGTTCATTTTCAGAGCTCCTAGACCTTCCTATAAGAAGTTAGCCAAAAAGTAGCTTCGAAAAACGCTTAGGTTAAGTTTCAGAGGTACTTCTAATGTACCAAAGCTGGACTTAGACATAATTTCACTCTCACAACATTATGGCTGGTTGGAGACAGTCCGAACCACAAGTACCGGGTCCATGGTTCTGGGCGTATAATGGGGGGACGGGGACGACTCCCATTAACCCCTGACTATACCGGGGATACGCTTATCACAATGCCTTACTGGTCTGTGCTGAAGCAGGGCATTCTGGCATCCAAGTGGCTTGACCTTTATTAGTGAGCCTGGTTACCCCCTCTCGGAACCACAGACTTAGAAATCGCCAGCTCATATACATGCATAAAATAGATTTATATATATACCCTTATACACCATTTTAATAAAAAATATCACAAAATTCTTCTAAGTCCCTCGGGAAGAGTGAAAGACGTGCACGTTCATTTTCAGAGCTCCTAGACCTTCCTATAAGAAGTTAGCCAAAAAGTAGCTTCGAAAAACGCTTAGGTTAAGTTTCAGAGTTGCTTCTAATGTACCAAAGCTGGACTTAGACATAATTTCACTCTCACAACATTATGGCTGGTTGGAGACAGTCCGAACCACAAATACCGGGTCCATGGTTCTGGCCATATACTGGGGGGACGGGGACGACTCCCATTAACCTCTGACTATACCGGGGATACGCTTATCACAATGCCTTTCTGGTCTGTGCTGAAGCAGGGCATTCTGGCAGCCAATTGGCTTGACTTTTATTAGTGAGCCTGGTTACCCCCTCTCGGAACCACAGACTAAGAAATCGCCAGCTCATATACATGCATAAAATATATTTATATATATACCCTTATACACCATTTTAATAAAAAATATCACAAAATTCTTCTAAGTCCCTCGGGAAGAGTGAAAGACGCGCACGTTCATTTTTAGATCTCCTAGACCTTCCTATAAGAATTTAGCCAAAAAGTAGCTTCGAAAAACGCTTAGGTTAAGTTTCAGAGTTGCATCTAATGTACCGAAGTTGGACTTAGACATAATTTCACTCTCACAACATTATGGCTGGTTGGAGACAGTCCGAACCACAAATACCGGGTCCATGGTTCTGGCCATATACTGGGGGGACGGGGACGACTCCCATTAACCCCTGACTATACCGGGGATACGCTTATCACAATGCCTTTCTGGTCTGTGCTGAAGCAGGGCATTCTGGCAGCCAATTGGCTTGACTTTTATTAGTGAGCCTGGTTACCCCCTCTCGTAACCACAGACTTAGAAATCGCCAGCTCATATACAGTGCATAAAATATATATATATATATACCCTTATACATCATTTTAATAAAAAATATCACAAAATTCTTCTAAGTCCCTCAGGAAGAGTGAAAGACGCGCACGTTCATTTTCAGTGCTCCTAGAAATTCCTATAAGAAGTTAGCCAAAAAGTAGCTTCGAAAAACGCTTAGGTTAAGTTTCAGAGTTGCTTCTAATGTACCAAAGCTGGACTTAGACATAATTTCACTCTCACAACATTATGGCTGGTTGGAGACAGTCCGAACCACAAGTACCGGGTCCATGGTTCTGGGCGTATACTGGGGGGACGGGGACGACTCCCATTAACCCCTGACTATACCGGGGATACGCTTATCACAATGCCTTACTGGTCTGTGCTGAAGCAGGGCATTCTGGCATCAAAGTAGCTTGACCTTTATTAGTGAGCCTGGTTACCCCCTCTCGGAACCACAGACTTAGAAATCGGCAGCTCATATACAGTGCATAAAATATATTTATATATATACCCTTATACACCATTTTAATAAAAAATATCACAAAATTCTTCTAAGTCCCTCTGGAAGAGTGAAAGACGCGCACGTTCATTTTCAGAGCTCCTAGACCTTCCTATAAGAAGTTAGCCAAAAAGTAGCTTCGAAAAACGCTTAGGTTAAGTTTCAGAGGTACTTCTAATGTACCAAAGCTGGACTTAGACATAATTTCACTCTCACAACATTATGGCTGGTTGGAGACAGTCCGAACCACAAGTACCGGGTCCATGGTTCTGGGCGTATACTGGGGGGACGGGGACGACTCCCATTAACCCCTGACTATACCGGGGATACGCTTATCACAATGCCTTTCTGGTCTGTGCTGAAGCAGGGCATTCTGGCATCCAAGTGGCTTGACCTTTATTAGTGAGCCTGGTTACCCCCTCTCGGAACCACAGACTTAGAAATCGCCAGCTCATATACATGCATAAAATATATTTATATATATACCCTTATACACCATTTTAATAAAAAATATCACAAAATTCTTCTAAGTCCCTCGGGAAGAGTGAAAGACGCGCACGTTCATTTTCAGAGCTCCTAGACCTTCCTATAAGAAGTTAGCCAAAAAGTACCTTCGAAAAACGCTTAGGTTAAGTTTCAGAGTTGCTTCTAATGTACCGAAGCTGGACTTAGACATAATTTCACTCTCACAACATTATGGCTGGTTGGAGACAGTCCGAACCACAAATACCGGGTCCATGGTTCTGGCCATATACTGGGGGGACGGGGACGACTCCCATTAACCTCTGACTATACCGGGGATACGCTTATCACAATGCCTTTCTGGTCTGTGCTGAAGCAGGGCATTCTGGCAGCCAATTGGCTTGACTTTTATTAGTGAGCCTGGTTACCCCCTCTCGGAACCACCGACTTAGAAATCGCCAGCTCATATACATGCATAACATATATTTATATATATACCCTTATACACCATTTTAATAAAAAATATCACAAAATTCTTCTAAGTCCCTCGGGAAGAGTGAAAGATGCGCACGTTCATTTTTAGAGCTCCTAGACCTTCCTATAAGAAGTTAGCCAAAAAGTAGCTTCGAAAAACGCTTAGGTTAAGTTTCAGAGTTGCATCTAATGTACCGAAGCTGGACTTAGACATAATTTCACTCTCACAACATTATGGCTGGTTGGAGACAGTCCGAACCACAAATACCGGGTCCATGGTTCTGGCCATATACTGGGGGGACGGGGACGACTCCCATTAACCCCTGACTATACCGGGGATACGCTTATCACAATGCCTTTCTGGTCTGTGCTGAAGCAGGGCATTCTGGCAGCCAATTGGCTTGACTTTTATTAGTGAGCCTGGTTACCCCCTCTCGTAACCACAGACTTAGAAATCGCCAGCTCATATACAGTGCATAAAATATATTTATATATATACCCTTATACATCATTTTAATAAAAAATATCACAAAATTCTTCTAAGTCCCTCAGGAAGAGTGAAAGAAGCGCACGTTCATTTTCAGTGCTCCTAGACATTCCTATAAGAAGTTAGCCAAAAAGTAGCTTCGAAAAACGCTTAGGTTAAGTTTCAGAGTTGCTTCTAATGTACCAAAGCTGGACTTAGACATAATTTCACTCTCACAACATTATGGCTGGTTGGAGACAGTCCGAACCACAAGTACCGGGTCCATGGTTCTGGGCGTGTACTGGGGGGACGGGGACGACTCCCATTAACCCCTGACTATACCGGGGATACGCTTATCACAATGCCTTACTGGTCTGTGCTGAAGCAGGGCATTCTGGCATCAAAGTAGCTTGACCTTTATTAGTGAGCCTGGTTACCCCCTCTCGTAACCACAGACTTAGAAATCGCCAGCTCATATACAGTGCATAAAATATATTTATATATATACCCTTATACATCATTTTAATAAAAAATATCACAAAATTCTTCTAAGTCCCTCAGGAAGAGTGAAAGACGCGCACGTTCATTTTTAGTGCTCCTAGACATTCCTATAAGAAGTTAGCCAAAAAGTAGCTTCGAAAAACGCTTAGGTTAAGTTTCAGAGTTGCTTCTAATGTACCAAAGCTGGACTTAGACATAATTTCACTCTCACAACATTATGGCTGGTTGGAGACAGTCCGAACCACAAGTACCGGGTCCATGGTTCTGGGCGTATACTGGGGGGACGGGGACGACTCCCATTAACCCCTGACTATACCGGGGATACGCTTATCACAATGCCTTTCTGGTCTGTGCTGAAGCAGGGCATTCTGGCAGCCAATTGGCTTGACTTTTATTAGTGAGCCTGGTTACCCCCTCTCGGAACCACCGACTTAGAAATCGCCAGCTCATATACATGCATAACATATATTTATATATATACCCTTATACACCATTTTAATAAAAAATATCACAAAATTCTTCTAAGTCCCTCGGGAAGAGTGAAAGACGCGCACGTTCATTTTCAGAGCTCCTAGACATTCCTATAAGAAGTTAGCCAAAAAGTACCTTCGAAAAACGCTTAGGTTAAGTTTCAGAGTTGCTTCTAATGTACCAAAGCTGGACTTAGACATAATTTCACTCTCACAACATTATGGCTGGTTGGAGACAGTCCGAACCACAAATACCGGGTCCATGGTTCTGGCCATATACTGGGGGGACGGGGACGACTCCCATTAACCCCTGACTATACCGGGGATACGCTTATCACAATGCCTTTCTGGTCTGTGCTGAAGCAGGGCATTCTGGCAGCCAATTGGCTTGACTTTTATTAGTGAGCCTGGTTACCCCCTCTCGTAACCACAGACTTAGAAATCGCCAGCTCATATACAGTGCATAAAATATATTTATATATATACCCTTATACATCATTTTAATAAAAAATATCACAAAATTCTTCTAAGTCCCTCAGGAAGAGTGAAAGACGCGCACGTTCATTTTCAGTGCTCCTAGACATTCCTATAAGAAGTTAGCCAAAAAGTAGCTTCGAAAAACGCTTAGGTTAAGTTTCAGAGTTGCTTCTAATGTACCAAAGCTGGACTTAGACATAATTTCACTCTCACAACATTATGGCTGGTTGGAGACAGTCCGAACCACAAGTACCGGGTCCATGGTTCTGGGCGTGTACTGGGGGGACGGGGACGACTCCCATTAACCCCTGACTATACCGGGGATACGCTTATCACAATGCCTTACTGGTCTGTGCTGAAGCAGGGCATTCTGGCATCAAAGTAGCTTGACCTTTATTAGTGAGCCTGGTTACCCCCTCTCGTAACCACAGACTTAGAAATCGCCAGCTCATATACAGTGCATAAAATATATTTATATATATACCCTTATACATCATTTTAATAAAAAATATCACAAAATTCTTCTAAGTCCCTCAGGAAGAGTGAAAGACGCGCACGTTCATTTTCAGTGCTCCTAGACATTCCTATAAGAAGTTAGCCAAAAAGTAGCTTCGAAAAACGCTTAGGTTAAGTTTCAGAGTTGCTTCTAATGTACCAAAGCTGGACTTAGACATAATTTCACTCTCACAACATTATGGCTGGTTGGAGACAGTCCGAACCACAAGTACCGGGTCCATGGTTCTGGGCGTATACTGGGGGGACGGGGACGACTCCCATTAACCCCTGACTATACCGGGGATACGCTTATCACAATGCCTTTCTGGTCTGTGCTGAAGCAGGGCATTCTGGCAGCCAATTGGCTTGACTTTTATTAGTGAGCCTGGTTACCCCCTCTCGGAACCACCGACTTAGAAATCGCCAGCTCATATACATGCATAACATATATTTATATATATACCCTTATACACCATTTTAATAAAAAATATCACAAAATTCTTCTAAGTCCCTCGGGAAGAGTGAAAGACGCGCACGTTCATTTTCAGAGCTCCTAGACATTCCTATAAGAAGTTAGCCAAAAAGTACCTTCGAAAAACGCTTAGGTTAAGTTTCAGAGTTGCTTCTAATGTACCGAAGCTGGACTTAGACATAATTTCACTCTCACAACATTATGGCTGGTTGGAGACAGTCCGAACCACAAGTACCGGGTCCATGGTTCTGGGCGTGTACTGGGGGGACGGGGACGACTCCCATTAACCCCTGACTATACCGGGGATACGCTTATCACAATGCCTTACTGGTCTGTGCTGAAGCAGGGCATTCTGGCATCAAAGTAGCTTGACCTTTATTAGTGAGCCTGGTTACCCCCTCTCGTAACCACAGACTTAGAAATCGCCAGCTCATATACAGTGCATAAAATATATTTATATATATACCCTTATACATCATTTTAATAAAAAATATCACAAAATTCTTCTAAGTCCCTCAGGAAGAGTGAAAGACGCGCACGTTCATTTTCAGTGCTCCTAGACATTCCTATAAGAAGTTAGCCAAAAAGTAGCTTCGAAAAACGCTTAGGTTAAGTTTCAGAGTTGCTTCTAATGTACCGAAGCTGGACTTAGACATAATTTCACTCTCACAACATTATGGCTGGTTGGAGACAGTCCGAACCACAAATACCGGGTCCATGGTTCTGGCCATATACTGGGGGGACGGGGACGACTCCCATTAACCTCTGACTATACCGGGGATACGCTTATCACAATGCCTTTCTGGTCTGTGCTGAAGCAGGGCATTCTGGCAGCCAATTGGCTTGACTTTTATTAGTGAGCCTGGTTACCCCCTCTCGGAACCACAGACTTAGAAATCGCCAGCTCATATACATGCATAAAATATATTTATATATATACCCTTATACACCAATTTAATAAAAAATATCACAAAATTCTTCTATGTCCCTCGGGAAGAGTGAAAGACGCGCACATTCATTTTTAGAGCTCCTAGACCTTCCTATAAGAAGTTAGCCAAAAAGTAGCTTCGAAAAACGCTTAGGTTAAGTTTCAGAGTTGCATCTAATGTACCGAAGCTGGACTTAGACATAATTTCACTCTAACAACATTATGGCTGGTTGGAGACAGTCCGAACCACAAATACCGGGTCCATGGTTCTGGCCATATACTGTGGGGACGGGGACGACTCCCATTAACCCCTGACTATACCGGGGATACGCTTATCACAATGCCTTTCTGGTCTGTGCTGAAGCAGGGCATTCTGGCAGCCAATTGGCTTGACTTTTATTAGTGAGCCTGGTTACCCCCTCTCGTAACCACAGACTTAGAAATCGCCAGCTCATATACAGTGCATAAAATATATTTATATATATACCCTTATACATCATTTTAATAAAAAATATCACAAAATTCTTCTAAGTCCCTCAGGAAGAGTGAAAGACGCGCACGTTTATTTTCAGAGCTCCTAGACATTCCTATAAGAAGTTAGCCAAAAAGTAGCTTCGAAAAACGCTTAGGTTAAGTTTCAGAGTTGCTTCTAATGTACCAAAGCTGGACTTAGACATAATTTCACTCTCACAACATTATGGCTGGTTGGAGACAGTCCGAACCACAAGTACCGGGTCCATGGTTCTGGGCGTATACTGGGGGGACGGGGACGACTCCCATTAACCCCTGACTATACCGGGGATACGCTTATCACAATGCCTTACTGGTCTGTGCTGAAGCAGGGCATTCTGGCATCCAAGTGGCTTGACCTTTATTAGTGAGCCTGGTTACCCCCTCTCGGAACCACAGACTTAGAAATCGCCAGCTCATATACAGTGCATAAAATATATTTATATATATACCCTTATACACCATTTTAATAAAAAATATCACAAAATTCTTCTAAGTCCCTCGGGAAGAGTGAAAGACGCGCACGTTAATTTTTAGAGCTCCTAGACCTTCCTATAAGAAGTTAGCCAAAAAGTAGCTTCGAAAAACGCTTAGGTTAAGTTTCAGAGGTACTTCTAATGTACCAAAGCTGGACTTAGACATAATTTCACTCTCACAACATTATGGCTGTTTGGAGACAGTCCGAACCACAAGTACCGGGTCCATGGTTCTGGGCGTATACTGGGGGGACGGGGACGACTCCCATTAACCCCTGACTATATCGGGGATACGCTTATCACAATGCCTTACTGGTCTGTGCTGAAGCAGGGCATTCTGGCATCCAAGTGGCTTGACCTTTATTAGTGAGCCTGGTTACCCCCTCTCGGAACCACAGACTTAGAAATCGCCAGCTCATATACAGTGCATAAAATATATTTATATATATACCCTTATACACCATTTTAATAAAAAATATCACAAAATTCTTCTAAGTACCTCGGGAAGAGTGAAAGACGCGCACGTTCATTTTCAGAGCTCCTAGACCTTCCTATAAGAAGTTAGCCAAAAAGTAGCTTCGAAAAACGCTTAGGTTAAGTTTCAGAGTTGCTTCTAATGTACCAAAGCTTTACTAAGACATAATTTCACTCTCACAACATTATGGCTGGTTGGAGACAGTCCAAACCATAATTACCGGGTCCATGGTTCTGGGCGTATACTGGGGGGACGGGGACGACTCCCATTAACCCCTGACTGTACCGGGGATACGCTTATCACAATGCCTTTCTGGTCTGTGCTGAAGCAGGGCATTCTGGCAGCCAATTGGCTTGACTTTTATTAGTGAGCCTGGTTACCCCCTCTCGGAACCACAGACTTAGAAATCGCCAGCTCATATACATGCATAAAATATATTTATATATATACCCTTATACACCATTTTAATAAAAAATATCACAAAATTCTTCTAAGTACCTCAGGAAGAGTGAAAGACGCGCACGTTTATTTTCAGAGCTCCTAGACATTCCTATAAGAAGTTAGCCAAAAAGTACCTTCGAAAAACGCTTAGGTTAAGTTTCAGAGTTGCTTCTAATGTACCGAAGCTGGACTTAGACATAATTTCACTCTCACAACATTATGGCTGGTTGGAGACAGTCCGAACCACAAATACCGGGTCCATGGTTCTGGCCATATACTGGGGGGACGGGGACGACTCCCATTAACCTCTGACTATACCGGGGATACGCTTATCACAATGCCTTACTGGTCTGTGCTGAAGCAGGGCATTCTGGCAGACAATTGGCTTGACTTTTATTAGTGAGCCTGGTTACCCCTCTCGGAACCACAGACTTAGAAATCGCCAGCTCATATACATGCATAAAATATATTTATATATATACCCTTATACACCATTTTAATAAAAAATATCACAAAATTCTTCTAAGTCCCTCGGGAAGAGTGAAAGACGCGCACGTTCATTTTCAGAGCTCCTAGACATTCCTATAAGAAGTTAGCCAAAAAGTACCTTCGAAAAACGCTTAGGTTAAGTTTCAGAGTTGCTTCTAATGTACCGAAGCTGGACTTAGACATAATTTCACTCTCACAACATTATGGCTGGTTGGAGACAGTCCGAACCACAAATACCGGGTCCATGGTTCTGGCCATATACTGGGGGGACGGGGACGACTCCCATTAACCTCTGACTATACCGGGGATACGCTTATCACAATGCCTTTCTGGTCTGTGCTGAAGCAGGGCATTCTGGCAGCCAATTGGCTTGACTTTTATTAGTGAGCCTGGTTACCCCCTCTCGGAACCACAGACTTAGAAATCGCCAGCTCATATACATGCATAAAATATATTTATATATATACCCTTATACACCAATTTAATAAAAAATATCACAAAATTCTTCTATGTCCCTCGGGAAGAGTGAAAGACGCGCACATTCATTTTTAGAGCTCCTAGACCTTCCTATAAGAAGTTAGCCAAAAAGTAGCTTCGAAAAACGCTTAGGTTAAGTTTCAGAGTTGCTTCTAATGTACCGAAGCTGGAATTAGACATAATTTCACTCTCACAACATTATGGCTGGTTGGAGACAGTCCGAACCACAAATACCGGGTCCATGGTTCTGGCCATATACTGGGGGGACGGGGACGACTCCCATTAACCCCTGACTATACCGGGGATACGCTTATCACAATGCCTTACTGGTCTGTGCTGAAGCAGGGCATTCTGGCAGCCAAGTTGCTTGACCTTTATTAGTGAGCCTGGTTACCCCCTCTCGGAACCACAGACTTAGAAATCGCCAGCTCATATACAGTGCATAAAATATATTTATATATATACCCTTATACACCATTTTAATAAAAAATATCACAAAATTCTTCTAAGTCCCTCGGAAAGAGTGAAAGACGCGCACGTTCATTTTCAGAGCTCCTAGACCTTCCTATAAGAAGTTAGCCAAAAAGTAGCTTCGAAAAACGCTTAGGTTAAGTCTCAGAGTTGCATCTAATGTACTGAAGCTGGACTTAGACATAATTTCACTCTCACAACATTATGGCTGGTTGGAGAGAGTCCGAACCACAAATACCGGGTCCATGGTTCTGGCCATATACTGGGGGGACGGGGACGACTCCCATTAACCCCTGACTATACCGGGGATACGCTTATCACAATGCCTTACTGGTCTGTGCTGAAGCAGGGCATTCTGGCAGCCAAGTTGCTTGACCTTTATTAGTGAGCCTGGTTACCCCCTCTCGGAACAACAGACTTAGAAATCGCCAGCTCATATACAGTGCATAAAATATATTTATATATATACCCTTATACACCATTTTAATAAAAAATATCACAAAATTCTTCTAAGTCCCTCGGGAAGAGTGAAAGACGCGCACGTTCATTTTCAGAGCTCCTAGACCTTCCTATAAGAAGTTAGCCAAAAAGTAGCTTCGAAAAACGCTTAGGTTAAGTTTCAGAGTTGCTTCTAATGTACCGAAGCTGGAATTAGACATAATTTCACTCTCACAACATTATGGCTGGTTGGAGACAGTCCGAACCACAAATACCGGGTCCATGGTTCTGGCCATATACTGGGGGGACGGGGACGACTCCCATTAACCCCTGACTATACCGGGGATACGCTTATCACAATGCCTTACTGGTCTGTGCTGAAGCAGGGCATTCTGGCAGCCAAGTTGCTTGACCTTTATTAGTGAGCCTGGTTACCCCCTCTCGGAACCACAGACTTAGAAATCGCCAGCTCATATACAGTGCATAAAATATATTTATATATATACCCTTATACACCATTTTAATAAAAAATATCACAAAATTCTTCTAAGTCCCTCGGGAAGAGTAAAAGACGCGCACGGTCATTTTCAGAGCTCCTAGACCTTCCTATAAGAAGTTAGCCAAAAAGTAGCTTCAAAAAACGCTTAGGTTAAGTTTCAGAGTTGCTTCTAATGTACCGAAGCTGGAATTAGACATAATTTCACTCTCACAACATTATGGCTGGTTGGAGACAGTCCGAACAACAAGTACTGGGTCCATGGTTCTGGGCGTATACTGGGGGGACGGGGACGACTCCCATTAACCCCTGACTATACCGGGGATACGCTTATCACAATGCCTTACTGGTCTGTGCTGAAGCAGGGCATTCTGGCAGCCAAGTTGCTTGACCTTTATTAGTTAGCCTGGTTACCCCCTCTCGGAACCACAGACTTAGAAATCGCCAGCTCATATACAGTGCATAAAATATATTTATATATATACCCTTATACACCATTTTAATAAAAAATATCACAAAATTCTTCTAAGTCCCTCGGAAAGAGTGAAAGACGCGCACGTTCATTTTCAGAGCTCCTAGACCTTCCTATAAGAAGTTAGCCAAAAAGTAGCTTCGAAAAACGCTTAGGTTAAGTCTCAGAGTTGCATCTAATGTACTGAAGCTGGACTTAGACATAATTTCACTCTCACAACATTATGGCTGGTTGGAGACAGTCCGAACCACAAATACCGGGTCCATGGTTCTGGCCATATACTGGGGGGACGGGGACGACTCCCATTAACCCCTGACTATACCGGGGATACGCTTATCACAATGCCTTACTGGTCTGTGCTGAAGCAGGGCATTCTGGCAGCCAAGTTGCTTGACCTTTATTAGTGAGCCTGGTTACCCCCTCTCGGAACAACAGACTTAGAAATCGCCAGCTCATATACAGTGCATAAAATATATTTATATATATACCCTTATACACCATTTTAATAAAAAATATCACAAAATTCTTCTAAGTCCCTCGGGAAGAGTGAAAGACGCGCACGTTCATTTTCAGAGCTCCTAGACCTTCCTATAAGAAGTTAGCCAAAAAGTAGCTTCGAAAAACGCTTAGGTTAAGTTTCAGAGTTGCTTCTAATGTACCGAAGCTGGAATTAGACATAATTTCACTCTCACAACATTATGGCTGGTTGGAGACAGTCCGAACCACAAATACCGGGTCCATGGTTCTGGCCATATACTGGGGGGACGGGGACGACTCCCATTAACCCCTGACTATACCGGGGATACGCTTATCACAATGCCTTTCTGGTCTGTGCTGAAGCAGGGCATTCTGGCAGCCAATTGGCTTGACTTTTATTAGTGAGCCTGGTTACCCCCTCTCGTAACCACAGACTTAGAAATCGCCAGCTCATATACAGTGCATAAAATATATTTATATATATACCCTTATACATCATTTTAATAAAAAATATCACAAAATTCTTCTAAGTCCCTCAGGAAGAGTGAAAGACGCGCACGTTCATTTTCAGAGCTCCTAGACATTCCTATAAGAAGTTAGCCAAAAAGTAGCTTCGAAAAACGCTTAGGTTAAGTTTCAGAGTTGCTTCTAATGTACTGTACCAAAGCTGGACTTAGACATAATTTCACTCTCACAACATTATGGCTGGTTGGAGACAGTCCGAACCACAAGTACCGGGTCCATGGTTCTGGGTGTATACTGGGGGGACGGGGACGACTCCCATTAACCCCTGACTATACCGGGGATACGCTTATCACAATGCCTTACTGGTCTGTGCTGAAGCAGGGCATTCTGGCATCCAAGTGGCTTGACCTTTATTAGTGAGCCTGGTTACCCCCTCTCGGAACCACAGACTTAGAAATCGCCAACTCATATACAGTGCATAAAATATATTTATATATATACCCTTATACACCATTTTAATAAAAAATATCACAAAATTCTTCTAAGTCCCTCGGGAAGAGTGAAAGACGCGCACGTTCATTTTTAGAGCTCCTAGACCTTCCTATAAGAAGTTAGCCAAAAAGTAGCTTCGAAAAACGCTTAGGTTAAGTTTCAGAGGTACTTCTTATGTACCAAAGCTGGACTTAGACATAATTTCACTCTCACAACATTATGGCTGGTTGGAGACAGTCCAAACCATAATTACCGGGTCCATGGTTCTGGGCGTATACTGGGGGGACGGGGACGACTCCCATTAACCCCTGACTGTACCGGGGATACGCTTATCACAATGCCTTTCTGGTCTGTGCTGAAGCAGGGCATTCTGGCAGCCAATTGGCTTGACTTTTATTAGTGAGCCTGGTTACCCCCTCTCGGATCCACAGACTTAGAAATCGCCAGCTCATATACATGCATAAAATATATTTATATATATACCCTTATACACCATTTTAATAAAAAATATCACAAAATTCTTCTAAGTCCCTCGGGAAGAGTGAAAGACGCGCACGTTCATTTTCAGAGCTCCTAGACCTTCCTATAAGAAGTTAGCCAAAAAGTAGCTTCGAAAAACGCTTAGGTTAAGTTTCAGAGTTGCATCTAATGTACCGAAGCTGGACTTAGACATAATTTCACTCTCACAACATTATGGCTGGTTGGAGACAGTCCGAACCACAAATACCGGGTCCATGGTTCTGGCCATATACTGGGGGGACGGGGACGACTCCCATTAAACCCTGACTATACCGGGGATACGCTTATCACAATGCCTTTCTGGTCTGTGCTGAAGCAGGGCATTCTGGCAGCCAATTGGCTTGACTTTTATTAGTGAGCCTGGTTACCCCCTCTCGTAACCACAGACTTAGAAATCGCCAGCTCATATACAGTGCATAAAATATATTTATATATATACCCTTATACAGTACATCATTTTAATAAAAAATATCACAAAATTCTTCTAAGTCCCTCAGGAAGAGCGAAAGACGCGCACGTTCATTTTCAGAGCTCCTAGACATTCCTATAAGAAGTTAGCCAAAAAGTACCTTCGAAAAACGCTTAGGTTAAGTGTCAGAGTTGCTTCTAATGTACCGAAGCTGGACTTAGACATAATTTCACTCTCACAACATTATGGCGGGTTGGAGACAGTCCGAACCACAAATACCGGGTCCATGGTTCTGGCCATATACTGGGGGGACGGGGACGACTCCCATTAACCTCTGACTATACCGGGGATACGCTTATCACAATGCCTTTCTGGTCTGTGCTGAAGCAGGGCATTCTGGCAGCCAATTGGCTTGACTTTTATTAGTGAGCCTGGTTACCCCCTCTCGTAACCACAGACTTAGAAATCGCCAGCTCATATACAGTGCATAAAATATATTTATATATATACCCTTATACAGTACATCATTTTAATAAAAAATATCACAAAATTCTTCTAAGTCCCTCAGGAAGAGTGAAAGACGCGCACGTTCATTTTCAGAGCTCCTAGACATTCCTATAAGAAGTTAGCCAAAAAGTAGCTTCGAAAAACGCTTAGGTTAAGTTTCAGAGGTACTTCTAATGTACCAAAGCTGGACTTAGACATAATTTCACTCTCACAACATTATGGCTGGTTGGAGACAGTCCAAACCATAATTACCGGGTCCATGGTTCTGGGCGTATACTGGGGGGACGGGGACGACTCCCATTAACCCCTGACTGTACCGGGGATACGCTTATCACAATGCCTTTCTGGTCTGTGCTGAAGCAGGGCATTCTGGCAGCCAATTGGCTTGACTTTTATTAGTGAGCCTGGTTACCCCCTCTCGGATCCACAGACTTAGGAATCGCCAGCTCATATACATGCATAAAATATATTTATATATATACCCTTATACACCATTTTAATAAAAAATATCACAAAATTCTTCTAAGTCCCTCGGGAAGAGTGAAAGACGCGCACGTTCATTTTCAGAGCTCCTAGACCTTCCTATAAGAAGTTAGCCAAAAAGTAGCTTCGAAAAACGCTTAGGTTAAGTTTCAGAGTTGCATCTAATGTACCGAAGCTGGACTTAGACATAATTTCACTCTCACAACATTATGGCTGGTTGGAGACAGTCCGAACCACAAATACCGGGTCCATGGTTCTGGCCATATACTGGGGGGACGGGGACGACTCCCATTAAACCCTGACTATACCGGGGATACGCTTATCACAATGCCTTACTGGTCTGTGCTGAAGCAGGGCATTCTGGCAGCCAATTGGCTTGACTTTTATTAGTGAGCCTGGTTACACCCTCTCGTAACCACAGACTTAGAAATCGCCAGCTCATATACAGTGCATAAAATATATTTATATATATACCCTTATACAGTACATCATTTTAATAAAAAATATCACAAAATTCTTCTAAGTCCCTCAGGAAGAGCGAAAGACGCGCACGTTCATTTTCAGAGCTCCTAGACATTCCTATAAGAAGTTAGCCAAAAAGTACCTTCGAAAAACGCTTAGGTTAAGTGTCAGAGTTGCTTCTAATGTACCGAAGCTGGACTTAGACATAATTTCACTCTCACAACATTATGGCTGGTTGGAGACAGTCCGAACCACAAATACCGGGTCCATGGTTCTGGCCATATACTGGGGGGACGGGGACGACTCCCATTAACCTCTGACTATACCGGGGATACGCTTATCACAATGCCTTACTGGTCTGTGCTGAAGCAGGGCATTCTGGCAGCCAATTGTCTTGACTTTTATTAGTGAGCCTGGTTACCCCCTCTCGGAACCACAGACTTAGAAATCGCCAGCTCATATACATGCATAAAATATATTTATATATATACCCTTATACAGTACATCATTTTAATAAAAAATATCACAAAATTCTTCTAAGTCCCTCAGGAAGAGTGAAAGACGCGCACGTTCATTTTCAGAGCTCCTAGACCTTCCTATAAGAAGTTAGCCAAAAAGTAGCTTCGAAAAACGCTTACTGTAGGTTAAGTTTCAGAGTTGCTTCTAATGTACCAAAGCTGGACTTAGAAATAATTTCACTCTCACAACATTATGGCTGGTTGGAGACAGTCCGAACCACAAATACCGGGTCCATGGTTCTGGCCATATACTGGGGGGACGGGGACGACTCCCATTAACCCCTGACTATACCGGGGATACGCTTATCACAATGCCTTTCTGGTCTGTGCTGAAGCAGGGCATTCTGGCAGCCAATTGGCTTGACTTTTATTAGTGAGCCTGGTTACCCCCTCTCGGAACCACAGACTTAGAAATCGCCAGCTCATATAGAGTGCATAAAATATATTTATATATATACCCTTATACATCATTTTAATAAAAAATATCACAAAATTCTTCTAAGTCCCTCAGGAAGAGTGAAAGACGCGCACGTTCATTTTCAGAGCTCCTAGACATTCCTATAAGAAGTTAGCCAAAAAGTACCTTCGAAAAACGCTTAGGTTAAGTTTCAGAGTTGCTTCTAATGTACCGAAGCTGGACTTAGACATAATTTCACTCTCACAACATTATGGCTGGTTGGAGACACTCCGAACCACAAATACCGGGTCCATGGTTCTGGCCATATACTGGGGGGACGGGGACGACTCCCATTAACCCCTGACTATACCGGGGATACGCTTATCACAATGCCTTTCTGGTCTGTGCTGAAGCAGGGCATTCTGGCAGCCAATTGGCTTGACTTTTATTAGTGAGCCTGGTTACCCCCTCTCGTAACCACAGACTTAGAAATCGCCAGCTCATATACAGTGCATAAAATATATTTATATATATACCCTTATACATCATTTTAATAAAAAATATCACAAAATTCTTCTAAGTCCCTCAGGAAGAGTGAAAGACGCGCACGTTTATTTTCAGAGCTCCTAGACATTCCTATAAGAAGTTAGCCAAAAAGTAGCTTCGAAAAACGCTTAGGTTAAGTTTCAGAGTTGCTTCTAATGTACCAAAGCTGGACTTAGACATAATTTCACTCTCACAACATTATGGCTGGTTGGAGACAGTCCGAACCACAAGTACCGGGTCCATGGTTCTGGGCGTATACTGGGGGGACGGGGACGACTCCCATTAACCCCTGACTATACCGGGGATACGCTTATCACAATGCCTTACTGGTCTGTGCTGAAGCAGGGCATTCTGGCATCCAAGTGGCTTGACCTTTATTAGTGAGCCTGGTTACCCCCTCTCGGAACCACAGACTTAGAAATCGCCAGCTCATATACAGTGCATAAAATATATTTATATATATACCCTTATACACCATTTTAATAAAAAATATCACAAAATTCTTCTAAGTCCCTCGGGAAGAGTGAAAGACGCGCACGTTAATTTTTAGAGCTCCTAGACCTTCCTATAAGAAGTTAGCCAAAAAGTAGCTTCGAAAAACGCTTAGGTTAAGTTTCAGAGGTACTTCTAATGTACCAAAGCTGGACTTAGACATAATTTCACTCTCACAACATTATGGCTGTTTGGAGACAGTCCGAACCACAAGTACCGGGTCCATGGTTCTGGGCGTATACTGGGGGGACGGGGACGACTCCCATTAACCCCTGACTATATCGGGGATACGCTTATCACAATGCCTTACTGGTCTGTGCTGAAGCAGGGCATTCTGGCATCCAAGTGGCTTGACCTTTATTAGTGAGCCTGGTTACCCCCTCTCGGAACCACAGACTTAGAAATCGCCAGCTCATATACAGTGCATAAAATATATTTATATATATACCCTTATACATCATTTTAATAAAAAATATCACAAAATTCTTCTAAGTCCCTCAGGAAGAGTGAAAGACGCGCACGTTTATTTTCAGAGCTCCTAGACATTCCTATAAGAAGTTAGCCAAAAAGTAGCTTCGAAAAACGCTTAGGTTAAGTTTCAGAGTTGCTTCTAATGTACCAAAGCTGGACTTAGACATAATTTCACTCTCACAACATTATGGCTGGTTGGAGACAGTCCGAACCACAAGTACCGGGTCCATGGTTCTGGGCGTATACTGGGGGGACGGGGACGACTCCCATTAACCCCTGACTATACCGGGGATACGCTTATCACAATGCCTTACTGGTCTGTGCTGAAGCAGGGCATTCTGGCATCCAAGTGGCTTGACCTTTATTAGTGAGCCTGGTTACCCCCTCTCGGAACCACAGACTTAGAAATCGCCAGCTCATATACAGTGCATAAAATATATTTATATATATACCCTTATACACCATTTTAATAAAAAATATCACAAAATTCTTCTAAGTCCCTCGGGAAGAGTGAAAGACGCGCACGTTAATTTTTAGAGCTCCTAGACCTTCCTATAAGAAGTTAGCCAAAAAGTAGCTTCGAAAAACGCTTAGGTTAAGTTTCAGAGGTACTTCTAATGTACCAAAGCTGGACTTAGACATAATTTCACTCTCACAACATTATGGCTGTTTGGAGACAGTCCGAACCACAAGTACCGGGTCCATGGTTCTGGGCGTATACTGGGGGGACGGGGACGACTCCCATTAACCCCTGACTATATCGGGGATACGCTTATCACAATGCCTTACTGGTCTGTGCTGAAGCAGGGCATTCTGGCATCCAAGTGGCTTGACCTTTATTAGTGAGCCTGGTTACCCCCTCTCGGAACCACAGACTTAGAAATCGCCAGCTCATATACAGTGCATAAAATATATTTATATATATACCCTTATACACCATTTTAATAAAAAATATCACAAAATTCTTCTAAGTCCCTCGGGAAGAGTGAAAGACGCGCACGTTCATTTTCAGAGCTCCTAGACCTTCCTATAAGAAGTTAGCCAAAAAGTAGCTTCGAAAAACGCTTAGGTTAAGTTTCAGAGTTGCTTCTAATGTACCAAAGCTTTACTTAGACATAATTTCACTCTCACAACATTATGGCTGGTTGGAGACAGTCCAAACCATAATTACCGGGTCCATGGTTCTGGGCGTATAGTGGGGGGACGGGGACGACTCCCATTAACCCCTGACTGTACCGGGGATACGCTTATCACAATGCCTTTCTGGTCTGTGCTGAAGCAGGGCATTCTGGCAGCCAATTGGCTTGACTTTTATTAGTGAGCCTGGTTACCCCCTCTCGGAACCACAGACTTAGAAATCGCCAGCTCATATACATGCATAAAATATATTTATATATATACCCTTATACACCATTTTAATAAAAAATATCACAAAATTCTTCTAAGTACCTCAGGAAGAGTGAAAGACGCGCACGTTTATTTTCAGAGCTCCTAGACATTCCTATAAGAAGTTAGCCAAAAAGTACCTTCGAAAAACGCTTAGGTTAAGTTTCAGAGTTGCTTCTAATGTACCGAAGCTGGACTTAGACATAATTTCACTCTCACAACATTATGGCTGGTTGGAGACAGTCCGAACCACAAATACCGGGTCCATGGTTCTGGCCATATACTGGGGGGACGGGGACGACTCCCATTAACCTCTGACTATACCGGGGATACGCTTATCACAATGCCTTACTGGTCTGTGCTGAAGCAGGGCATTCTGGCAGACAATTGGCTTGACTTTTATTAGTGAGCCTGGTTACCCCTCTCGGAACCACAGACTTAGAAATCGCCAGCTCATATACATGCATAAAATATATTTATATATATACCCTTATACACCATTTTAATAAAAAATATCACAAAATTCTTCTAAGTCCCTCGGGAAGAGTGAAAGACGCGCACGTTCATTTTCAGAGCTCCTAGACCTTTCTATAAGAAGTTAGCCAAAAAGTAGCTTCGAAAAACGCTTAGGTTAAGTTTCAGAGTTGCATCTAATGTACCGAAGCTGGACTAAGACATAATTTCACTCACAACATTATGGCTGGTTGGAGACAGTCCGAACCACAAATACCGGGTCCATGGTTCTGGCCATATACTGGGGGGACGGGGACGACTCCCATTAACCCCTGACTATACGGGGGATACGCTTATCACAATGCCTTACTGGTCTGTGCTGAAGCAGGGCATTCTGGCAGCCAAGTGGCTTGACCTTTATTAGTGAGCCTGGTTACCCCCTCTCGGAACCACAGACTTAGAAATCGCCAGCTCATATACAGTGCATAAAATATATTTATATATATACCCTTATACATCATTTTAATAAAAAATATCACAAAATTCTTCTAAGTCTCTCAAGAAGAGTGAAAGACGCGCACGTTCATTTTCAGAGCTCCTAGACCTTCCTATAAGAAGTTAGCCAAAAAGTAGCTTCGAAAAACGCTTAGGTTAAGTTTCAGAGTTGCATCTAATGTACTTAAGCTGGACTTAGACATAATTTCACTCTCACAACATTATGGCTGGTTGGAGACAGTCCGAACCACAAATACCGGGTCCATGGTTCTGGCCATATACTGGGGGGACGGGGACGACTCCCATTAACCCCTGACTATACCGGGGATACGCTTATCACAATGCCTTTCTGGTCTGTGCTGAAGCAGGGCATTCTGGCAGCCAATTGGCTTGACTTTTATTAGTGAGCCTGGTTACCCCCTCTCGGAACCACAGACTTAGAAATCGCCAGCTCATATAGAGTGCATAAAATATATTTATATATATACCCTTATACATCATTTTAATAAAAAATATCACAAAATTCTTCTAAGTCCCTCAGGAATTTTGAAAGACGCGCACGTTCATTTTCAGAGCTCCTAGACATTCCTATAAGAAGTTAGCCAAAAAGTACCTTCGAAAAACGCTTAGGTTAAGTTTCAGAGTTGCTTCTAATGTACCGAAGCTGGACTTAGACATAATTTCACTCTCACAACATTATGGCTGGTTGGAGACACGCCGAACCACAAATACCGGGTCCATGGTTCTGGCCATATACTGGGGGAACGGGGACGACTCCCATTAACCCCTGACTATACCGGGGATACGCTTATCACAATGCCTTACTGGTCTGTGCTGAAGCAGGGCATTGTGGCAGCCAAGTGGCTTGACCTTTATTAGTGAGCCTGGTTACCCCCTCTTGGAACCACAGACTTAAAAATCGCCAGCTCATATACAGTGCATAAAATATATTTATATATATACCCTTATACATCATTTTAATAAAAAATTTCACAAAATTCTTCTAAGTCCCTCAGGAAGAGTGAAAGACGCGCACGTTCATTTTCAGAGCTCCTAGACCTTCCTATAAGAAGTTAGCCAAAAAGTAGCTTCGAAAAACGCTTAGGTTAAGTTTCAGAGTTGCTTCTAATGTACCGAAGCTAGACTTAGACATACTGTAATTTCACTCTCACGACATTATGGCTGGTTGGAGACAGTCCGAACCACAAATACCGAGTCCATGGTTCTGGCCATATACTGGGGGGACGGGGACGACTCCCATTAACCCCTGACTATACCGGGGATACGCGTATCACACTGCCTTACTGGTCTGTGCAGAAGCAGGGCATTCTGGCAGCCAAGTGGCTTGACCTTTATTAGTGAGCCTGGTTACCCCCTCTCGGAACCACAGACTTAGAAATCGCCAGCTCATATACAGTGCAACAAATATATTTATATATATACCCTTTTTTACCATTTTAATAAAAAATATCACAAAATTCTTCTAAGTCCCTCGGGAAGAGTGAAAGACGCGCACGTTCATTTTCAGAGCTCCTAGACCTTCCTATAAGAAGTTAGCCAAAAAGTAGCTTCGAAAAACGCTTAGGTTAAGTTTCAGAGTTGCTTCTAATGTACCAAAGCTGGACTTAGACATAATTTCACTCTCACAACATTATGGCTGGTTGGAGACAGTCCGAACCACAAGTACCGGGTCCATGGTTCTGGCCGTATACTGGGGGGACGGGGACGACTCCCATTAACCCCTGACTATACCGGGGATACGCTTATCACAATGCCTTTCTGGTCTGTGCTGAAGCAGGGCATTCTGGCAGCCAAGTGGCTTGACCTTTATTAGTGAGCCTGGTTACCCCCTCTCGGAACCACAGACTTAGAAATCGCCAGCTCATATACAGTGCATAAAATATATTTATATATATACCCTTATACACCATTTTAATAAAAAATATCACAAAATTCTTCTAAGTCCCTCGGGAAGAGTGAAAGACGCGCACGTTCATTTTCAGAGCTCCTAGACCTTCCTATAAGAAGTTAGCCAAAAAGTAGCTTCGAAAAACGCTTAGGTTAAGTTTCAGAGTTGCTTCTAATGTACCAAAGCTGGACTTAGACATAATTTCACTCTCACAACATTATGGCTGGTTGGAGACAGTCCGAACCACAAATACCGGGTCCATGGTTCTGGCCATATACTGGGGGGACGGGGACGACTCCCATTAACCTCTTACTATACCGGGGATACGCTTATCACAATGCCTTTCTGGTCTGTGCTGAAGCAGGGCATTCTGGCAGCTAATTGGCTTGACTTTTATTAGTGAGCCTGGTTACCCCCTCTCGGAACCACAGACTTAGAAATCGCCAGCTCATATACATGCATAAAATATATTTATATATATACCCTTATACACCATTTTAATAAAAAATATCACAAAATTCTTCTAAGTCCCTCGGGAAGAGTGAAAGACGCGCACGTTCATTTTCAGAGCTCCTAGACCTTTCTATAAGAAGTTAGCCAAAAAGTAGCTTCGAAAAACGCTTAGGTTAAGTTTCAGAGTTGCATCTAATGTACCGAAGCTGGACTAAGACATAATTTCACTCACAACATTATGGCTGGTTGGAGACAGTCCGAACCACAAATACCGGGTCCATGGTTCTGGCCATATACTGGGGGGACGGGGACGACTCCCATTAACCCCTGACTATACGGGGGATACGCTTATCACAATGCCTTACTGGTCTGTGCTGAAGCAGGGCATTCTGGCAGCCAAGTGGCTTGACCTTTATTAGTGAGCCTGGTTACCCCCTCTCGGAACCACAGACTTAGAAATCGCCAGCTCATATACAGTGCATAAAATATATTTATATATATACCCTTATACATCATTTTAATAAAAAATATCACAAAATTCTTCTAAGTCTCTCAAGAAGAGTGAAAGACGCGCACGTTCATTTTCAGAGCTCCTAGACCTTCCTATAAGAAGTTAGCCAAAAAGTAGCTTCGAAAAACGCTTAGGTTAAGTTTCAGAGTTGCATCTAATGTACTTAAGCTGGACTTAGACATAATTTCACTCTCACAACATTATGGCTGGTTGGAGACAGTCCGAACCACAAATACCGGGTCCATGGTTCTGGCCATATACTGGGGGGACGGGGACGACTCCCATTAACCCCTGACTATACCGGGGATACGCTTATCACAATGCCTTTCTGGTCTGTGCTGAAGCAGGGCATTCTGGCAGCCAATTGGCTTGACTTTTATTAGTGAGCCTGGTTACCCCCTCTCGGAACCACAGACTTAGAAATCGCCAGCTCATATAGAGTGCATAAAATATATTTATATATATACCCTTATACATCATTTTAATAAAAAATATCACAAAATTCTTCTAAGTCCCTCAGGAATTTTGAAAGACGCGCACGTTCATTTTCAGAGCTCCTAGACATTCCTATAAGAAGTTAGCCAAAAAGTACCTTCGAAAAACGCTTAGGTTAAGTTTCAGAGTTGCTTCTAATGTACCGAAGCTGGACTTAGACATAATTTCACTCTCACAACATTATGGCTGGTTGGAGACACGCCGAACCACAAATACCGGGTCCATGGTTCTGGCCATATACTGGGGGAACGGGGACGACTCCCATTAACCCCTGACTATACCGGGGATACGCTTATCACAATGCCTTACTGGTCTGTGCTGAAGCAGGGCATTGTGGCAGCCAAGTGGCTTGACCTTTATTAGTGAGCCTGGTTACCCCCTCTTGGAACCACAGACTTAAAAATCGCCAGCTCATATACAGTGCATAAAATATATTTATATATATACCCTTATACATCATTTTAATAAAAAATTTCACAAAATTCTTCTAAGTCCCTCAGGAAGAGTGAAAGACGCGCACGTTCATTTTCAGAGCTCCTAGACCTTCCTATAAGAAGTTAGCCAAAAAGTAGCTTCGAAAAACGCTTAGGTTAAGTTTCAGAGTTGCTTCTAATGTACCGAAGCTAGACTTAGACATACTGTAATTTCACTCTCACGACATTATGGCTGGTTGGAGACAGTCCGAACCACAAATACCGAGTCCATGGTTCTGGCCATATACTGGGGGGACGGGGACGACTCCCATTAACCCCTGACTATACCGGGGATACGCGTATCACACTGCCTTACTGGTCTGTGCAGAAGCAGGGCATTCTGGCAGCCAAGTGGCTTGACCTTTATTAGTGAGCCTGGTTACCCCCTCTCGGAACCACAGACTTAGAAATCGCCAGCTCATATACAGTGCAACAAATATATTTATATATATACCCTTTTTTACCATTTTAATAAAAAATATCACAAAATTCTTCTAAGTCCCTCGGGAAGAGTGAAAGACGCGCACGTTCATTTTCAGAGCTCCTAGACCTTCCTATAAGAAGTTAGCCAAAAAGTAGCTTCGAAAAACGCTTAGGTTAAGTTTCAGAGTTGCTTCTAATGTACCAAAGCTGGACTTAGACATAATTTCACTCTCACAACATTATGGCTGGTTGGAGACAGTCCGAACCACAAGTACCGGGTCCATGGTTCTGGCCGTATACTGGGGGGACGGGGACGACTCCCATTAACCCCTGACTATACCGGGGATACGCTTATCACAATGCCTTTCTGGTCTGTGCTGAAGCAGGGCATTCTGGCAGCCAAGTGGCTTGACCTTTATTAGTGAGCCTGGTTACCCCCTCTCGGAACCACAGACTTAGAAATCGCCAGCTCATATACAGTGCATAAAATATATTTATATATATACCCTTATACACCATTTTAATAAAAAATATCACAAAATTCTTCTAAGTCCCTCGGGAAGAGTGAAAGACGCGCACGTCCATTTTCAGAGCTCCTAGACCTTCCTATAAGAAGTTAGCCAAAAAGTAGCTTCGAAAAACGCTTAGGTTAAGTTTCAGAGTTGCTTCTAATGTACCAAAGCTGGACTTAGACATAATTTCACTCTCACAACATTATGGCTGGTTGGAGACAGTCCGAACCACAAATACCGGGTCCATGGTTCTGGCCATATACTGGGGGGACGGGGACGACTCCCATTAACCTCTTACTATACCGGGGATACGCTTATCACAATGCCTTTCTGGTCTGTGCTGAAGCAGGGCATTCTGGCAGCTAATTGGCTTGACTTTTATTAGTGAGCCTGGTTACCCCCTCTCGGAACCACAGACTTAGAAATCGCCAGCTCATATACATGCATAAAATATATTTATATATATACCCTTATACACCATTTTAATAAAAAATATCACAAAATTCTTCTAAGTCCCTCGGGAAGAGTGAAAGACGCGCACGTTCATTTTCAGAGCTCCTAGACCTTCCTATAAGAAGTTAGCCAAAAAGTAGCTTCGAAAAACGCTTAGGTTAAGTTCCAGAGTTGCATCTAATGTACCGAAGCTGGACTTAGACATAATTTCACTCTCACAACATTATGGCTGGTTGGAGACAGTCCGAACCACAAATACAGGGTCCATGGTTCTGGCCATATACTGGGGGGACGGGAACGACTCCCATTAACCCCTGACTATACCGGGGATACGCTTATCACAATGCCTTTCTGGTCTGTGCTGAAGCAGGGCATTCTGGCAGCCAATTGGCTTGACTTTTATTAGTGAGCCTGGTTACCCCCTCTCGGAACCACAGACTTAGAAATCGCCAGCTCATATTCATGCATAAAATATATTTATATATATACCCTTATACACCATTTTAATAAAAAATATCACAAAATTCTTCTAAGTCCCTCGGGAAGAGTGAAAGACGCGCACGTTCATTTTCAGAGCTCCTAGACCTTCCTATAAGAAGTTAGCCAAAAAGTAGCTTCGAAAAACGCGTAGGTTAAGTTTCAGAGTTGCTTCTAATGTACCAAAGCTGGACTTAGACATAATTTCACTCTCACAACATTATGGCTGGTTGGAGACAGTCCGAACCACAAATACCGGGTCCATGGTTCTGGCCATATACTGGGGGGACGGGGACGACTCCCATTAACCTCTGACTATACCGGGGATACGCTTATCACAATGCCTTTCTGGTCTGTGCTGAAGCAGGGCATTCTGGCAGCCAATTGGCTTGACTTTTATTAGTGAGCCTGGTTACCCCCTCTCGGAACCACAGACTTAGAAATCGCCAGCTCATATACATGCATAAAATAGATTTATATATATACCCTTATACACCATTTTAATAAAAAATATCACAAAATTCTTCTAAGTCCCTCGGGAAGAGTGAAAGACGCGCACGTTCATTTTCAGAGCTCCTAGACCTTCCTATAAGAAGTTAGCCAAAAAGTAGCTTCGAAAAACGCTTAGGTTAAGTTTCAGAGTTGCATCTAATGGACCGAAGCTGGACTTAGACATAATTTCACTCTCACAACATTATGGCTGGTTGGAGACAGTCCGAACCACAAATACCGGGTCCATGGTTCTGGCCATATACTGGGGGGACGGGAACGACTCCCATTAACCCCTGACTATACCGGGGATACGCTTATCACAATGCCTTTCTGGTCTGTGCTGAAGCAGGGCATTCTGGCAGCCAATTGGCTTGACTTTTATTAGTGAGCCTGGTTACCCCCTCTCGGAACCACAGACTTAGAAATCGCCAGCTCATATACATGCATAAAATAGATTTATATATATACCCTTATACACCATTTTAATAAAAAATATCACAAAATTCTTCTAAGTCCCTCGGGAAGAGTGAAAGACGCGCACGTTCATTTTCAGAGCTCCTAGACCTTCCTATAAGAAGTTAGCCAAAAAGTAGCTTCGAAAAACGCTTAGGTTAAGTTTCAGAGTTGCATCTAATGTACCGAAGCTGGACTTAGACATAATTTCACTCTCACAACATTATGGCTGGTTGGAGACAGTCCGAACCACAAATACCGGGTCCATGGTTCTGGCCATATACTGGGGGGACGGGAACGACTCCCATTAACCCCTGACTATACCGGGGATACGCTTATCACAATGCCTTTCTGGTCTGTGCTGAAGCAGGGCATTCTGGCAGCCAATTGGCTTGACTTTTATTAGTGAGCCTGGTTACCCCCTCTCGTAACCACAGACTTAGAAATCGCCAGCTCATATACAGTGCATAAAATATATTTATATATATACCCTTATACATCATTTTAATAAAAAATATCACAAAATTCTTCTAAGTCCCTCGGGAAGAGTGAAAGACGCGCACGTTCATTTTCAGAGCTCCTAGACCTTCCTATAAGAAGTTAGCCAAAAAGTAGCTTCGAAAAACGCTTAGGTTAAGTTTCAGAGTTGCTTCTAATGTACCAAAGCTGGACTTAGACATAATTTCACTCTCACAACATTATGGCTGGTTGGAGACAGTCCGAACCACAAATACCGGGTCCATGGTTCTGGGCGTATACTGGGGGGACGGGAACGACTCCCATTAACCCCTGACTATACCGGGGATACGCTTATCACAATGCCTTTCTGGTCTGTGCTGAAGCAGGGCATTCTGGCAGCCAATTGGCTTGACTTTTATTAGTGAGCCTGGTTACCCCCTCTCGGAACCACAGACTTAGAAATCGCCAGCTCATATTCATGCATAAAATATATTTATATATATACCCTTATACACCATTTTAATAAAAAATATCACAAAATTCTTCTAAGTCCCTCGGGAAGAGTGAAAGACGCGCACGTTCATTTTCAGAGCTCCTAGACCTTCCTATAAGAAGTTAGCCAAAAAGTAGCTTCGAAAAACGCTTAGGTTAAGTTCCAGAGTTGCATCTAATGTACCGAAGCTGGACTTAGACATAATTTCACTCTCACAACATTATGGCTGGTTGGAGACAGTCCGAACCACAAATACAGGGTCCATGGTTCTGGCCATATACTGGGGGGACGGGAACGACTCCCATTAACCCCTGACTATACCGGGGATACGCTTATCACAATGCCTTTCTGGTCTGTGCTGAAGCAGGGCATTCTGGCAGCCAATTGGCTTGACTTTTATTAGTGAGCCTGGTTACCCCCTCTCGGAACCACAGACTTAGAAATCGCCAGCTCATATTCATGCATAAAATATATTTATATATATACCCTTATACACCATTTTAATAAAAAATATCACAAAATTCTTCTAAGTCCCTCGGGAAGAGTGAAAGACGCGCACGTTCATTTTCAGAGCTCCTAGACCTTCCTATAAGAAGTTAGCCAAAAAGTAGCTTCGAAAAACGCGTAGGTTAAGTTTCAGAGTTGCTTCTAATGTACCAAAGCTGGACTTAGACATAATTTCACTCTCACAACATTATGGCTGGTTGGAGACAGTCCGAACCACAAATACCGGGTCCATGGTTCTGGCCATATACTGGGGGGACGGGGACGACTCCCATTAACCTCTGACTATACCGGGGATACGCTTATCACAATGCCTTTCTGGTCTGTGCTGAAGCAGGGCATTCTGGCAGCCAATTGGCTTGACTTTTATTAGTGAGCCTGGTTACCCCCTCTCGGAACCACAGACTTAGAAATCGCCAGCTCATATACATGCATAAAATAGATTTATATATATACCCTTATACACCATTTTAATAAAAAATATCACAAAATTCTTCTAAGTCCCTCGGGAAGAGTGAAAGACGCGCACGTTCATTTTCAGAGCTCCTAGACCTTCCTATAAGAAGTTAGCCAAAAAGTAGCTTCGAAAAACGCTTAGGTTAAGTTTCAGAGTTGCATCTAATGTACCGAAGCTGGACTTAGACATAATTTCACTCTCACAACATTATGGCTGGTTGGAGACAGTCCGAACCACAAATACCGGGTCCATGGTTCTGGCCATATACTGGGGGGACGGGAACGACTCCCATTAACCCCTGACTATACCGGGGATACGCTTATCACAATGCCTTTCTGGTCTGTGCTGAAGCAGGGCATTCTGGCAGCCAATTGGCTTGACTTTTATTAGTGAGCCTGGTTACCCCCTCTCGGAACCACAGACTTAGAAATCGCCAGCTCATATACATGCATAAAATAGATTTATATATATACCCTTATACACCATTTTAATAAAAAATATCACAAAATTCTTCTAAGTCCCTCGGGAAGAGTGAAAGACGCGCACGTTCATTTTCAGAGCTCCTAGACCTTCCTATAAGAAGTTAGCCAAAAAGTAGCTTCGAAAAACGCTTAGGTTAAGTTTCAGAGTTGCATCTAATGTACCGAAGCTGGACTTAGACATAATTTCACTCTCACAACATTATGGCTGGTTGGAGACAGTCCGAACCACAAATACCGGGTCCATGGTTCTGGCCATATACTGGGGGGACGGGAACGACTCCCATTAACCCCTGACTATACCGGGGATACGCTTATCACAATGCCTTTCTGGTCTGTGCTGAAGCAGGGCATTCTGGCAGCCAATTGGCTTGACTTTTATTAGTGAGCCTGGTTACCCCCTCTCGTAACCACAGACTTAGAAATCGCCAGCTCATATACAGTGCATAAAATATATTTATATATATACCCTTATACATCATTTTAATAAAAAATATCACAAAATTCTTCTAAGTCCCTCGGGAAGAGTGAAAGACGCGCACGTTCATTTTCAGAGCTCCTAGACCTTCCTATAAGAAGTTAGCCAAAAAGTAGCTTCGAAAAACGCTTAGGTTAAGTTTCAGAGTTGCTTCTAATGTACCAAAGCTGGACTTAGACATAATTTCACTCTCACAACATTATGGCTGGTTGGAGACAGTCCGAACCACAAATACCGGGTCCATGGTTCTGGGCGTATACTGGGGGGACGGGGACGACTCCCATTAACCCCTGACTATACCGGGGATACGCTTATCACAATGCCTTACTGGTCTGTGCTGAAGCAGGGCATTCTGGCATCAAAGTAGCTTGACCTTTATTAGTGAGCCTGGTTACCCCCTCTCGGAACCACAGACTTAGAAATCGCCAGCTCATATACAGTGCATAAAATATATTTATATATATACCCTTATACATCATTTTAATAAAAAATATCACAAAATTCTTCTAAGTCCCTCGGGAAGAGTGAAAGACGCGCACGTTCATTTTCAGAGCTCCTAGACCTTCCTATAAGAAGTTAGCCAAAAAGTAGCTTCGAAAAACGCTTAGGTTAAGTTTCAGAGGTACTTCTAATGTACCAAAGCTGGACTTAGACATAATTTCACTCTCACAACATTATGGCTGGTTGGAGACAGTCCGAACCACAAGTACCGGGTCCATGGTTCTGGGCGTATAATGGGGGGACGGGGACGACTCCCATTAACCCCTGACTATACCGGGGATACGCTTATCACAATGCCTTACTGGTCTGTGCTGAAGCAGGGCATTCTGGCATCCAAGTGGCTTGACCTTTATTAGTGAGCCTGGTTACCCCCTCTCGGAACCACAGACTTAGAAATCGCCAGCTCATATACATGCATAAAATAGATTTATATATATACCCTTATACACCATTTTAATAAAAAATATCACAAAATTCTTCTAAGTCCCTCGGGAAGAGTGAAAGACGTGCACGTTCATTTTCAGAGCTCCTAGACCTTCCTATAAGAAGTTAGCCAAAAAGTAGCTTCGAAAAACGCTTAGGTTAAGTTTCAGAGTTGCTTCTAATGTACCAAAGCTGGACTTAGACATAATTTCACTCTCACAACATTATGGCTGGTTGGAGACAGTCCGAACCACAAATACCGGGTCCATGGTTCTGGCCATATACTGGGGGGACGGGGACGACTCCCATTAACCTCTGACTATACCGGGGATACGCTTATCACAATGCCTTTCTGGTCTGTGCTGAAGCAGGGCATTCTGGCAGCCAATTGGCTTGACTTTTATTAGTGAGCCTGGTTACCCCCTCTCGGAACCACAGACTTAGAAATCGCCAGCTCATATACATGCATAAAATATATTTATATATATACACTTATACACCATTTTAATAAAAAATATCACAAAATTCTTCTAAGTCCCTCGGGAAGAGTGAAAGACGCGCACGTTCATTTTCAGAGCTCCTAGACCTTCCTATAAGAAGTTAGCCAAAAAGTAGCTTCGAAAAACGCTTAGGTTAAGTTTCAGAGTTGCTTCTAATGTACCAAAGCTGGACTTAGACATAATTTCACTCTCACAACATTATGGCTGGTTGGAGACAGTCCGAACCACAAATACCGGGTCCATGGTTCTGGCCATATACTGGGGGGACGGGAACGACTCCCATTAACCCCTGACTATACCGGGGATACGCTTATCACAATGCCTTTCTGGTCTGTGCTGAAGCAGGGCAATCTGGCAGCCAATTGGCTTGACTTTTATTAGTGAGCCTGGTTACCCCCTCTCGTAACCACAGACTTAGAAATCGCCAGCTCATATACAGTGCATAAAATATATTTATATATATACCCTTATACATCATTTTAATAAAAAATATCACAAAATTCTTCTAAGTCCCTCAGGAAGAGTGAAAGACGCGCACGTTCATTTTCAGAGCTCCTAGACATTCCTATAAGAAGTTAGCCAAAAAGTACCTTCGAAAAACGCTTAGGTTAAGTTTCAGAGTTGCTTCTAATGTACCGAAGCTGGACTTAGACATAATTTCACTCTCACAACATTATGGCTGGTTGGAGACAGTCCGAACCACAAGTACCGGGTCCATGGTTCTGGGCGTATAATGGGGGGACGGGGACGACTCCCATTAACCCCTGACTATACCGGGGATACGCTTATCACAATGCCTTACTGGTCTGTGCTGAAGCAGGGCATTCTGGCATCCAAGTGGCTTGACCTTTATTAGTGAGCCTGGTTACCCCCTCTCGGAACCACAGACTTAGAAATCGCCAGCTCATATACATGCATAAAATAGATTTATATATATACCCTTATACACCATTTTAATAAAAAATATCACAAAATTCTTCTAAGTCCCTCGGGAAGAGTGAAAGACGTGCACGTTCATTTTCAGAGCTCCTAGACCTTCCTATAAGAAGTTAGCCAAAAAGTAGCTTCGAAAAACGCTTAGGTTAAGTTTCAGAGTTGCTTCTAATGTACCAAAGCTGGACTTAGACATAATTTCACTCTCACAACATTATGGCTGGTTGGAGACAGTCCGAACCACAAATACCGGGTCCATGGTTCTGGCCATATACTGGGGGGACGGGGACGACTCCCATTAACCTCTGACTATACCGGGGATACGCTTATCACAATGCCTTTCTGGTCTGTGCTGAAGCAGGGCATTCTGGCAGCCAATTGGCTTGACTTTTATTAGTGAGCCTGGTTACCCCCTCTCGGAACCACAGACTTAGAAATCGCCAGCTCATATACATGTATAAAATATATTTATATATATACACTTATACACCATTTTAATAAAAAATATCACAAAATTCTTCTAAGTCCCTCGGGAAGAGTGAAAGACGCGCACGTTCATTTTCAGAGCTCCTAGACATTCCTATAAGAAGTTAGCCAAAAAGTAGCTTCGAAAAACGCTTAGGTTAAGTTTCAGAGTTGCTTCTAATGTACCAAAGCTGGACTTAGACATAATTTCACTCTCACAACATTATGGCTGGTTGGAGACAGTCCGAACCACAAATACCGGGTCCATGGTTCTGGCCATATACTGGGGGGACGGGAACGACTCCCATTAACCCCTGACTATACCGGGGATACGCTTATCACAATGCCTTTCTGGTCTGTGCTGAAGCAGGGCAATCTGGCAGCCAATTGGCTTGACTTTTATTAGTGAGCCTGGTTACCCCCTCTCGTAACCACAGACTTAGAAATCGCCAGCTCATATACAGTGCATAAAATATATTTATATATATACCCTTATACATCATTTTAATAAAAAATATCACAAAATTCTTCTACTGTAAGTCCCTCAGGAAGAGTGAAAGACGCGCACGTTCATTTTCAGAGCTCCTAGACATTCCTATAAGAAGTTAGCCAAAAAGTACCTTCGAAAAACGCTTAGGTTAAGTTTCAGAGTTGCTTCTAATGTACCGAAGCTGGACTTAGACATAATTTCACTCTCACAACATTATGGCTGGTTGGAGACAGTCCGAACCACAAATACCGGGTCCATGGTTCTGGCCATATACTGGGGGGACGGGGACGACTCCCATTAACCTCTGACTATACCGGGGATACGCTTATCACAATGCCTTTCTGGTCTGTGCTGAAGCAGGGCATTCTGGCAGCCAATTGGCTTGACTTTTATTAGTGAGCCTGGTTACCCCCTCTCGGAACCACAGACTTAGAAATCGCCAGCTCATATACATGCATAACATATATTTATATATATACCCTTATACACCATTTTAATAAAAAATATCACAAAATTCTTCTATGTCCCTCGGGAAGAGTGAAAGACGCGCACGTTCATTTTCAGAGCTCCTAGACATTCCTATAAGAAGTTAGCCAAAAAGTACCTTCGAAAAACGCTTAGGTTAAGTTTCAGAGTTGCTTCTAATGTACCGAAGCTGGACTTAGACATAATTTCACTCTCACAACATTATGGCTGGTTGGAGACAGTCCGAACCACAAATACCGGGTCCATGGTTCTGGCCATATACTGGGGGGACGGGGACGACTCCCATTAACCTCTGACTATACCGGGGATACGCTTATCACAATGCCTTTCTGGTCTGTGCTGAAGCAGGGCATTCTGGCAGCCAATTGGCTTGACTTTTATTAGTGAGCCTGGTTACCCCCTCTCGGAACCACAGACTAAGAAATCGCCAGCTCATATACATGCATAAAATATATTTATATATATACCCTTATACACCATTTTAATAAAAAATATCACAAAATTCTTCTAAGTCCCTCGGGAAGAGTGAAAGACGCGCACGTTCATTTTTAGATCTCCTAGACCTTCCTATAAGAATTTAGCCAAAAAGTAGCTTCGAAAAACGCTTAGGTTAAGTTTCAGAGTTGCATCTAATGTACCGAAGTTGGACTTAGACATAATTTCACTCTCACAACATTATGGCTGGTTGGAGACAGTCCGAACCACAAATACCGGGTCCATGGTTCTGGCCATATACTGGGGGGACGGGGACGACTCCCATTAACCCCTGACTATACCGGGGATACGCTTATCACAATGCCTTTCTGGTCTGTGCTGAAGCAGGGCATTCTGGCAGCCAATTGGCTTGACTTTTATTAGTGAGCCTGGTTACCCCCTCTCGTAACCACAGACTTAGAAATCGCCAGCTCATATACAGTGCATAAAATATATATATATATATACCCTTATACATCATTTTAATAAAAAATATCACAAAATTCTTCTAAGTCCCTCAGGAAGAGTGAAAGACGCGCACGTTCATTTTCAGTGCTCCTAGAAATTCCTATAAGAAGTTAGCCAAAAAGTAGCTTCGAAAAACGCTTAGGTTAAGTTTCAGAGTTGCTTCTAATGTACCAAAGCTGGACTTAGACATAATTTCACTCTCACAACATTATGGCTGGTTGGAGACAGTCCGAACCACAAATACCGGGTCCATGGTTCTGGCCATATACTGGGGGGACGGGGACGACTCCCATTAACCTCTGACTATACCGGGGATACGCTTATCACAATGCCTTTCTGGTCTGTGCTGAAGCAGGGCATTCTGGCAGCCAATTGGCTTGACTTTTATTAGTGAGCCTGGTTACCCCCTCTCGGAACCACAGACTTAGAAATCGCCAGCTCATATACATGTATAAAATATATTTATATATATACACTTATACACCATTTTAATAAAAAATATCACAAAATTCTTCTAAGTCCCTCGGGAAGAGTGAAAGACGCGCACGTTCATTTTCAGAGCTCCTAGACCTTCCTATAAGAAGTTAGCCAAAAAGTAGCTTCGAAAAACGCTTAGGTTAAGTTTCAGAGTTGCTTCTAATGTACCAAAGCTGGACTTAGACATAATTTCACTCTCACAACATTATGGCTGGTTGGAGACAGTCCGAACCACAAATACCGGGTCCATGGTTCTGGCCATATACTGGGGGGACGGGAACGACTCCCATTAACCCCTGACTATACCGGGGATACGCTTATCACAATGCCTTTCTGGTCTGTGCTGAAGCAGGGCAATCTGGCAGCCAATTGGCTTGACTTTTATTAGTGAGCCTGGTTACCCCCTCTCGTAACCACAGACTTAGAAATCGCCAGCTCATATACAGTGCATAAAATATATTTATATATATACCCTTATACATCATTTTAATAAAAAATATCACAAAATTCTTCTACTGTAAGTCCCTCAGGAAGAGTGAAAGACGCGCACGTTCATTTTCAGAGCTCCTAGACATTCCTATAAGAAGTTAGCCAAAAAGTACCTTCGAAAAACGCTTAGGTTAAGTTTCAGAGTTGCTTCTAATGTACCGAAGCTGGACTTAGACATAATTTCACTCTCACAACATTATGGCTGGTTGGAGACAGTCCGAACCACAAATACCGGGTCCATGGTTCTGGCCATATACTGGGGGGACGGGGACGACTCCCATTAACCTCTGACTATACCGGGGATACGCTTATCACAATGCCTTTCTGGTCTGTGCTGAAGCAGGGCATTCTGGCAGCCAATTGGCTTGACTTTTATTAGTGAGCCTGGTTACCCCCTCTCGGAACCACAGACTTAGAAATCGCCAGCTCATATACATGCATAACATATATTTATATATATACCCTTATACACCATTTTAATAAAAAATATCACAAAATTCTTCTATGTCCCTCGGGAAGAGTGAAAGACGCGCACGTTCATTTTCAGAGCTCCTAGACATTCCTATAAGAAGTTAGCCAAAAAGTACCTTCGAAAAACGCTTAGGTTAAGTTTCAGAGTTGCTTCTAATGTACCGAAGCTGGACTTAGACATAATTTCACTCTCACAACATTATGGCTGGTTGGAGACAGTCCGAACCACAAATACCGGGTCCATGGTTCTGGCCATATACTGGGGGGACGGGGACGACTCCCATTAACCTCTGACTATACCGGGGATACGCTTATCACAATGCCTTTCTGGTCTGTGCTGAAGCAGGGCATTCTGGCAGCCAATTGGCTTGACTTTTATTAGTGAGCCTGGTTACCCCCTCTCGGAACCACAGACTAAGAAATCGCCAGCTCATATACATGCATAAAATATATTTATATATATACCCTTATACACCATTTTAATAAAAAATATCACAAAATTCTTCTAAGTCCCTCGGGAAGAGTGAAAGACGCGCACGTTCATTTTTAGATCTCCTAGACCTTCCTATAAGAATTTAGCCAAAAAGTAGCTTCGAAAAACGCTTAGGTTAAGTTTCAGAGTTGCATCTAATGTACCGAAGTTGGACTTAGACATAATTTCACTCTCACAACATTATGGCTGGTTGGAGACAGTCCGAACCACAAATACCGGGTCCATGGTTCTGGCCATATACTGGGGGGACGGGGACGACTCCCATTAACCTCTGACTATACCGGGGATACGCTTATCACAATGCCTTTCTGGTCTGTGCTGAAGCAGGGCATTCTGGCAGCCAATTGGCTTGACTTTTATTAGTGAGCCTGGTTACCCCCTCTCGGAACCACAGACTTAGAAATCGCCAGCTCATATACAGTGCATAAAATATATATATATATATACCCTTATACATCATTTTAATAAAAAATATCACAAAATTCTTCTAAGTCCCTCAGGAAGAGTGAAAGACGCGCACGTTCATTTTCAGTGCTCCTAGAAATTCCTATAAGAAGTTAGCCAAAAAGTAGCTTCGAAAAACGCTTAGGTTAAGTTTCAGAGTTGCTTCTAATGTACCAAAGCTGGACTTAGACATAATTTCACTCTCACAACATTATGGCTGGTTGGAGACAGTCCGAACCACAAGTACCGGGTCCATGGTTCTGGGCGTATACTGGGGGGACGGGGACGACTCCCATTAACCCCTGACTATACCGGGGATACGCTTATCACAATGCCTTACTGGTCTGTGCTGAAGCAGGGCATTCTGGCATCAAAGTAGCTTGACCTTTATTAGTGAGCCTGGTTACCCCCTCTCGGAACCACAGACTTAGAAATCGGCAGCTCATATACAGTGCATAAAATATATTTATATATATACCCTTATACACCATTTTAATAAAAAATATCACAAAATTCTTCTAAGTCCCTCTGGAAGAGTGAAAGACGCGCACGTTCATTTTCAGAGCTCCTAGACCTTCCTATAAGAAGTTAGCCAAAAAGTAGCTTCGAAAAACGCTTAGGTTAAGTTTCAGAGGTACTTCTAATGTACCAAAGCTGGACTTAGACATAATTTCACTCTCACAACATTATGGCTGGTTGGAGACAGTCCGAACCACAAGTACCGGGTCCATGGTTCTGGGCGTATACTGGGGGGACGGGGACGACTCCCATTAACCCCTGACTATACCGGGGATACGCTTATCACAATGCCTTTCTGGTCTGTGCTGAAGCAGGGCATTCTGGCATCCAAGTGGCTTGACCTTTATTAGTGAGCCTGGTTACCCCCTCTCGGAACCACAGACTTAGAAATCGCCAGCTCATATACATGCATAAAATATATTTATATATATACCCTTATACACCATTTTAATAAAAAATATCACAAAATTCTTCTAAGTCCCTCGGGAAGAGTGAAAGACGCGCACGTTCATTTTCAGAGCTCCTAGACCTTCCTATAAGAAGTTAGCCAAAAAGTAACTTCGAAAAACGCTTCGGTTAAGTTTCAGAGTTGCTTCTAATGTACCGAAGCTGGACTTAGACATAATTTCACTCTCACAACATTATGGCTGGTTGGAGACAGTCCGAACCACAAGTACCGGGTCCATGGTTCTGGGCGTATACTGGGGGGACGGGGACGACTCCCATTAACCCCTGACTATACCGGGGATACGCTTATCACAATGCCTTTCTGGTCTGTGCTGAAGCAGGGCATTCTGGCATCCAAGTGGCTTGACCTTTATTAGTGAGCCTGGTTACCCCCTCTCGGAACCACAGACTTAGAAATCGCCAGCTCATATACATGCATAAAATATATTTATATATATACCCTTATACACCATTTTAATAAAAAATATCACAAAATTCTTCTAAGTCCCTCGGGAAGAGTGAAAGATGCGCACGTTCATTTTTAGAGCTCCTAGACCTTCCTATAAGAAGTTAGCCAAAAAGTAGCTTCGAAAAACGCTTAGGTTAAGTTTCAGAGTTGCATCTAATGTACCGAAGCTGAACTTAGACATAATTTCACTCTCACAACATTATGGCTGGTTGGAGACAGTCCGAACCACAAATACCGGGTCCATGGTTCTGGCCATATACTGGGGGGACGGGGACGACTCCCATTAACCCCTGACTATACCGGGGATACGCTTATCACAATGCCTTTCTGGTCTGTGCTGAAGCAGGGCATTCTGGCAGCCAATTGGCTTGACTTTTATTAGTGAGCCTGGTTACCCCCTCTCGTAACCACAGACTTAGAAATCGCCAGCTCATATACAGTGCATAAAATATATTTATATATATACCCTTATACATCATTTTAATAAAAAATATCACAAAATTCTTCTAAGTCCCTCAGGAAGAGTGAAAGACGCGCACGTTCATTTTCAGTGCTCCTAGACATTCCTATAAGAAGTTAGCCAAAAAGTAGCTTCGAAAAACGCTTAGGTTAAGTTTCAGAGTTGCTTCTAATGTACCAAAGCTGGACTTAGACATAATTTCACTCTCACAACATTATGGCTGGTTGGAGACAGTCCGAACCACAAGTACCGGGTCCATGGTTCTGGGCGTGTACTGGGGGGACGGGGACGACTCCCATTAACCCCTGACTATACCGGGGATACGCTTATCACAATGCCTTACTGGTCTGTGCTGAAGCAGGGCATTCTGGCATCAAAGTAGCTTGACCTTTATTAGTGAGCCTGGTTACCCCCTCTCGTAACCACAGACTTAGAAATCGCCAGCTCATATACAGTGCATAAAATATATTTATATATATACCCTTATACATCATTTTAATAAAAAATATCACAAAATTCTTCTAAGTCCCTCAGGAAGAGTGAAAGACGCGCACGTTCATTTTCAGTGCTCCTAGACATTCCTATAAGAAGTTAGCCAAAAAGTAGCTTCGAAAAACGCTTAGGTTAAGTTTCAGAGTTGCTTCTAATGTACCAAAGCTGGACTTAGACATAATTTCACTCTCACAACATTATGGCTGGTTGGAGACAGTCCGAACCACAAGTACCGGGTCCATGGTTCTGGGCGTATACTGGGGGGACGGGGACGACTCCCATTAACCCCTGACTATACCGGGGATACGCTTATCACAATGCCTTTCTGGTCTGTGCTGAAGCAGGGCATTCTGGCAGCCAATTGGCTTGACTTTTATTAGTGAGCCTGGTTACCCCCTCTCGGAACCACCGACTTAGAAATCGCCAGCTCATATACATGCATAACATATATTTATATATATACCCTTATACACCATTTTAATAAAAAATATCACAAAATTCTTCTAAGTCCCTCGGGAAGAGTGAAAGACGCGCACGTTCATTTTCAGAGCTCCTAGACATTCCTATAAGAAGTTAGTCAAAAAGTACCTTCGAAAAACGCTTAGGTTAAGTTTCAGAGTTGCTTCTAATGTACCGAAGCTGGACTTAGACATAATTTCACTCTCACAACATTATGGCTGGTTGGAGACAGTCCGAACCACAAGTACCGGGTCCATGGTTCTGGGCGTGTACTGGGGGGACGGGGACGACTCCCATTAACCCCTGACTATACCGGGGATACGCTTATCACAATGCCTTACTGGTCTGTGCTGAAGCAGGGCATTCTGGCATCAAAGTAGCTTGACCTTTATTAGTGAGCCTGGTTACCCCCTCTCGTAACCACAGACTTAGAAATCGCCAGCTCATATACAGTGCATAAAATATATTTATATATATACCCTTATACATCATTTTAATAAAAAATATCACAAAATTCTTCTAAGTCCCTCAGGAAGAGTGAAAGACGCGCACGTTCATTTTCAGTGCTCCTAGACATTCCTATAAGAAGTTAGCCAAAAAGTAGCTTCGAAAAACGCTTAGGTTAAGTTTCAGAGTTGCTTCTAATGTACCAAAGCTGGACTTAGACATAATTTCACTCTCACAACATTATGGCTGGTTGGAGACAGTCCGAACCACAAGTACCGGGTCCATGGTTCTGGGCGTATACTGGGGGGACGGGGACGACTCCCATTAACCCCTGACTATACCGGGGATACGCTTATCACAATGCCTTTCTGGTCTGTGCTGAAGCAGGGCATTCTGGCAGCCAATTGGCTTGACTTTTATTAGTGAGCCTGGTTACCCCCTCTCGGAACCACCGACTTAGAAATCGCCAGCTCATATACATGCATAACATATATTTATATATATACCCTTATACACCATTTTAATAAAAAATATCACAAAATTCTTCTAAGTCCCTCGGGAAGAGTGAAAGACGCGCACGTTCATTTTCAGAGCTCCTAGACATTCCTATAAGAAGTTAGCCAAAAAGTACCTTCGAAAAACGCTTAGGTTAAGTTTCAGAGTTGCTTCTAATGTACCGAAGCTGGACTTAGACATAATTTCACTCTCACAACATTATGGCTGGTTGGAGACAGTCCGAACCACAAATACCGGGTCCATGGTTCTGGCCATATACTGGGGGGACGGGGACGACTCCCATTAACCTCTGACTATACCGGGGATACGCTTATCACAATGCCTTTCTGGTCTGTGCTGAAGCAGGGCATTCTGGCAGCCAATTGGCTTGACTTTTATTAGTGAGCCTGGTTACCCCCTCTCGGAACCACAGACTTAGAAATCGCCAGCTCATATACATGCATAAAATATATTTATATATATACCCTTATACACCAATTTAATAAAAAATATCACAAAATTCTTCTATGTCCCTCGGGAAGAGTGAAAGACGCGCACATTCATTTTTAGAGCTCCTAGACCTTCCTATAAGAAGTTAGCCAAAAAGTAGCTTCGAAAAACGCTTAGGTTAAGTTTCAGAGTTGCATCTAATGTACCGAAGCTGGACTTAGACATAATTTCACTCTAACAACATTATGGCTGGTTGGAGACAGTCCGAACCACAAATACCGGGTCCATGGTTCTGGCCATATACTGTGGGGACGGGGACGACTCCCATTAACCCCTGACTATACCGGGGATACGCTTATCACAATGCCTTTCTGGTCTGTGCTGAAGCAGGGCATTCTGGCAGCCAATTGGCTTGACTTTTATTAGTGAGCCTGGTTACCCCCTCTCGTAACCACAGACTTAGAAATCGCCAGCTCATATACAGTGCATAAAATATATTTATATATATACCCTTATACATCATTTTAATAAAAAATATCACAAAATTCTTCTAAGTCCCTCAGGAAGAGTGAAAGACGCGCACGTTTATTTTCAGAGCTCCTAGACATTCCTATAAGAAGTTAGCCAAAAAGTAGCTTCGAAAAACGCTTAGGTTAAGTTTCAGAGTTGCTTCTAATGTACCAAAGCTGGACTTAGACATAATTTCACTCTCACAACATTATGGCTGGTTGGAGACAGTCCGAACCACAAGTACCGGGTCCATGGTTCTGGGCGTATACTGGGGGGACGGGGACGACTCCCATTAACCCCTGACTATATCGGGGATACGCTTATCACAATGCCTTACTGGTCTGTGCTGAAGCAGGGCATTCTGGCATCCAAGTGGCTTGACCTTTATTAGTGAGCCTGGTTACCCCCTCTCGGAACCACAGACTTAGAAATCGCCAGCTCATATACAGTGCATAAAATATATTTATATATATACCCTTATACACCATTTATTAAAAAATATCACAAAATTCTTCTAAGTCCCTCGGGAAGAGTGAAAGACGCGCACGTTCATTTTCAGAGCTCCTAGACCTTCCTATAAGAAGTTAGCCAAAAAGTAGCTTCGAAAAACGCTTAGGTTAAGTTTCAGAGTTGCTTCTAATGTACCAAAGCTTTACTTAGACATAATTTCACTCTCACAACATTATGGCTGGTTGGAGACAGTCCAAACCATAATTACCGGGTCCATGGTTCTGGGCGTATACTGGGGGGACGGGGACGACTCCCATTAACCCCTGACTGTACCGGGGATACGCTTATCACAATGCCTTTCTGGTCTGTGCTGAAGCAGGGCATTCTGGCAGCCAATTGGCTTGACTTTTATTAGTGAGCCTGGTTACCCCCTCTCGGAACCACAGACTTAGAAATCGCCAGCTCATATACATGCATAAAATATATTTATATATATACCCTTATACACCATTTTAATAAAAAATATCACAAAATTCTTCTAAGTACCTCAGGAAGAGTGAAAGACGCGCACGTTTATTTTCAGAGCTTCTAGACATTCCTATAAGAAGTTAGCCAAAAAGTACCTTCGAAAAACGCTTAGGTTAAGTTTCAGAGTTGCTTCTAATGTACCGAAGCTGGACTTAGACATAATTTCACTCTCACAACATTATGGCTGGTTGGAGACAGTCCGAACCACAAATACCGGGTCCATGGTTCTGGCCATATACTGGGGGGACGGGGACGACTCCCATTAACCTCTGACTATACCGGGGATACGCTTATCACAATACCTTACTGGTCTGTGCTGAAGCAGGGCATTCTGGCAGACAATTGGCTTGACTTTTATTAGTGAGCCTGGTTACCCCTCTCGGAACCACAGACTTAGAAATCGCCAGCTCATATACATGCATAAAATATATTTATATATATACCCTTATACACCATTTTAATAAAAAATATCACAAAATTCTTCTAAGTCCCTCGGGAAGAGTGAAAGACGCGCACGTTCATTTTCAGAGCTCCTAGACCTTTCTATAAGAAGTTAGCCAAAAAGTAGCTTCGAAAAACGCTTAGGTTAAGTTTCAGAGTTGCATCTAATGTACCGAAGCTGGACTAAGACATAATTTCACTCACAACATTATGGCTGGTTGGAGACAGTCCGAACCACAAATACCGGGTCCATGGTTCTGGCCATATACTGGGGGGACGGGGACGACTCCCATTAACCCCTGACTATACCGGGGATACGCTTATCACAATGCCTTACTGGTCTGTGCTGAAGCAGGGCATTCTGGCAGCCAAGTGGCTTGACCTTTATTAGTGAGCCTGGTTACCCCCTCTCGGAACCACAGACTTAGAAATCGCCAGCTCATATACAGTGCATAAAATATATTTATATATATACCCTTATACATCATTTTAATAAAAAATATCACAAAATTCTTCTAAGTCTCTCAAGAAGAGTGAAAGACGCGCACGTTCATTTTCAGAGCTCCTAGACCTTCCTATAAGAAGTTAGCCAAAAAGTAGCTTCGAAAAACGCTTAGGTTAAGTTTCAGAGTTGCTTCTAATGTACCGAAGCTGGACTTAGACATACTGTAATTTCACTCTCACAACATTATGGCTGGTTGGAGACAGTCCGAACCACAAATTCCGGGTCCATGGTTCTGGCCATATACTGGGGGGACGGGGACGACTCCCATTAACCCCTGACTATACCGGGGATACGCGTATCACACTGCCTTACTGGTCTGTGCTGAAGCAGGGCATTCTGGCAGCCAAGTGGCTTGACCTTTATTAGTGAGCCTGGTTACTCCCTCTCGGAACCACAGACTTAGAAATCGCCAGCTCATATACAGTGCATAAAATATATTTATATATATACCCTTATACACAATTTTAATAACAAATATCACAAAATTCTTCTAAGTCCCTCGGGAAGAGTGACAGACGCGCACGTTCATTTTCAGAGCTCCTAGACCTTCCTATAAGAAGTTAGCCAAAAAGTAGCTTCGAAAAACGCTTAGGTTAAGTTTCAGAGTTGCATCTAATGTACTTAAGCTGGACTTAGACATAATTTCACTCTCACAACATTATGGCTGGTTGGAGACAGTCCGAACCACAAATACCGGGTCCATGGTTCTGGCCATATACTGGGGGGACGGGGACGACTCCCATTAACCCCTGACTATACCGGGGATACGCTTATCACAATGCCTTTCTGGTCTGTGCTGAAGCAGGGCATTCTGGCAGCCAATTGGCTTGACTTTTATTAGTGAGCCTGGTTACCCCCTCTCGGAACCACAGACTTAGAAATCGCCAGCTCATATAGAGTGCATAAAATATATTTATATATATACCCTTATACATCATTTTAATAAAAAATATCACAAAATTCTTCTAAGTCCCTCAGGAATTTTGAAAGACGCGCACGTTCATTTTCAGAGCTCCTAGACATTCCTATAAGAAGTTAGCCAAAAAGTACCTTCGAAAAACGCTTAGGTTAAGTTTCAGAGTTGCTTCTAATGTACCGAAGCTGGACTTAGACATAATTTCACTCTCACAACATTATGGCTGGTTGGAGACACTCCGAACCACAAATACCGGGTCCATGGTTCTGGCCATATACTGGGGGAACGGGGACGACTCCCATTAACCCCTGACTATACCGGGGATACGCTTATCACAATGCCTTACTGGTCTGTGCTGAAGCAGGGCATTGTGGCAGCCAAGTGGCTTGACCTTTATTAGTGAGCCTGGTTACCCCCTCTCGGAACCACAGACTTAAAAATCGCCAGCTCATATACAGTGCATAAAATATATTTATATATATACCCTTATACATCATTTTAATAAAAAATATCACAAAATTCTTCTAAGTCCCTCAGGAAGAGTGAAAGACGCGCACGTTCATTTTCAGAGCTCCTAGACCTTCCTATAAGAAGTTAGCCAAAAAGTAGCTTCGAAAAACGCTTAGGTTAAGTTTCAGAGTTGCTTCTAATGTACCAAAGCTGGACTTAGACATAATTTCACTCTCACAACATTATGGCTGGTTGGAGACAGTCCGAACCACAAATACCGAGTCCATGGTTCTGGCCATATACTGGGGGGACAGGGACGACTCCCATTAACCCCTGACTATACCGGGGATACGCGTATCACACTGCCTTACTGGTCTGTGCAGAAGCAGGGCATTCTGGCAGCCAAGTGGCTTGACCTTTATTAGTGAGCCTGGTTACCCCCTCTCGGAACCACAGACTTAGAAATCGCCAGCTCATATACAGTGCAAAAAATATATTTATATATATACCCTTTTTTACCATTTTAATAAAAAATATCACAAAATTCTTCTAAGTCCCTCGGGAAGAGTGAAAGACGCGCACGTTCATTTTCAGAGCTCCTAGACCTTCCTATAAGAAGTTAGCCAAAAAGTAGCTTCGAAAAACGCTTAGGTTAAGTTTCAGAGTTGCTTCTAATGTACCAAAGCTGGACTTAGACATAATTTCACTCTCACAACATTATGGCTGGTTGGAGACAGTCCGAACCACAAGTACCGGGTCCATGGTTCTGGCCGTATACTGGGGGGACGGGGACGACTCCCATTAACCCCTGACTATACCGGGGATACGCTTATCACAATGCCTTTCTGGTCTGTGCTGAAGCAGGGCATTCTGGCAGCCAAGTGGCTTGACCTTTATTAGTGAGCCTGGTTACCCCCTCTCGGAACCACAGACTTGGAAATCGCCAGCTCATATACAGTGCATAAAATATATTTATACTGTATATATACCCTTACACACCATTTTAATAAAAAATATCACAAAATTCTTCTAAGTCCCTCGGGAAGAGTGAAAGACGCGCACGTTCATTTTCAGAGCTCCTAGACCTTCCTATAAGAAGTTAGCCAAAAAGTAGCTTCGAAAAACGCTTAGGTTAAGTTTCAGAGTTGCTTCTAATGTACCAAAGCTGGACTTAGACATAATTTCACTCTCACAACATTATGGCTGGTTGGAGACAGTCCGAACCACAAGTACCGGGTCCATGGTTCTGGCCGTATACTGGGGGGACGGGGACGACTCCCATTAACCCCTGACTATACCGGGGATACGCTTATCACAATGCCTTTCTGGTCTGTGCTGAAGCAGGGCATTCTGGCAGCCAAGTGGCTTGACCTTTATTAGTGAGCCTGGTTACCCCCTCTCGGAACCACAGACTTAGAAATCGCCAGCTCATATACAGTGCATAAAATATATTTATATATATACCCTTATACACCATTTTAATAAAAAATATCACAAAATTCTTCTAAGTCCCTCGGGAAGAGTGAAAGACGCGCATGTTCATTTTCAGAGCTCCTAGACCTTCCTATAAGAAGTTAGCCAAAAAGTAGCTTCGAAAAACGTTTAGGTTAAGTTTCAGAGTTGCTTCTAATGTACCAAAGCTGGACTTAGACATAATTTCACTCTCACAACATTATGGCTGGTTGGAGACAGTCCGAACCACAAATACCGGGTCCATGGTTCTGGCCATATACTGGGGGGACGGGGACGACTCCCATTAACCTCTTACTATACCGGGGATACGCTTATCACAATGCCTTTCTGGTCTGTGCTGAAGCAGGGCATTCTGGCAGCTAATTGGCTTGACTTTTATTAGTGAGCCTGGTTACCCCCTCTCGGAACCACAGACTTAGAAATCGCCAGCTCATATACATGCATAAAATATATTTATATATATACCCTTATACACCATTTTAATAAAAAATATCACAAAATTCTTCTAAGTCCCTCGGGAAGAGTGAAAGACGCGCACGTTCATTTTCAGAGCTCCTAGACCTTCCTATAAGAAGTTAGCCAAAAAGTAGCTTCGAAAAACGCTTAGGTTAAGTTCCAGAGTTGCATCTAATGTACCGAAGCTGGACTTAGACATAATTTCACTCTCACAACATTATGGCTGGTTGGAGACAGTCCGAACCACAAATACAGGGTCCATGGTTCTGGCCATATACTGGGGGGACGGGAACGACTCCCATTAACCCCTGACTATACCGGGGATACGCTTATCACAATGCCTTTCTGGTCTGTGCTGAAGCAGGGCATTCTGGCATCAAAGTAGCTTGACCTTTATTAGTGAGCCTGGTTACCCCCTCTCGTAACCACAGACTTAGAAATCGCCAGCTCATATACAGTGCATAAAATATATTTATATATATACCCTTATACATCATTTTAATAAAAAATATCACAAAATTCTTCTAAGTCCCTAGGGAAGAGTGAAAGACGCGCACGTTCATTTTCAGAGCTCCTAGACCTTCCTATAAGAAGTTAGCCAAAAAGTAGCTTCGAAAAACGCTTAGGTTAAGTTTCAGAGTTGCTTCTAATGTACCAAAGCTGGACTTAGACATAATTTCACTCTCACAACATTATGGCTGGTTGGAGACAGTCCGAACCACAAATACCGGGTCCATGGTTCTGGGCGTATACTGGGGGGACGGGGACGACTCCCATTAACCCCTGACTATACCGGGGATACGCTTATCACAATGCCTTACTGGTCTGTGCTGAAGCAGGGCATTCTGGCATCAAAGTAGCTTGACCTTTATTAGTGAGCCTGGTTACCCCCTCTCGGAACCACAGACTTAGAAATCGCCAGCTCATATACAGTGCATAAAATATATTTATATATATACCCTTATACACCATTTTAATAAAAAATATCACAAAATTCTTCTAAGTCCCTCGGGAAGAGTGAAAGACGCGCACGTTCATTTTCAGAGCTCCTAGACCTTCCTATAAGAAGTTAGCCAAAAAGTAGCTTCGAAAAACGCTTAGGTTAAGTTTCAGAGGTACTTCTAATGTACCAAAGCTGGACTTAGACATAATTTCACTCTCACAACATTATGGCTGGTTGGAGACAGTCCGAACCACAAGTACCGGGTCCATGGTTCTGGGCGTATAATGGGGGGACGGGGACGACTCCCATTAACCCCTGACTATACCGGGGATACGCTTATCACAATGCCTTACTGGTCTGTGCTGAAGCAGGGCATTCTGGCATCCAAGTGGCTTGACCTTTATTAGTGAGCCTGGTTACCCCCTCTCGGAACCACAGACTTAGAAATCGCCAGCTCATATACATGCATAAAATAGATTTATATATATACCCTTATACACCATTTTAATAAAAAATATCACAAAATTCTTCTAAGTCCCTCGGGAAGAGTGAAAGACGTGCACGTTCATTTTCAGAGCTCCTAGACCTTCCTATAAGAAGTTAGCCAAAAAGTAGCTTCGAAAAACGCTTAGGTTAAGTTTCAGAGTTGCTTCTAATGTACCAAAGCTGGACTTAGACATAATTTCACTCTCACAACATTATGGCTGGTTGGAGACAGTCCGAACCACAAATACCGGGTCCATGGTTCTGGCCATATACTGGGGGGACGGGGACGACTCCCATTAACCCCTGACTATACCGGGGATACGCTTATCACAATGCCTTTCTGGTCTGTGCTGAAGCAGGGCAATCTGGCAGCCAATTGGCTTGACTTTTATTAGTGAGCCTGGTTACCCCCTCTCGTAACCACAGACTTAGAAATCGCCAGCTCATATACAGTGCATAAAATATATTTATATATATACCCTTATACATCATTTTAATAAAAAATATCACAAAATTCTTCTAAGTCCCTCAGGAAGAGTGAAAGACGCGCACGTTCATTTTCAGAGCTCCTAGACATTCCTATAAGAAGTTAGCCAAAAAGTACCTTCGAAAAACGCTTAGGTTAAGTTTCAGAGTTGCTTCTAATGTACCGAAGCTGGACTTAGACATAATTTCACTCTCACAACATTATGGCTGGTTGGAGACAGTCCGAACCACAAATACCGGGTCCATGGTTCTGGCCATATACTGGGGGGACGGGGACGACTCCCATTAACCTCTGACTATACCGGGGATACGCTTATCACAATGCCTTTCTGGTCTGTGCTGAAGCAGGGCATTCTGGCAGCCAATTGGCTTGACTTTTATTAGTGAGCCTGGTTACCCCCTCTCGGAACCACAGACTTAGAAATCGCCAGCTCATATACATGCATAACATATATTTATATATATACCCTTATACACCATTTTAATAAAAAATATCACAAAATTCTTCTATGTCCCTCGGGAAGAGTGAAAGACGCGCACGTTCATTTTTAGATCTCCTAGACCTTCCTATAAGAATTTAGCCAAAAAGTAGCTTCGAAAAACGCTTAGGTTAAGTTTCAGAGTTGCTTCTAATGTACCGAAGCTGGACTTAGACATAATTTCACTCTCACAACATTATGGCTGGTTGGAGACAGTCCGAACCACAAATACCGGGTCCATGGTTCTGGCCATATACTGGGGGGACGGGGACGACTCCCATTAACCCCTGACTATACCGGGGATACGCTTATCACAATGCCTTTCTGGTCTGTGCTGAAGCAGGGCATTCTGGCAGCCAATTGGCTTGACTTTTATTAGTGAGCCTGGTTACCCCCTCTCGTAACCACAGACTTAGAAATCGCCAGCTCATATACAGTGCATAAAATATATATATATATATATACCCTTATACATCATTTTAATAAAAAATATCACAAAATTCTTCTAAGTCCCTCAGGAAGAGTGAAAGACGCGCACGTTCATTTTCAGTGCTCCTAGAAATTCCTATAAGAAGTTAGCCAAAAAGTAGCTTCGAAAAACGCTTAGGTTAAGTTTCAGAGTTGCTTCTAATGTACCAAAGCTGGACTTAGACATAATTTCACTCTCACAACATTATGGCTGGTTGGAGACAGTCCGAACCACAAGTACCGGGTCCATGGTTCTGGGCGTATACTGGGGGGACGGGGACGACTCCCATTAACCCCTGACTATACCGGGGATACGCTTATCACAATGCCTTACTGGTCTGTGCTGAAGCAGGGCATTCTGGCATCAAAGTAGCTTGACCTTTATTAGTGAGCCTGGTTACCCCCTCTCGGAACCACAGACTTAGAAATCGGCAGCTCATATACAGTGCATAAAATATATTTATATATATACCCTTATACACCATTTTAATAAAAAATATCACAAAATTCTTCTAAGTCCCTCTGGAAGAGTGAAAGACGCGCACGTTCATTTTCAGAGCTCCTAGACCTTCCTATAAGAAGTTAGCCAAAAAGTAGCTTCGAAAAACGCTTAGGTTAAGTTTCAGAGGTACTTCTAATGTACCAAAGCTGGACTTAGACATAATTTCACTCTCACAACATTATGGCTGGTTGGAGACAGTCCGAACCACAAGTACCGGGTCCATGGTTCTGGGCGTATACTGGGGGGACGGGGACGACTCCCATTAACCCCTGACTATACCGGGGATACGCTTATCACAATGCCTTTCTGGTCTGTGCTGAAGCAGGGCATTCTGGCATCCAAGTGGCTTGACCTTTATTAGTGAGCCTGGTTACCCCCTCTCGGAACCACAGACTTAGAAATCGCCAGCTCATATACATGCATAAAATATATTTATATATATACCCTTATACACCATTTTAATAAAAAATATCACAAAATTCTTCTAAGTCCCTCGGGAAGAGTGAAAGACGCGCACGTTCATTTTCAGAGCTCCTAGACCTTCCTATAAGAAGTTAGCCAAAAAGTATCTTCGAAAAACGCTTAGGTTAAGTTTCAGAGTTGCTTCTAATGTACCGAAGCTGGACTTAGACATAATTTCACTCTCACAACATTATGGCTGGTTGGAGACAGTCCGAACCACAAATACCGGGTCCATGGTTCTGGCCATATACTGGGGGGACGGGGACGACTCCCATTAACCTCTGACTATACCGGGGATACGCTTATCACAATGCCTTTCTGGTCTGTGCTGAAGCAGGGCATTCTGGCAGCCAATTGGCTTGACTTTTATTAGTGAGCCTGGTTACCCCCTCTCGGAACCACCGACTTAGAAATCGCCAGCTCATATACATGCATAACATATATTTATATATATACCCTTATAAACCATTTTAATAAAAAATATCACAAAATTCTTCTAAGTCCCTCGGGAAGAGTGAAAGATGCGCACGTTCATTTTTAGAGCTCCTAGACCTTCCTATAAGAAGTTAGCCAAAAAGTAGCTTCGAAAAACGCTTAGGTTAAGTTTCAGAGTTGCATCTAATGTACCGAAGCTGGACTTAGACATAATTTCACTCTCACAACATTATGGCTGGTTGGAGACAGTCCGAACCACAAATACCGGGTCCATGGTTCTGGCCATATACTGGGGGGACGGGGACGACTCCCATTAACCCCTGACTATACCGGGGATACGCTTATCACAATGCCTTTCTGGTCTGTGCTGAAGCAGGGCATTCTGGCAGCCAATTGGCTTGACTTTTATTAGTGAGCCTGGTTACCCCCTCTCGTAACCACAGACTTAGAAATCGCCAGCTCATATACAGTGCATAAAATATATTTATATATATACCCTTATACATCATTTTAATAAAAAATATCACAAAATTCTTCTAAGTCCCTCAGGAAGAGTGAAAGACGCGCACGTTCATTTTCAGTGCTCCTAGACATTCCTATAAGAAGTTAGCCAAAAAGTAGCTTCGAAAAACGCTTAGGTTAAGTTTCAGAGTTGCTTCTAATGTACCAAAGCTGGACTTAGACATAATTTCACTCTCACAACATTATGGCTGGTTGGAGACAGTCCGAACCACAAGTACCGGGTCCATGGTTCTGGGCGTGTACTGGGGGGACGGGGACGACTCCCATTAACCCCTGACTATACCGGGGATACGCTTATCACAATGCCTTTCTGGTCTGTGCTGAAGCAGGGCATTCTGGCAGCCAATTGGCTTGACTTTTATTAGTGAGCCTGGTTACCCCCTCTCGGAACCACCGACTTAGAAATCGCCAGCTCATATACATGCATAACATATATTTATATATATACCCTTATACACCATTTTAATAAAAAATATCACAAAATTCTTCTAAGTCCCTCGGGAAGAGTGAAAGATGCGCACGTTCATTTTTAGAGCTCCTAGACCTTCCTATAAGAAGTTAGCCAAAAAGTAGCTTCGAAAAACGCTTAGGTTAAGTTTCAGAGTTGCATCTAATGTACCGAAGCTGGACTTAGACATAATTTCACTCTCACAACATTATGGCTGGTTGGAGACAGTCCGAACCACAAATACCGGGTCCATGGTTCTGGCCATATACTGGGGGGACGGGGACGACTCCCATTAACCCCTGACTATACCGGAGATACGCTTATCACAATGCCTTACTGGTCTGTGCTGAAGCAGGGCATTCTGGCATCAAAGTAGCTTGACCTTTATTAGTGAGCCTGGTTACCCCCTCTCGTAACCACAGACTTAGAAATCGCCAGCTCATATACAGTGCATAAAATATATTTATATATATACCCTTATACATCATTTTAATAAAAAATATCACAAAATTCTTCTAAGTCCCTCAGGAAGAGTGAAAGACGCGCACGTTCATTTTCAGTGCTCCTAGACATTCCTATAAGAAGTTAGCCAAAAAGTAGCTTCGAAAAACGCTTAGGTTAAGTTTCAGAGTTGCTTCTAATGTACCAAAGCTGGACTTAGACATAATTTCACTCTCACAACATTATGGCTGGTTGGAGACAGTCCGAACCACAAGTACCGGGTCCATGGTTCTGGGCGTGTACTGGGGGGACGGGGACGACTCCCATTAACCCCTGACTATACCGGGGATACGCTTATCACAATGCCTTACTGGTCTGTGCTGAAGCAGGGCATTCTGGCATCAAAGTAGCTTGACCTTTATTAGTGAGCCTGGTTACCCCCTCTCGGAACCACAGACTTAGAAATCGCCAGCTCATATACAGTACAGTGCATAAAATATATTTATATATATACCCTTATACACCATTTAAATAAAAAATATCACAAAATTCTTCTAAGTCCCTCGGGAAGAGTGAAAGACGCGCACGTTCATTTTCAGAGCTCCTAGACCTTCCTATAAGAAGTTAGCCAAAAAGTAGCTTCGAAAAACGCTTAGGTTAAGTTTCAGAGGTACTTCTAATGTACCAAAGCTGGACTTAGACATAATTTCACTCTCACAACATTATGGCTGGTTGGAGACAGTCCGAACCACAAGTACCGGGTCCATGGTTCTGGGCGTATACTGGGGGGACGGGGACGACTCCCATTAACCCCTGACTATACCGGGGATACGCTTATCACAATGCCTTTCTGGTCTGTGCTGAAGCAGGGCATTCTGGCATCCAAGTGGCTTGACCTTTATTAGTGAGCCTGGTTACCCCCTCTCGGAACCACAGACTTAGAAATCGCCAGCTCATATACATGCATAAAATATATTTATATATATACCCTTATACACCATTTTAATAAAAAATATCACAAAATTCTTCTAAGTCCCTCGGGAAGAGTGAAAGACGCGCACGTTCATTTTCAGAGCTCCTAGACCTTCCTATAAGAAGTTAGCCAAAAAGTATCTTCGAAAAACGCTTAGGTTAAGTTTCAGAGTTGCTTCTAATGTACCGAAGCTGGACTTAGACATAATTTCACTCTCACAACATTATGGCTGGTTGGAGACAGTCCGAACCACAAATACCGGGTCCATGGTTCTGGCCATATACTGGGGGGACGGGGACGACTCCCATTAACCTCTGACTATACCGGGGATACGCTTATCACAATGCCTTTCTGGTCTGTGCTGAAGCAGGGCATTCTGGCAGCCAATTGGCTTGACTTTTATTAGTGAGCCTGGTTACCCCCTCTCGGAACCACCGACTTAGAAATCGCCAGCTCATATACATGCATAACATATATTTATATATATACCCTTATACACCATTTTAATAAAAAATATCACAAAATTCTTCTAAGTCCCTCGGGAAGAGTGAAAGATGCGCACGTTCATTTTTAGAGCTCCTAGACCTTCCTATAAGAAGTTAGCCAAAAAGTAGCTTCGAAAAACGCTTAGGTTAAGTTTCAGAGTTGCATCTAATGTACCGAAGCTGGACTTAGACATAATTTCACTCTCACAACATTATGGCTGGTTGGAGACAGTCCGAACCACAAATACCGGGTCCATGGTTCTGGCCATATACTGGGGGGACGGGGACGACTCCCATTAACCCCTGACTATACCGGGGATACGCTTATCACAATGCCTTTCTGGTCTGTGCTGAAGCAGGGCATTCTGGCAGCCAATTGGCTTGACTTTTATTAGTGAGCCTGGTTACCCCCTCTCGTAACCACAGACTTAGAAATCGCCAGCTCATATACAGTGCATAAAATATATTTATATATATACCCTTATACATCATTTTAATAAAAAATATCACAAAATTCTTCTAAGTCCCTCAGGAAGAGTGAAAGACGCGCACGTTCATTTTCAGTGCTCCTAGACATTCCTATAAGAAGTTAGCCAAAAAGTAGCTTCGAAAAACGCTTAGGTTAAGTTTCAGAGTTGCTTCTAATGTACCAAAGCTGGACTTAGACATAATTTCACTCTCACAACATTATGGCTGGTTGGAGACAGTCCGAACCACAAGTACCGGGTCCATGGTTCTGGGCGTGTACTGGGGGGACGGGGACGACTCCCATTAACCCCTGACTATACCGGGGATACGCTTATCACAATGCCTTACTGGTCTGTGCTGAAGCAGGGCATTCTGGCATCAAAGTAGCTTGACCTTTATTAGTGAGCCTGGTTACCCCCTCTCGTAACCACAGACTTAGAAATCGCCAGCTCATATACAGTGCATAAAATATATTTATATATATACCCTTATACATCATTTTAATAAAAAATATCACAAAATTCTTCTAAGTCCCTCAGGAAGAGTGAAAGACGCGCACGTTCATTTTCAGTGCTCCTAGACATTCCTATAAGAAGTTAGCCAAAAAGTAGCTTCGAAAAACGCTTAGGTTAAGTTTCAGAGTTGCTTCTAATGTACCAAAGCTGGACTTAGACATAATTTCACTCTCACAACATTATGGCTGGTTGGAGACAGTCCGAACCACAAGTACCGGGTCCATGGTTCTGGGCGTATACTGGGGGGACGGGGACGACTCCCATTAACCCCTGACTATACCGGGGATACGCTTATCACAATGCCTTTCTGGTCTGTGCTGAAGCAGGGCATTCTGGCAGCCAATTGGCTTGACTTTTATTAGTGAGCCTGGTTACCCCCTCTCGGAACCACCGACTTAGAAATCGCCAGCTCATATACATGCATAACATATATTTATATATATACCCTTATACACCATTTTAATAAAAAATATCACAAAATTCTTCTAAGTCCCTCGGGAAGAGTGAAAGATGCGCACGTTCATTTTTAGAGCTCCTAGACCTTCCTATAAGAAGTTAGCCAAAAAGTAGCTTCGAAAAACGCTTAGGTTAAGTTTCAGAGTTGCATCTAATGTACCGAAGCTGGACTTAGACATAATTTCACTCTCACAACATTATGGCTGGTTGGAGACAGTCCGAAACACAAATACCGGGTCCATGGTTCTGGCCATATACTGGGGGGACGGGGACGACTCCCATTAACCCCTGACTATACCGGAGATACGCTTATCACAATGCCTTACTGGTCTGTGCTGAAGCAGGGCATTCTGGCATCAAAGTAGCTTGACCTTTATTAGTGAGCCTGGTTACCCCCTCTCGTAACCACAGACTTAGAAATCGCCAGCTCATATACAGTGCATAAAATATATTTATATATATACCCTTATACATCATTTTAATAAAAAATATCACAAAATTCTTCTAAGTCCCTCAGGAAGAGTGAAAGACGCGCACGTTCATTTTCAGTGCTCCTAGACATTCCTATAAGAAGTTAGCCAAAAAGTAGCTTCGAAAAACGCTTAGGTTAAGTTTCAGAGTTGCTTCTAATGTACCAAAGCTGGACTTAGACATAATTTCACTCTCACAACATTATGGCTGGTTGGAGACAGTCCGAACCACAAGTACCGGGTCCATGGTTCTGGGCGTATACTGGGGGGACGGGGACGACTCCCATTAACCCCTGACTATACCGGGGATACGCTTATCACAATGCCTTACTGGTCTGTGCTGAAGCAGGGCATTCTGGCATCAAAGTAGCTTGACCTTTATTAGTGAGCCTGGTTACCCCCTCTCGGAACCACAGACTTAGAAATCGCCAGCTCATATACAGTACAGTGCATAAAATATATTTATATATATACCCTTATACACCATTTAAATAAAAAATATCACAAAATTCTTCTAAGTCCCTCGGGAAGAGTGAAAGACGCGCACGTTCATTTTCAGAGCTCCTAGACCTTCCTATAAGAAGTTAGCCAAAAAGTAGCTTCGAAAAACGCTTAGGTTAAGTTTCAGAGGTACTTCTAATGTACCAAAGCTGGACTTAGACATAATTTCACTCTCACAACATTATGGCTGGTTGGAGACAGTCCGAACCACAAATACCGGGTCCATGGTTCTGGCCATATACTGGGGGGACGGGGACGACTCCCATTAACCTCTGACTATACCGGGGATACGCTTATCACAATGCCTTTCTGGTCTGTGCTGAAGCAGGGCATTCTGGCAGCCAATTGGCTTGACTTTTATTAGTGAGCCTGGTTACCCCCTCTCGGAACCACAGACTTAGAAATCGCCAGCTCATATACATGCATAACATATATTTATATATATACCCTTATACACCATTTTAATAAAAAATATCACAAAATTCTTCTAAGTCCCTCGGGAAGAGTGAAAGACGCGCACGTTCATTTTCAGAGCTCCTAGACCTTCCTATAAGAAGTTAGCCAAAAAGTAGCTTCGAAAAACGCTTAGGTTAAGTTTCAGAGGAACTTCTAATGTACCAAAGCTGGACTTAGACATAATTTCACTCTCACAACATTATGGCTGGTTGGAGACAGTCCGAACCACAAGTACCGGGTCCATGGTTCTGGGCGTATAATGGGGGGACGGGGACGACTCCCATTAACCCCTGACTATACCGGGGATACGCTTATCACAATGCCTTACTGGTCTGTGCTGAAGCAGGGCATTCTGGCATCCAAGTGGCTTGACCTTTATTAGTGAGTCTGGTTACCCCCTCTCGGAACCACAGACTTAGAAATCGCCAGCTCATATACATGCATAAAATAGATTTATATATAAACCCTTATACACCATTTTAATAAAAAATATCACAAAATTCTTCTAAGTCCCTCGGGAAGAGTGAAAGACGCGCACGTTCATTTTCAGAGCTCCTAGACATTCCTATAAGAAGTTAGCCAAAAAGTACCTTCGAAAAACGCTTAGGTTAAGTTTCAGAGTTGCTTCTAATGTACCGAAGCTGGACTTAGACATAATTTCACTCTCACAACATTATGGCTGGTTGGAGACAGTCCGAACCACAAATACCGGGTCCATGGTTCTGGCCATATACTGGGGGGACGGGGACGACTCCCATTAACCTCTGACTATACCGGGGATACGCTTATCACAATGCCTTTCTGGTCTGTGCTGAAGCAGGGCATTCTGGCAGCCAATTGGCTTGACTTTTATTAGTGAGCCTGGTTACCCCCTCTCGTAACCACAGACTTAGAAATCGCCAGCTCATATACAGTGCATAAAATATATTTATATATATATACCCTTATACATCATTTTAATAAAAAATATCACAAAATTCTTCTAAGTCCCTCAGGAAGAGTGAAAGACGCGCACGTTCATTTTCAGTGCTCCTAGACATTCCTATAAGAAGTTAGCCAAAAAGTAGCTTCGAAAAACGCTTAGGTTAAGTTTCAGAGTTGCTTCTAATGTACCAAAGCTGGACTTAGACATAATTTCACTCTCACAACATTATGGCTGGTTGGAGACAGTCCGAACCACAAGTACCGGGTCCATGGTTCTGGGCGTATACTGGGGGGACGGGGACGACTCCCATTAACCCCTGACTATACCGGGGATACGCTTATCACAATGCCTTTCTGGTCTGTGCTGAAGCAGGGCATTCTGGCAGCCAATTGGCTTGACTTTTATTAGTGAGCCTGGTTACCCCCTCTCGGAACCACCGACTTAGAAATCGCCAGCTCATATACATGCATAACATATATTTATATATATACCCTTATACACCATTTTAATAAAAAATATCACAAAATTCTTCTAAGTCCCTCGGGAAGAGTGAAAGATGCGCACGTTCATTTTTAGAGCTCCTAGACCTTCCTATAAGAAGTTAGCCAAAAAGTAGCTTCGAAAAACGCTTAGGTTAAGTTTCAGAGTTGCATCTAATGTACCGAAGCTGGACTTAGACATAATTTCACTCTCACAACATTATGGCTGGTTGGAGACAGTCCGAAACACAAATACCGGGTCCATGGTTCTGGCCATATACTGGGGGGACGGGGACGACTCCCATTAACCCCTGACTATACCGGAGATACGCTTATCACAATGCCTTACTGGTCTGTGCTGAAGCAGGGCATTCTGGCATCAAAGTAGCTTGACCTTTATTAGTGAGCCTGGTTACCCCCTCTCGTAACCACAGACTTAGAAATCGCCAGCTCATATACAGTGCATAAAATATATTTATATATATACCCTTATACATCATTTTAATAAAAAATATCACAAAATTCTTCTAAGTCCCTCAGGAAGAGTGAAAGACGCGCACGTTCATTTTCAGTGCTCCTAGACATTCCTATAAGAAGTTAGCCAAAAAGTAGCTTCGAAAAACGCTTAGGTTAAGTTTCAGAGTTGCTTCTAATGTACCAAAGCTGGACTTAGACATAATTTCACTCTCACAACATTATGGCTGGTTGGAGACAGTCCGAACCACAAGTACCGGGTCCATGGTTCTGGGCGTATACTGGGGGGACGGGGACGACTCCCATTAACCCCTGACTATACCGGGGATACGCTTATCACAATGCCTTACTGGTCTGTGCTGAAGCAGGGCATTCTGGCATCAAAGTAGCTTGACCTTTATTAGTGAGCCTGGTTACCCCCTCTCGGAACCACAGACTTAGAAATCGCCAGCTCATATACAGTACAGTGCATAAAATATATTTATATATATACCCTTATACACCATTTAAATAAAAAATATCACAAAATTCTTCTAAGTCCCTCGGGAAGAGTGAAAGACGCGCACGTTCATTTTCAGAGCTCCTAGACCTTCCTATAAGAAGTTAGCCAAAAAGTAGCTTCGAAAAACGCTTAGGTTAAGTTTCAGAGGTACTTCTAATGTACCAAAGCTGGACTTAGACATAATTTCACTCTCACAACATTATGGCTGGTTGGAGACAGTCCGAACCACAAATACCGGGTCCATGGTTCTGGCCATATACTGGGGGGACGGGGACGACTCCCATTAACCTCTGACTATACCGGGGATACGCTTATCACAATGCCTTTCTGGTCTGTGCTGAAGCAGGGCATTCTGGCAGCCAATTGGCTTGACTTTTATTAGTGAGCCTGGTTACCCCCTCTCGGAACCACAGACTTAGAAATCGCCAGCTCATATACATGCATAACATATATTTATATATATACCCTTATACACCATTTTAATAAAAAATATCACAAAATTCTTCTAAGTCCCTCGGGAAGAGTGAAAGACGCGCACGTTCATTTTCAGAGCTCCTAGACCTTCCTATAAGAAGTTAGCCAAAAAGTAGCTTCGAAAAACGCTTAGGTTAAGTTTCAGAGGAACTTCTAATGTACCAAAGCTGGACTTAGACATAATTTCACTCTCACAACATTATGGCTGGTTGGAGACAGTCCGAACCACAAGTACCGGGTCCATGGTTCTGGGCGTATAATGGGGGGACGGGGACGACTCCCATTAACCCCTGACTATACCGGGGATACGCTTATCACAATGCCTTACTGGTCTGTGCTGAAGCAGGGCATTCTGGCATCCAAGTGGCTTGACCTTTATTAGTGAGTCTGGTTACCCCCTCTCGGAACCACAGACTTAGAAATCGCCAGCTCATATACATGCATAAAATAGATTTATATATAAACCCTTATACACCATTTTAATAAAAAATATCACAAAATTCTTCTAAGTCCCTCGGGAAGAGTGAAAGACGCGCACGTTCATTTTCAGAGCTCCTAGACATTCCTATAAGAAGTTAGCCAAAAAGTACCTTCGAAAAACGCTTAGGTTAAGTTTCAGAGTTGCTTCTAATGTACCGAAGCTGGACTTAGACATAATTTCACTCTCACAACATTATGGCTGGTTGGAGACAGTCCGAACCACAAATACCGGGTCCATGGTTCTGGCCATATACTGGGGGGACGGGGACGACTCCCATTAACCTCTGACTATACCGGGGATACGCTTATCACAATGCCTTTCTGGTCTGTGCTGAAGCAGGGCATTCTGGCAGCCAATTGGCTTGACTTTTATTAGTGAGCCTGGTTACCCCCTCTCGTAACCACAGACTTAGAAATCGCCAGCTCATATACAGTGCATAAAATATATTTATATATATATACCCTTATACATCATTTTAATAAAAAATATCACAAAATTCTTCTAAGTCCCTCAGGAAGAGTGAAAGACGCGCACGTTCATTTTCAGTGCTCCTAGACATTCCTATAAGAAGTTAGCCAAAAAGTAGCTTCGAAAAACGCTTAGGTTAAGTTTCAGAGTTGCTTCTAATGTACCAAAGCTGGACTTAGACATAATTTCACTCTCACAACATTATGGCTGGTTGGAGACAGTCCGAACCACAAGTACCGGGTCCATGGTTCTGGGCGTATACTGGGGGGACGGGGACGACTCCCATTAACCCCTGACTATACCGGGGATACGCTTATCACAATGCCTTACTGGTCTGTGCTGAAGCAGGGCATTCTGGCATCAAAGTAGCTTGACCTTTATTAGTGAGCCTGGTTACCCCCTCTCGGAACCACAGACTTAGAAATCGCCAGCTCATATACAGTGCATAAAATATATTTATATATATACCCTTATACACCATTTAAATAAAAAATATCACAAAATTCTTCTAAGTCCCTCGGGAAGAGTGAAAGACGCGCACGTTCATTTTCAGAGCTCCTAGACCTTCCTATAAGAAGTTAGCCAAAAAGTAGCTTCGAAAAACGCTTAGGTTAAGTTTCAGAGGAACTTCTAATGTACCAAAGCTGGACTTAGACATAATTTCACTCTCACAACATTATGGCTGGTTGGAGACAGTCCGAACCACAAGTACCGGGTCCATGGTTCTGGGCGTATAATGGGGGGACGGGGACGACTCCCATTAACCCCTGACTATACCGGGGATACGCTTATCACAATGCCTTACTGGTCTGTGCTGAAGCAGGGCATTCTGGCATCCAAGTGGCTTGACCTTTATTAGTGAGTCTGGTTACCCCCTCTCGGAACCACAGACTTAGAAATCGCCAGCTCATATACATGCATAAAATAGATTTATATATAAACCCTTATACACCATTTTAATAAAAAATATCACAAAATTCTTCTAAGTCCCTCGGGAAGAGTAAAAGACGCGCACGTTCATTTTCAGAGCTCCTAGACCTTCCTATAAGAAGTTAGCCAAAAAGTAGCTTCGAAAAACGCTTAGGTTAAGTTTCAGAGTTGCATCTAATGTACCGAAGCTGGACTTAGACATAATTTCACTCTCACAACATTATGGCTGGTTGGAGACAGTCCGAACCACAAATACCGGGTCCATGGTTCTGGCCATATACTGGGGGGACGGGAACGACTCCCATTAACCCCTGACTATACCGGGGATACGCTTATCACAATGCCTTTCTGGTCTGTGCTGAAGCAGGGCATTCTGGCAGCCAATTGGCTTGACTTTTATTAGTGAGCCTGGTTACCCCCTCTCGTAACCACAGACTTAGAAATCGCCAGCTCATATACAGTGCATAAAATATATTTATATATATACCCTTATACATCATTTTAATAAAAAATATCACAAAATTCTTCTAAGTCCCTCAGGAAGAGTGAAAGACGCGCACGTTCATTTTCAGAGCTCCTAGACATTCCTATAAGAAGTTAGCCAAAAAGTACCTTCGAAAAACGCTTAGGTTAAGTTTCAGAGTTGCTTCTAATGTACCGAAGCTGGACTTAGACATAATTTCACTCTCACAACATTATGGCTGGTTGGAGACAGTCCGAACCACAAATACCGGGTCCATGGTTCTGGCCATATACTGGGGGGACGGGGACGACTCCCATTAACCTCTGACTATACCGGGGATACGCTTATCACAATGCCTTTCTGGTCTGTGCTGAAGCAGGGCATTCTGGCTGCCAATTGGCTTGACTTTTATTAGTGAGCCTGGTTACCCCCTCTCGGAACCACAGACTTAGAAATCGCCAGCTCATATAGAGTGCATAAAATATATTTATATATATACCCTTATACATCATTTTAATAAAAAATATCACAAAATTCTTCTAAGTCCCTCAGGAAGAGTGAAAGACGCGCACGTTCATTTTCAGAGCTCCTAGACATTCCTATAAGAAGTTAGCCAAAAAGTACCTTCGAAAAACGCTTAGGTTAAGTTTCAGAGTTGCTTCTAATGTACCGAAGCTGGACTTAGACATAATTTCACTCTCACAACATTATGGCTGGTTGGAGACAGTCCGAACCACAAATACCGGGTCCATGGTTCTGGCCATATACTGGGGGGACGGGGACGACTCCCATTAACCTCTGACTATACCGGGGATACGCTTATCACAATGCCTTTCTGGTCTGTGCTGAAGCAGGGCATTCTGGCTGCCAATTGGCTTGACTTTTATTAGTGAGCCTGGTTACCCCCTCTCGGAACCACAGACTTTGAAATCGCCAGCTCATATACATGCATAACATATATTTATATATATACCCTTATACACCATTTTAATAAAAAATATCACAAAATTCTTCTAAGTCCCTCGGGAAGAGTGAAAGACGCGCACGTTCATTTTCAGACCTCCTAGACCTTCCTATAAGAAGTTAGCCAAAAAGTAGCTTCGAAAAACGCTTAGGTTAAGTTTCAGAGGTACTTCTAATGTACCAAAGCTGGACTTAGACATAATTTTACTCTCACAACATTATGGCTGGTTGGAGACAGTCCGAACCACAAGTACCGGGTCCATGGTTCTGGGCGTATAATGGGGGGACGGGGACGACTCCCATTAACCCCTGACTATACCGGGGATACGCTTATCACAATGCCTTACTGGTCTGTGCTGAAGCAGGGCATTCTGGCATCCAAGTGGCTTGACCTTTATTAGTGAGCCTGGTTACCCCCTCTCGGAACCACAGACTTAGAAATCGCCAGCTCATATACATGCATAAAATATATTTATATATATACCCTTATACATCATTTTAATAAAAAATATCACAAAATTCTTCTAAGTCCCTCAGGAAGAGTGAAAGACGCGCACGTTCATTTTCAGAGCTCCTAGACATTCCTATAAGAAGTTAGCCAAAAAGTACCTTCGAAAAACGCTTAGGTTAAGTTTCAGAGTTGCTTCTAATGTACCGAAGCTGGACTTAGACATAATTTCACTCTCACAACATTATGGCTGGTTGGAGACAGTCCGAACCACAAATACCGGGTCCATGGTTCTGGCCATATACTGGGGGGACGGGGACGACTCCCATTAACCTCTGACTATACCGGGGATACGCTTATCACAATGCCTTTCTGGTCTGTGCTGAAGCAGGGCATTCTGGCAGCCAATTGGCTTGACTTTTATTAGTGAGCCTGGTTACCCCCTCTCGGAACCACAGACTTTGAAATCGCCAGCTCATATACATGCATAACATATATTTATATATATACCCTTATACACCATTTTAATAAAAAATATCACAAAATTCTTCTAAGTCCCTCGGGAAGAGTGAAAGACGCGCACGTTCATTTTCAGAGCTCCTAGACCTTCCTATAAGAAGTTAGCCAAAAAGTAGCTTCGAAAAACGCTTAGGTTAAGTTTCAGAGGTACTTCTAATGTACCAAAGCTGGACTTAGACATAATTTTACTCTCACAACATTATGGCTGGTTGGAGACAGTCCGAACCACAAGTACCGGGTCCATGGTTCTGGGCGTATAATGGGGGGACGGGGACGACTCCCATTAACCCCTGACTATACCGGGGATACGCTTATCACAATGCCTTACTGGTCTGTGCTGAAGCAGGGCATTCTGGCATCCAAGTGGCTTGACCTTTATTCGTGAGCCTGGTTACCCCCTCTCGGAACCACAGACTTAGAAATCGCCAGCTCATATACATGCATAAAATAGATTTATATATATACCCTTATACACCATTTTAATAAAAAATATCACAAAATTCTTCTAAGTCCCTCGGGAAGAGTGAAAGACGCGCACGTTCATTTTCAGAGCTCCTAGACCTTCCTATAAGAAGTTAGCCAAAAAGTAGCTTCGAAAAACGCTTAGGTTAAGTTTCAGAGTTGCATCTAATGTACCGAAGCTGGACTTAGACATAATTTCACTCTCACAACATTATGGCTGGTTGGAGACAGTCCGAACCACAAATACCGGGTCCATGGTTCTGGCCATATACTGGGGGGACGGGAACGACTCCCATTAACCCCTGACTATACCGGGGATACGCTTATCACAATGCCTTTCTGGTCTGTGCTGAAGCAGGGCATTCTGGCAGCCAATTGGCTTGACTTTTATTAGTGAGCCTGGTTACCCCCTCTCGTAACCACAGACTTAGAAATCGCCAGCTCATATACAGTGCATAAAATATATTTATATATATACCCTTATACATCATTTTAATAAAAAATATCACAAAATTCTTCTAAGTCCCTCGGGAAGAGTGAAAGACGCGCACGTTCATTTTCAGAGCTCCTAGACCTTCCTACTGTATAAGAAGTTAGCCAAAAAGTAGCTTCGAAAAACGCTTAGGTTAAGTTTCAGAGTTGCTTCTAATGTACCAAAGCTGGACTTAGACATAATTTCACTCTCACAACATTATGGCTGGTTGGAGACAGTCCGAACCACAAATACCGGGTCCATGGTTCTGGCCATATACTGGGGGGACGGGGACGACTCCCATTAACTTCTGACTATACCGGGGATACGCTTATCACAATGCCTTTCTGGTCTGTGCTGAAGCAGGGCATTCTGGCAGCCAATTGGCTTGACTTTTATTAGTGAGCCTGGTTACCCCCTCTCGGAACCACAGACTTAGAAATCGCCAGCTCATATACATGCATAAAATATATTTATATATATACCCTTATACACCATTTTAATAAAAAATATCACAAAATTCTTCTAAGTCCCTCGGGAAGAGTGAAAGACGCGCACGTTCATTTTCAGAGCTCCTAGACATTCCTATAAGAAGTTAGCCAAAAAGTACCTTCGAAAAACGCTTAGGTTAAGTTTCAGAGTTGCTTCTAATGTACCGAAGCTGGACTTAGACATAATTTCACTCTCACAACATTATGGCTGGTTGGAGACAGTCCGAACCACAAATACCGGGTCCATGGTTCTGGCCATATACTGGGGGGACGGGAACGACTCCCATTAACCCCTGACTATACCGGGGATACGCTTATCACAATGCCTTTCTGGTCTGTGCTTAAGCAGGGCATTCTGGCAGCCAATTGGCTTGACTTTTATTAGTGAGCCTGGTTACCCCCTCTCGGAACCACAGACTTAGAAATCGCCAGCTCATATACATGCATAACATATATTTATTTATATACCCTTATACACCATTTTAATAAAAAATATCACAAAATTCTTCTAAGTCCCTCGGGAAGAGTGAAAGACGCGCACGTTCATTTTCAGAGCTCCTAGACATTCCTATAAGAAGTTAGCCAAAAAGTACCTTCGAAAAACGCTTAGGTTAAGTTTCAGAGTTGCTTCTAATGTACCGAAGCTGGACTTAGACATAATTTCACTCTCACAACATTATGGCTGGTTGGAGACAGTCCGAACCACAAATACCGGGTCCATGGTTCTGGCCATATACTGGGGGGACGGGGACGACTCCCATTAACCTCTGATTATACCGGGGATACGCTTATCACAATGCCTTTCTGGTCTGTGCTGAAGCAGGGCATTCTGGCAGCCAATTGGCTTGACTTTTATTAGTGAGCCTGGTTACCCCCTCTCGGAACCACAGACTTAGAAATCGCCAGCTCATATTCATGCATAAAATATATTTATATATATACCCTTATACACCATTTTAATAAAAAATATCACAAAATTCTTCTAAGTCCCTCGGGAAGAGTGAAAGACGCGCACGTTCATTTTCAGAGCTCCTAGACCTTCCTATAAGAAGTTAGCCAAAAAGTAGCTTCGAAAAACGCTTAGGTTAAGTTTCAGAGTTGCATCTAATGTACCGAAGCTGGACTTAGACATAATTTCACTCTCACAACATTATGGCTGGTTGGAGACAGTCCGAACCACAAATACCGGGTCCATGGTTCTGGCCATATACTGGGGGGACGGGAACGACTCCCATTAACCCCTGACTATACCGGGGATACGCTTATCACAATGCCTTTCTGGTCTGTGCTGAAGCAGGGCATTCTGGCAGCCAATTGGCTTGACTTTTATTAGTGAGCCTGGTTACACCCTCTCGTAACCACAGACTTAGAAATCGCCAGCTCATATACAGTGCATAAAATATATTTATATATATACCCTTATACATCATTTTAATAAAAAATATCACAAAATTCTTCTAAGTCCCTCAGGAAGAGTGAAAGACGCGCACGTTCATTTTCAGAGCTCCTAGACATTCCTATAAGAAGTTAGCCAAAAAGTACCTTCGAAAAACGCTTAGGTTAAGTTTCAGAGTTGCTTCTAATGTACCGAAGCTGGACTTAGACATAATTTCACTCTCACAACATTATGGCTGGTTGGAGACAGTCCGAACCACAAATACCGGGTCCATGGTTCTGGCCATATACTTTGGGGACGGGGACGACTCCCATTAACCTCTGACTATACCGGGGATACGCTTATCACAATGCCTTTCTGGTCTGTGCTGAAGCAGGGCATTCTGGCAGCCAATTGGCTTGACTTTTATTAGTGAGCCTGGTTACCCCCTCTCGGAACCACAGACTTAGAAATCGCCAGCTCATATACATGCATAAAATATATTTATATATATACCCTTATACACCATTTTAATAAAAAATATCACAAAATTCTTCTAAGTCCCTCGGGAAGAGTGAAAGACGCGCACGTTCATTTTCAGAGCTCCTAGACCTTCCTATAAGAAGTTAGCCAAAAAGTAGCTTCGAAAAACGCTTAGGTTAAGTTTCAGAGTTGCATCTAATGTACCGAAGCTGGACTTAGACATAATTTCACTCTCACAACATTATGGCTGGTTGGAGACAGTCCGAACCACAAATACCGGGTCCATGGTTCTGGCCATATACTGGGGGGACGGGGACGACTCCCATTAACTTCTGACTATACCGGGGATACGCTTATCACAATGCCTTTCTGGTCTGTGCTGAAGCAGGGCATTCTGGCAGCCAATTGGCTTGACTTTTATTAGTGAGCCTGGTTACCCCCTCTCGGAACCACTGACTTAGAAATCGCCAGCTCATATACATGCATAAAATATATTTATATATATACCCTTATACACCATTTTAATAAAAAATATCACAAAATTCTTCTAAGTCCCTCGGGAAGAGTGAAAGACGCGCACGTTCATTTTCAGAGCTCCTAGACCTTCCTATAAGAAGTTAGCCAAAAAGTAGCTTCGAAAAACGCTTAGGTTAAGTTTCAGAGTTGCATCTAATGTACCGAAGCTGGACTTAGACATAATTTCACTCTCACAACATTATGGCTGGTTGGAGACAGTCCGAACCACAAATACCGGGTCCATGGTTCTGGCCATATACTGGGGGGACGGGAACGACTCCCATTAACCCCTGACTATACCGGGGATACGCTTATCACAATGCCTTTCTGGTCTGTGCTTAAGCAGGGCATTCTGGCAGCCAATTGGCTTGACTTTTATTAGTGAGCCTGGTTACCCCCTCTCGGAACCACAGACTTAGAAATCGCCAGCTCATATACATGCATAACATATATTTATTTATATACCCTTATACACCATTTTAATAAAAAATATCACAAAATTCTTCTAAGTCCCTCGGGAAGAGTGAAAGACGCGCACGTTCATTTTCAGAGCTCCTAGACCTTCCTATAAGAAGTTAGCCAAAAAGTAGCTTCGAAAAACGCTTAGGTTAAGTTTCAGAGTTGCATCTAATGTACCGAAGCTGGACTTAGACATAATTTCACTCTCACAACATTATGGCTGGTTGGAGACAGTCCGAACCACAAATACCGGGTCCATGGTTCTGGCCATATACTGGGGGGACGGGAACGACTCCCATTAACCCCTGACTATACCGGGGATACGCTTATCACAATGCCTTTCTGGTCTGTGCTTAAGCAGGGCATTCTGGCAGCCAATTGGCTTGACTTTTATTAGTGAGCCTGGTTACCCCCTCTCGGAACCACAGACTTAGAAATCGCCAGCTCATATACATGCATAACATATATTTATTTATATACCCTTATACACCATTTTAATAAAAAATATCACAAAATTCTTCTAAGTCCCTCGGGAAGAGTGAAAGACGCGCACGTTCATTTTCAGAGCTCCTAGACATTCCTATAAGAAGTTAGCCAAAAAGTACCTTCGAAAAACGCTTAGGTTAAGTTTCAGAGTTGCTTCTAATGTACCGAAGCTGGACTTAGACATAATTTCACTCTCACAACATTATGGCTGGTTGGAGACAGTCCGAACCACAAATACCGGGTCCATGGTTCTGGCCATATACTGGGGGGACGGGGACGACTCCCATTAACCTCTGATTATACCGGGGATACGCTTATCACAATGCCTTTCTGGTCTGTGCTGAAGCAGGGCATTCTGGCAGCCAATTGGCTTGACTTTTATTAGTGAGCCTGGTTACCCCCTCTCGGAACCACAGACTTAGAAATCGCCAGCTCATATTCATGCATAAAATATATTTATATATATACCCTTATACACCATTTTAATAAAAAATATCACAAAATTCTTCTAAGTCCCTCGGGAAGAGTGAAAGACGCGCACGTTCATTTTTAGAGCTCCTCGACCTTCCTATAAGAAGTTAGCCAAAAAGTAGCTTCGAAAAACGCTTAGGTTAAGTTCCAGAGTTGCATCTAATGTACCGAAGCTGGACTTAGACATAATTTCACTCTCACAACATTATGGCTGGTTGGAGACAGTCCGAACCACAAATACCGGGTCCATGGTTCTGGCCATATACTGGGGGGACGGGAACGACTCCCATTAACCCCTGACTATACCGGGGATACGCTTATCACAATGCCTTTCTGGTCTGTGCTGAAGCAGGGCATTCTGGCAGCCAATTGGCTTGACTTTTATTAGTGAGCCTGGTTACCCCCTCTCGGAACCACAGACTTAGAAATCGCCAGCTCATATACATGCATAACATATATTTATATATATACCCTTATACACCATTTTAATAAAAAATATCACAAAATTCTTCTAAGTCCCTCGGGAAGAGTGAAAGACGCGCACGTTCATTTTCAGAGCTCCTAGACATTCCTATAAGAAGTTAGCCAAAAAGTACCTTCGAAAAACGCTTAGGTTAAGTTTCAGAGTTGCTTCTAATGTACCGAAGCTGGACTTAGACATAATTTCACTCTCACAACATTATGGCTGGTTGGAGACAGTCCGAACCACAAATACCGGGTCCATGGTTCTGGCCATATACTGGGGGGACGGGGACGACTCCCATTAACCTCTGACTATACCGGGGATACGCTTATCACAATGCCTTTCTGGTCTGTGCTGAAGCAGGGCATTCTGGCAGCTAATTGGCTTGACTTTTATTAGTGAGCCTGGTTACCCCCTCTCGGAACCACAGACTTAGAAATCGCCAGCTCATATACATGCATAAAATATATTTATATATATACCCTTATACACCATTTTAATAAAAAATATCACAAAATTCTTCTAAGTCCCTCGGGAAGAGTGAAAGACGCGCACGTTCATTTTCAGAGCTCCTAGACCTTCCTATAAGAAGTTAGCCAAAAAGTAGCTTCGAAAAACGCTTAGGTTAAGTTCCAGAGTTGCATCTAATGTACCGTAGCTGGACTTAGACATAATTTCACTCTCACAACATTATGGCTGGTTGGAGACAGTCCGAACCACAAATACCGGGTCCATGGTTCTGGCCATATACTGGGGGGACAGAACGACTCCCATTAACCCCTGACTATACCGGGGATACGCTTATCACAATGCCTTTCTGGTCTGTGCTGAAGCAGGGCATTCTGGCAGCCAATTGGCTTGACTTTTATTAGTGAGCCTGGTTACCTCCTCTCGGAACCACAGACTTAGAAATCGCCAGCTCATATACATGCATAACATATATTTATATATATACCCTTATACACCATTTTAATAAAAAATATCACAAAATTCTTCTAAGTCCCTCGGGAAGAGTGAAAGACGCGCACGTTCATTTTCAGAGCTCCTAGACATTCCTATAAGAAGTTAGCCAAAAAGTACCTTCGAAAAACGCTTAGGTTAAGTTTCAGAGTTGCTTCTAATGTACCGAAGCTGGACTTAGACATAATTTCACTCTCACAACATTATGGCTGGTTGGAGACAGTCCGAACCACAAATACCGGGTCCATGGTTCTGGCCATATACTGGGGGGACGGGGGGGACTCCCATTAACCTCTGACTATACCGGGGATACGCTTATCACAATGCCTTTCTGGTCTGTGCTGAAGCAGGGCATTCTGGCAGCCAATTGGCTTGACTTTTATTAGTGAGCCTGGTTACCCCCTCTCGGAACCACAGACTTAGAAATCGCCAGCTCATATACATGCATAAAATATATTTATATATATACCCTTATACACCATTTTAATAAAAAATATCACAAAATTCTTCTAAGTCCCTCGGGAAGAGTGAAAGACGCGCACGTTCATTTTTAGAGCTCCTAGACCTTCCTATAAGAAGTTAGCCAAAAAGTAGCTTCGAAAAACGCTTAGGTTAAGTTTCAGAGTTGCATCTAATGTACCGAAGCTGGACTTAGACATAATTTCACTCTCACAACATTATGGCTGGTTGGAGACAGTCCGAACCACAAGTACCGGGTCCATGGTTCTGGGCGTATACTGGGGGGACGGGGACGACTCCCATTAACCCCTGACTATACCGGGGATACGCTTATCACAATGCCTTACTGGTCTGTGCTGAAGCAGGGCATTCTGGCATCCAAGTGGCTTGACCTTTATTAGTGAGCCTGGTTACCCCCTCTCGGAACCACAGACTTAGAAATCGCCAGCTCATATACATGCATAAAATAGATTTATATATATACCCTTATACACCATTTTAATAAAAAATATCACAAAATTCTTCTAAGTCCCTCGGGAAGAGTGAAAGACGCGCACGTTCATTTTCAGAGCTCCTATAACTTCCTATAAGAAGTTAGCCAAAAAGTAGCTTCGAAAAACGCTTAGGTTAAGTTCCAGAGTTGCTTCTAATGTACCGAAGCTGGACTTAGACATAATTTCACTCTCACAACATTATGGCTGGTTGGAGACAGTCCGAACCACAAATACCGGGTCCATGGTTCTGGCCATATACTGGGGGGACGGGAACGACTCCCATTAACCCCTGACTATACCGGGGATACGCTTATCACAATGCCTTTCTGGTCTGTGCTGAAGCAGGGCATTCTGGCAGCCAATTGGCTTGACTTTTATTAGTGAGCCTGGTTACCCCCTCTCGGAACCACAGACTTAGAAATCGCCAGCTCATATACATGCATAACATATATTTATATATATACCCTTATACACCATTTTAATAAAAAATATCACAAAATTCTTCTAAGTCCCTCGGGAAGAGTGAAAGACGCGCACGTTCATTTTCAGAGCTCCTAGACATTCCTATAAGAAGTTAGCCAAAAAGTACCTTCGAAAAACGCTTAGGTTAAGTTTCAGAGTTGCTTCTAATGTACCGAAGCTGGACTTAGACATAATTTCACTCTCACAACATTATGGCTGGTTGGAGACAGTCCGAACCACAAATACCGGGTCCATGGTTCTGGCCATATACTGGGGGGATGGGGACGACTCCCATTAACCTCTGACTATACCGGGGATACGCTTATCACAATGCCTTTCTGGTCTGTGCTGAAGCAGGGCATTCTGGCAGCCAATTGGCTTGACTTTTATTAGTGAGCCTGGTTACCCCCTCTCGGAACCACAGACTTAGAAATCGCCAGCTCATATACATGCATAAAATATATTTATATATATACCCTTATACACCATTTTAATAAAAAATATCACAAAATTCTTCTAAGTCCCTCGGGAAGAGTGAAAGACGCGCACGTTCATTTTTAGAGCTCCTAGACCTTCCTATAAGAAGTTAGCCAAAAAGTAGCTTCGAAAAACGCTTAGGTTAAGTTTCAGAGTTGCTTCTAATGTACCAAAGCTGGACTTAGACATAATTTCACTCTCACAACATTATGGCTGGTTGGAGACAGTCCGAACCACAAGTACCGGGTCCATGGTTCTGGGCGTATAATGGGGGGACGGGGACGACTCCCATTAACCCCTGACTATACCGGGGATACGCTTATCACAATGCCTTACTGGTCTGTGCTGAAGCAGGGCATTCTGGCATCCAAGTGGCTTGACCTTTATTAGTGAGCCTGGTTACCCCCTCTCGGAACCACAGACTTAGAAATCGCCAGCTCATATACATGCATAAAATAGATTTATATATATACCCTTATACACCATTTTAATAAAAAATATCACAAAATTCTTCTAAGTCCCTCGGGAAGAGTGAAAGACGCGCACGTTCATTTTCAGAGCTCCTAGACCTTCCTATAAGAAGTTAGCCAAAAAGTACCTTCGAAAAACGCTTAGGTTAAGTTTCAGAGTTGCTTCTAATGTACCAAAGCTGGACTTAGACATAATTTCACTCTCACAACATTATGGCTGGTTGGAGACAGTCCGAACCACAAATACCGGGTCCATGGTTCTGGCCATATACTGGGGGGACGGGGACGACTCCCATTAACCTCTGACTATACCGGGGATACGCTTATCACAATGCCTTTCTGGTCTGTGCTGAAGCAGGGCATTCTGGCAGCTAATTGGCTTGACTTTTATTAGTGAGCCTGGTTACCCCCTCTCGGAACCACAGACTTAGAAATCGCCAGCTCATATACATGCATAAAATATATTTATATATATACCCTTATACACCATTTTAATAAAAAATATCACAAAATTCTTCTAAGTCCCTCGGGAAGAGTGAAAGACGCGCACGTTCATTTTCAGAGCTCCTAGACCTTCCTATAAGAAGTTAGCCAAAAAGTAGCTTCGAAAAACGCTTAGGTTAAGTTCCAGAGTTGCATCTAATGTACCGAAGCTGGACTTAGACATAATTTCACTCTCACAACATTATGGCTGGTTGGAGACAGTCCGAACCACAAATACCGGGTCCATGGTTCTGGCCATATACTGGGGGGACGGGGACGACTCCCATTAACTTCTGACTATACCGGGGATACGCTTATCACAATGCCTTTCTGGTCTGTGCTGAAGCAGGGCATTCTGGCAGCCAATTGGCTTGACTTTTATTAGTGAGCCTGGTTACCCCCTCTCGGAACCACAGACTTAGAAATCGCCAGCTCATATACATGCATAAAATATATTTATATATATACCCTTATACACCATTTTAATAAAAAATATCACAAAATTCTTCTAAGTCCCTCGGGAAGAGTGAAAGACGCGCACGTTCATTTTCAGAGCTCCTAGACCTTCCTATAAGAAGTTAGCCAAAAAGTAGCTTCGAAAAACGCTTAGGTTAAGTTTCAGAGTTGCATCTAATGTACCGAAGCTGGACTTAGACATAATTTCACTCTCACAACATTATGGCTGGTTGGAGACAGTCCGAACCACAAATACCGGGTCCATGGTTCTGGCCATATACTGGGGGGACGGGAACGACTCCCATTAACCCCTGACTATACCGGGGATACGCTTATCACAATGCCTTTCTGGTCTGTGCTTAAGCAGGGCATTCTGGCAGCCAATTGGCTTGACTTTTATTAGTGAGCCTGGTTACCCCCTCTCGGAACCACAGACTTAGAAATCGCCAGCTCATATACATGCATAACATATATTTATTTATATACCCTTATACACCATTTTAATAAAAAATATCACAAAATTCTTCTAAGTCCCTCGGGAAGAGTGAAAGACGCGCACGTTCATTTTCAGAGCTCCTAGACATTCCTATAAGAAGTTAGCCAAAAAGTACCTTCGAAAAACGCTTAGGTTAAGTTTCAGAGTTGCTTCTAATGTACCGAAGCTGGACTTAGACATAATTTCACTCTCACAACATTATGGCTGGTTGGAGACAGTCCGAACCACAATTACCGGGTCCATGGTTCTGGCCATATACTGGTGGGACGGGGACGACTCCCATTAACCTCTGATTATACCGGGGATACGCTTATCACAATGCCTTTCTGGTCTGTGCTGAAGCAGGGCATTCTGGCAGCCAATTGGCTTGACTTTTATTAGTGAGCCTGGTTACCCCCTCTCGGAACCACAGACTTAGAAATCGCCAGCTCATATTCATGCATAAAATATATTTATATATATACCCTTATACACCATTTTAATAAAAAATATCACAAAATTCTTCTAAGTCCCTCGGGAAGAGTGAAAGACGCGCACGTTCATTTTTAGAGCTCCTAGACCTTCCTATAAGAAGTTAGCCAAAAAGTAGCTTCGAAAAACGCTTAGGTTAAGTTCCAGAGTTGCATCTAATGTACCGAAGCTGGACTTAGACATAATTTCACTCTCACAACATTATGGCTGGTTGGAGACAGTCCGAACCACAAATACCGGGTCCATGGTTCTGGCCATATACTGGGGGGACGGGAACGACTCCCATTAACCCCTGACTATACCGGGGATACGCTTATCACAATGCCTTTCTGGTCTGTGCTGAAGCAGGGCATTCTGGCAGCCAATTGGCTTGACTTTTATTAGTGAGCCTGGTTACCCCCTCTCGGAACCACAGACTTAGAAATCGCCAGCTCATATACATGCATAACATATATTTATATATATACCCTTATACACCATTTTAATAAAAAATATCACAAAATTCTTCTAAGTCCCTCGGGAAGAGTGAAAGACGCGCACGTTCATTTTCAGAGCTCCTAGACATTCCTATAAGAAGTTAGCCAAAAAGTACCTTCGAAAAACGCTTAGGTTAAGTTTCAGAGTTGCTTCTAATGTACCGAAGCTGGACTTAGACATAATTTCACTCTCACAACATTATGGCTGGTTGGAGACAGTCCGAACCACAAATACCGGGTCCATGGTTCTGGCCATATACTGGGGGGACGGGGACGACTCCCATTAACCTCTGACTATACCGGGGATACGCTTATCACAATGCCTTTCTGGTCTGTGCTGAAGCAGGGCATTCTGGCAGCTAATTGGCTTGACTTTTATTAGTGAGCCTGGTTACCCCCTCTCGGAACCACAGACTTAGAAATCGCCAGCTCATATACATGCATAAAATATATTTATATATATACCCTTATACACCATTTTAATAAAAAATATCACAAAATTCTTCTAAGTCCCTCGGGAAGAGTGAAAGACGCGCACGTTCATTTTCAGAGCTCCTAGACCTTCCTATAAGAAGTTAGCCAAAAAGTAGCTTCGAAAAACGCTTAGGTTAAGTTCCAGAGTTGCATCTAATGTACCGTAGCTGGACTTAGACATAATTTCACTCTCACAACATTATGGCTGGTTGGAGACAGTCCGAACCACAAATACCGGGTCCATGGTTCTGGCCATATACTGGGGGGACAGAACGACTCCCATTAACCCCTGACTATACCGGGGATACGCTTATCACAATGCCTTTCTGGTCTGTGCTGAAGCAGGGCATTCTGGCAGCCAATTGGCTTGACTTTTATTAGTGAGCCTGGTTACCCCCTCTCGGAACCACAGACTTAGAAATCGCCAGCTCATATACATGCATAACATATATTTATATATATACCCTTATACACCATTTTAATAAAAAATATCACAAAATTCTTCTAAGTCCCTCGGGAAGAGTGAAAGACGCGCACGTTCATTTTCAGAGCTCCTAGACATTCCTATAAGAAGTTAGCCAAAAAGTACCTTCGAAAAACGCTTAGGTTAAGTTTCAGAGTTGCTTCTAATGTACCGAAGCTGGACTTAGACATAATTTCACTCTCACAACATTATGGCTGGTTGGAGACAGTCCGAACCACAAATACCGGGTCCATGGTTCTGGCCATATACTGGGGGGACGGGGGGGACTCCCATTAACCTCTGACTATACCGGGGATACGCTTATCACAATGCCTTTCTGGTCTGTGCTGAAGCAGGGCATTCTGGCAGCCAATTGGCTTGACTTTTATTAGTGAGCCTGGTTACCCCCTCTCGGAACCACAGACTTAGAAATCGCCAGCTCATATACATGCATAAAATATATTTATATATATACCCTTATACACCATTTTAATAAAAAATATCACAAAATTCTTCTAAGTCCCTCGGGAAGAGTGAAAGACGCGCACGTTCATTTTTAGAGCTCCTAGACCTTCCTATAAGAAGTTAGCCAAAAAGTTGCTTCGAAAAACGCTTAGGTTAAGTTTCAGAGTTGCATCTAATGTACCGAAGCTGGACTTAGACATAATTTCACTCTCACAACATTATGGCTGGTTGGAGACAGTCCGAACCACAAGTACCGGGTCCATGGTTCTGGGCGTATACTGGGGGGACGGGGACGACTCCCATTAACCCCTGACTATACCGGGGATACGCTTATCACAATGCCTTACTGGTCTGTGCTGAAGCAGGGCATTCTGGCATCCAAGTGGCTTGACCTTTATTAGTGAGCCTGGTTACCCCCTCTCGGAACCACAGACTTAGAAATCGCCAGCTCATATACATGCATAAAATAGATTTATATATATACCCTTATACACCATTTTAATAAAAAATATCACAAAATTCTTCTAAGTCCCTCGGGAAGAGTGAAAGACGCGCACGTTCATTTTCAGAGCTCCTAGACCTTCCTATAAGAAGTTAGCCAAAAAGTAGCTTCGAAAAACGCTTAGGTTAAGTTCCAGAGTTGCTTCTAATGTACCGAAGCTGGACTTAGACATAATTTCACTCTCACAACATTATGGCTGGTTGGAGACAGTCCGAACCACAAATACCGGGTCCATGGTTCTGGCCATATACTGGGGGGACGGGAACGACTGCCATTAACCCCTGACTATACCGGGGATACGCTTATCACAATGCCTTTCTGGTCTGTGCTGAAGCAGGGCATTCTGGCAGCCAATTGGCTTGACTTTTATTAGTGAGCCTGGTTACCCCCTCTCGGAACCACAGACTTAGAAATCGCCAGCTCATATACATGCATAACATATATTTATATATATACCCTTATACACCATTTTAATAAAAAATATCACAAAATTCTTCTAAGTCCCTCGGGAAGAGTGAAAGACGCGCACGTTCATTTTCAGAGCTCCTAGACATTCCTATAAGAAGTTAGCCAAAAAGTACCTTCGAAAAACGCTTAGGTTAAGTTTCAGAGTTGCTTCTAATGTACCGAAGCTGGACTTAGACATAATTTCACTCTCACAACATTATGGCTGGTTGGAGACAGTCCGAACCACAAATACCGGGTCCATGGTTCTGGCCATATACTGGGGGGATGGGGACGACTCCCATTAACCTCTGACTATACCGGGGATACGCTTATCACAATGCCTTTCTGGTCTGTGCTGAAGCAGGGCATTCTGGCAGCCAATTGGCTTGACTTTTATTAGTGAGCCTGGTTACCCCCTCTCGGAACCACAGACTTAGAAATCGCCAGCTCATATACATGCATAAAATATATTTATATATATACCCTTATACACCATTTTAATAAAAAATATCACAAAATTCTTCTAAGTCCCTCGGGAAGAGTGAAAGACGCGCACGTTCATTTTTAGAGCTCCTAGACCTTCCTATAAGTAGTTAGCCAAAAAGTAGCTTCGAAAAACGCTTAGGTTAAGTTTCAGAGTTGCTTCTAATGTACCAAAGCTGGACTTAGACATAATTTCACTCTCACAACATTATGGCTGGTTGGAGACAGTCCGAACCACAAGTACCGGGTCCATGGTTCTGGGCGTATAATGGGGGGACGGGGACGACTCCCATTAACCCCTGACTATACCGGGGATACGCTTATCACAATGCCTTACTGGTCTGTGCTGAAGCAGGGCATTCTGGCATCCAAGTGGCTTGACCTTTATTAGTGAGCCTGGTTACCCCCTCTCGGAACCACAGACTTAGAAATCGCCAGCTCATATACATGCATAAAATAGATTTATATATATACCCTTATACACCATTTTAATAAAAAATATCACAAAATTCTTCTAAGTCCCTCGGGAAGAGTGAAAGACGCGCACGTTCATTTTCAGAGCTCCTAGACCTTCCTATAAGAAGTTAGCCAAAAAGTAGCTTCGAAAAACGCTTAGGTTAAGTTCCAGAGTTGCATCTAATGTACCGAAGCTGGACTTAGACATAATTTCACTCTCACAACATTATGGCTGGTTGGAGACAGTCCGAACCACAAATACCGGGTCCATGGTTCTGGCCATATACTGGGGGGACGGGGACGACTCCCATTAACCTCTGACTATACCGGGGATACGCTTATCACAATGCCTTTCTGGTCTGTGCTGAAGCAGGGCATTCTGGCAGCTAATTGGCTTGACTTTTATTAGTGAGCCTGGTTACCCCCTCTCGGAACCACAGACTTAGAAATCGCCAGCTCATATACATGCATAAAATATATTTATATATATACCCTTATACACCATTTTAATAAAAAATATCACAAAATTCTTCTAAGTCCCTCGGGAAGAGTGAAAGACGCGCACGTTCATTTTCAGAGCTCCTAGACCTTCCTATAAGAAGTTAGCCAAAAAGTAGCTTCGAAAAACGCTTAGGTTAAGTTCCAGAGTTGCATCTAATGTACCGAAGCTGGACTTAGACATAATTTCACTCTCACAACATTATGGCTGGTTGGAGACAGTCCGAACCACAAATACCGGGTCCATGGTTCTGGCCATATACTGGGGGGACGGGAACGACTCCCATTAACCCCTGACTATACCGGGGATACGCTTATCACAATGCCTTTCTGGTCTGTGCTGAAGCAGGGCATTCTGGCAGCCAATTGGCTTGACTTTTATTAGTGAGCCTGGTTACCCCCTCTCGGAACCACAGACTTAGAAATCGCCAGCTCATATACATGCATAACATATATTTATATATATACCCTTATACACCATTTTAATAAAAAATATCACAAAATTCTTCTAAGTCCCTCGGGAAGAGTGAAAGACGCGCACGTTCATTTTCAGAGCTCCTAGACATTCCTATAAGAAGTTAGCCAAAAAGTACCTTCGAAAAACGCTTAGGTTAAGTTTCAGAGTTGCTTCTAATGTACCGAAGCTGGACTTAGACATAATTTCACTCTCACAACATTATGGCTGGTTGGAGACAGTCCGAACCACAAATACCGGGTCCATGGTTCTGGCCATATACTGGGGGGACGGGGACGACTCCCATTAACCTCTGACTATACCGGGGATACGCTTATCACAATGCCTTTCTGGTCTGTGCTGAAGCAGGGCATTCTGGCAGCCAATTGGCTTGACTTTTATTAGTGAGCCTGGTTACCCCCTCTCGGAACCACAGACTTAGAAATCGCCAGCTCATATTCATGCATAAAATATATTTATATATATACCCTTATACACCATTTTAATAAAAAATATCACAAAATTCTTCTAAGTCCCTCGGGAAGAGTGAAAGACGCGCACGTTCATTTTTAGAGCTCCTAGACCTTCCTATAAGAAGTTAGCCAAAAAGTAGCTTCGAAAAACGCTTAGGTTAAGTTTCAGAGTTGCTTCTAATGTACCAAAGCTGGACTTAGACATAATTTCACTCTCACAACATTATGGCTGGTTGGAGACAGTCCGAACCACAAGTACCGGGTCCATGGTTCTGGGCATATAATGGGGGGACGGGGACGACTCCCATTAACCCCTGACTATACCGGGGATACGCTTATCACAATGCCTTACTGGTCTGTGCTGAAGCAGGGCATTCTGGCATCCAAGTGGCTTGACCTTTATTAGTGAGCCTGGTTACCCCCTCTCGGAACCACAGACTTAGAAATCGCCAGCTCATATACATGCATAAAATAGATTTATATATATACCCTTATACACCATTTTAATAAAAAATATCACAAAATTCTTCTAAGTCCCTCGGGAAGAGTGAAAGACGCGCACGTTCATTTTCAGAGCTACTAGACCTTCCTATAAGAAGTTAGCCAAAAAGTACCTTCGAAAAACGCTTAGGTTAAGTTTCAGAGTTGCTTCTAATGTACCAAAGCTGGACTTAGACATAATTTCACTCTCACAACATTATGGCTGGTTGGAGACAGTCCGAACCACAAATACCGGGTCCATGGTTCTGGCCATATACTGGGGGGACGGGGACGACTCCCATTAACCTCTGACTATACCGGGGATACGCTTATCACAATGCCTTTCTGGTCTGTGCTGAAGCAGGGCATTCTGGCAGCTAATTGGCTTGACTTTTATTAGTGAGCCTGGTTACCCCCTCTCGGAACCACAGACTTAGAAATCGCCAGCTCATATACATGCATAAAATATATTTATATATATACCCTTATACACCATTTTAATAAAAAATATCACAAAATTCTTCTAAGTCCCTCGGGAAGAGTGAAAGACGCGCACGTTCATTTTCAGAGCTCCTAGACCTTCCTATAAGAAGTTAGCCAAAAAGTAGCTTCGAAAAACGCTTAGGTTAAGTTCCAGAGTTGCATCTAATGTACCGAAGCTGGACTTAGACATAATTTCACTCTCACAACATTATGGCTGGTTGGAGACAGTCCGAACCACAAATACCGGGTCCATGGTTCTGGCCATATACTGGGGGGACGGGAACGACTCCCATTAACCCCTGACTATACCGGGGATACGCTTATCACAATGCCTTTCTGGTCTGTGCTGAAGCAGGGCATTCTGGCAGCCAATTGGCTTGACTTTTATTAGTGAGCCTGGTTACCCCCTCTCGGAACCACAGACTTAGAAATCGCCAGCTCATATACATGCATAACATATATTTATATATATACCCTTATACACCATTTTAATAAAAAATATCACAAAATTCTTCTAAGTCCCTCGGGAAGAGTGAAAGACGCGCACGTTCATTTTCAGAGCTCCTAGACATTCCTATAAGAAGTTAGCCAAAAAGTACCTTCGAAAAACGCTTAGGTTAAGTTTCAGAGTTGCTTCTAATGTACCGAAGCTGGACTTAGACATAATTTCACTCTCACAACATTATGGCTGGTTGGAGACAGTCCGAACCACAAATACCGGGTCCATGGTTCTGGCCATATACTGGGGGGACGGGGACGACTCCCATTAACCTCTGACTATACCGGGGATACGCTTATCACAATGCCTTTCTGGTCTGTGCTGAAGCAGGGCATTCTGGCAGCCAATTGGCTTGACTTTTATTAGTGAGCCTGGTTACCTCCTCTCGGAACCACAGACTTAGAAATCGCCAGCTCATATTCATGCATAAAATATATTTATATATATACCCTTATACACCATTTTAATAAAAAATATCACAAAATTCTTCTAAGTCCCTCGGGAAGAGTGAAAGACGCGCACGTTCATTTTTAGAGCTCCTAGACCTTCCTATAAGAAGTTAGCCAAAAAGTAGCTTCGAAAAACGCTTAGGTTAAGTTTCAGAGTTGCTTCTAATGTACCGAAGCTGGACTTAGACATAATTTCACTCTCACAACATTATGGCTGGTTGGAGACAGTCCGAACCACAAATACCGGGTCCATGGTTCTGGCCATATACTGGGGGGACGGGGACGACTCCCATTAACCTCTGACTATACCGGGGATACGCTTATCACAATGCCTTTCATGTCTGTGCTGAAGCAGGGCATTCTGGCAGCCAATTGGCTTGACTTTTATTAGTGAGCCTGGTTACCCCCTCTCGGAACCACAGACTTAGAAATCGCCAGCTCATATTCATGCATAAAATATATTTATATATATACCCTTATACACCATTTTAATAAAAAATATCACAAAATTCTTCTAAGTCCCTCGGGAAGAGTGAAAGACGCGCACGTTCATTTTTAGAGCTCCTAGACCTTCCTATAAGAAGTTAGCCAAAAAGTAGCTTCGAAAAACGCTTAGGTTAAGTTTCAGAGTTGCTTCTAATGTACCGAAGCTGGACTTAGACATAATTTCACTCTCACAACATTATGGCTGGTTGGAGACAGTCCGAACCACAAATACCGGGTCCATGGTTCTGGCCATATACTGGGGGGACGGGGACGACTCCCATTAACCTCTGACTATACCGGGGATACGCTTATCACAATGCCTTTCTGGTCTGTGCTGAAGCAGGGCATTCTGGCAGCTAATTGGCTTGACTTTTATTAGTGAGCCTGGTTACCCCCTCTCGGAACCACAGACTTAGAAATCGCCAGCTCATATACATGCATAAAATATATTTATATATATACCCTTATACACCATTTTAATAAAAAATATCACAAAATTCTTCTAAGTCCCTCGGGAAGAGTGAAAGACGCGCACGTTCATTTTTAGAGCTCCTAGACCTTCCTATAAGAAGTTAGCCAAAAAGTAGCTTCGAAAAACGCTTAGGTTAAGTTTCAGAGTTGCTTCTAATGTACCGAAGCTGGACTTAGACATAATTTCACTCTCACAACATTATGGCTGGTTGGAGACAGTCCGAACCACAAATACCGGGTCCATGGTTCTGGCCATATACTGGGGGGACGGGAACGACTCCCATTAACCCCTGACTATACCGGGGATACGCTTATCACAATGCCTTTCTGGTCTGTGCTGAAGCAGGGCATTCTGGCAGCCAATTGGCTTGACTTTTATTAGTGAGCCTGGTTACCCCCTCTCGGAACCACAGACTTAGAAATCGCCAGCTCATATACAGGCATAACATATATTTATATATATACCCTTATACACCATTTTAATAAAAAATATCACAAAATTCTTCTAAGTCCCTCGGGAAGAGTGAAAGACGCGCACGTTCATTTTCAGAGCTCCTAGACATTCCTATAAGAAGTTAGCCAAAAAGTACCTTCGAAAAACGCTTAGGTTAAGTTTCAGAGTTGCTTCTAATGTACCGAAGCTGGACTTAGACATAATTTCACTCTCACAACATTATGGCTGGTTGGAGACAGTCCGAACCACAAATACCGGGTCCATGGTTCTGGCCATATACTGGGGGGACGGGGACGACTCCCATTAACCTCTGACTATACCGGGGATACGCTTATCACAATGCCTTTCTGGTCTGTGCTGAAGCAGGGCATTCTGGCAGCCAATTGGCTTGACTTTTATTAGTGAGCCTGGTTACCCCCTCTCGGAACCACAGACTTAGAAATCGCCAGCTCATATTCATGCATAAAATATATTTATATATATACCCTTATACACCATTTTAATAAAAAATATCACAAAATTCTTCTAAGTCCCTCGGGAAGAGTGAAAGACGCGCACGTTCATTTTTAGAGCTCCTATACCTTCCTATAAGAAGTTAGCCAAAAAGTAGCTTCGAAAAACGCTTAGGTTAAGTTTCAGAGTTGCTTCTAATGTACCAAAGCTGGACTTAGACATAATTTCACTCTCACAACATTATGGCTGGTTGGAGACAGTCCGAACCACAAATACCGGGTCCATGGTTCTGGCCATATACTGGGGGGACGGGGACGACTCCCATTAACCTCTGACTATACCGGGGATACGCTTATCACAATGCCTTTCTGGTCTGTGCTGAAGCAGGGCATTCTGGCAGCTAATTGGCTTGACTTTTATTAGTGAGCCTGGTTACCCCCTCTCGGAACCACAGACTTAGAAATCGCCAGCTCATATACATGCATAAAATATATTTATATATATACCCTTATACACCATTTTAATAAAAAATATCACAAAATTCTTCTAAGTCCCTCGGGAAGAGTGAAAGACGCGCACGTTCATTTTTAGAGCTCCTAGACCTTCCTATAAGAAGTTAGCCAAAAAGTAGCTTCGAAAAACGCTTAGGTTAAGTTTCAGAGTTGCTTCTAATGTACCGAAGCTGGACTTAGACATAATTTCACTCTCACAACATTATGGCTGGTTGGAGACAGTCCGAACCACAAATACCGGGTCCATGGTTCTGGCCATATACTGGGGGGACGGGAACGACTCCCATTAACCCCTGACTATACCGGGGATACGCTTATCACAATGCCTTTCTGGTCTGTGCTGAAGCAGGGCATTCTGGCAGCCAATTGGCTTGACTTTTATTAGTGAGCCTGGTTACCCCCTCTCGGAACCACAGACTTAGAAATCGCCAGCTCATATACAGGCATAACATATATTTATATATATACCCTTATACACCATTTTAATAAAAAATATCACAAAATTCTTCTAAGTCCCTCGAGAAGAGTGAAAGACGCGCACGTTCATTTTCAGAGCTCCTAGACATTCCTATAAGAAGTTAGCCAAAAAGTACCTTCGAAAAACGCTTAGGTTAAGTTTCAGAGTTGCTTCTAATGTACCGAAGCTGGACTTAGACATAATTTCACTCTCACAACATTATGGCTGGTTGGAGACAGTCCGAACCACAAATACCGGGTCCATGGTTCTGGCCATATACTGGGGGGACGGGGACGACTCCCATTAACCTCTGACTATACCGGGGATACGCTTATCACAATGCCTTTCTGGTCTGTGCTGAAGCAGGGCATTCTGGCAGCCAATTGGCTTGACTTTTATTAGTGAGCCTGGTTACCCCCTCTCGGAACCACAGACTTAGAAATCGCCAGCTCATATTCATGCATAAAATATATTTATATATATACCCTTATACACCATTTTAATAAAAAATATCACAAAATTCTTCTAAGTCCCTCGGGAAGAGTGAAAGACGCGCACGTTCATTTTTAGAGCTCCTATACCTTCCTATAAGAAGTTAGCCAAAAAGTAGCTTCGAAAAACGCTTAGGTTAAGTTTCAGAGTTGCTTCTAATGTACCAAAGCTGGACTTAGACATAATTTCACTCTCACAACATTATGGCTGGTTGGAGACAGTCCGAACCACAAATACCGGGTCCATGGTTCTGGCCATATACTGGGGGGACGGGGACGACTCCCATTAACCTCTGACTATACCGGGGATACGCTTATCACAATGCCTTTCTGGTCTGTGCTGAAGCAGGGCATTCTGGCAGCTAATTGGCTTGACTTTTATTAGTGAGCCTGGTTACCCCCTCTCGGAACCACAGACTTAGAAATCGCCAGCTCATATACATGCATAAAATATATTTATATATATACCCTTATACACCATTTTAATAAAAAATATCACAAAATTCTTCTAAGTCCCTCGGGAAGAGTGAAAGACGCGCACGTTCATTTTCAGAGCTCCTAGACCTTCCTATAAGAAGTTAGCCAAAAAGTAGCTTCGAAAAACGCTTAGGTTAAGTTCCAGAGTTGCATCTAATGTACCGAAGCTGGACTTAGACATAATTTCACTCTCACAACATTATGGCTGGTTGGAGACAGTCCGAACCACAAATACCGGGTCCATGGTTCTGGCCATATACTGGGGGGACGGGGACGACTCCCATTAACCTCTGACTATACCGGGGATACGCTTATCACAATGCCTTTCTGGTCTGTGCTGAAGCAGGGCATTCTGGCAGCCAATTGGCTTGACTTTTATTAGTGAACCTGGTTACCCCCTCTCGGAACCACAGACTTAGAAATCGCCAGCTCATATTCATGCATAAAATATATTTATATATATACCCTTATACACCATTTTAATAAAAAATATCACAAAATTCTTCTAAGTCCCTCGGGAAGAGTGAAAGACGCGCACGTTCATTTTTAGAGCTCCTAGACCTTCCTATAAGAAGTTAGCCAAAAAGTAGCTTCGAAAAACGCTTAGGTTAAGTTTCAGAGTTGCTTCTAATGTACCGAAGCTGGACTTAGACATAATTTCACTCTCACAACATTATGGCTGGTTGGAGACAGTCCGAACCACAAATACCGGGTCCATGGTTCTGGCCATATACTGGGGGGACGGGGACGACTCCCATTAACCTCTGACTATACCGGGGATACGCTTATCACAATGCCTTTCTGGTCTGTGCTGAAGCAGGGCATTCTGGCAGCTAATTGGCTTGACTTTTATTAGTGAGCCTGGTTACCCCCTCTCGGAACCACAGACTTAGAAATCGCCAGCTCATATACATGCATAAAATATATTTATATATATACCCTTATACACCATTTTAATAAAAAATATCACAAAATTCTTCTAAGTCCCTCGGGAAGAGTGAAAGACGCGCACGTTCATTTTCAGAGCTCCTAGACCTTCCTATAAGAAGTTAGCCAAAAAGTAGCTTCGAAAAACGCTTAGGTTAAGTTCCAGAGTTGCATCTAATGTACCGAAGCTGGACTTAGACATAATTTCACTCTCACAACATTATGGCTGGTTGGAGACAGTCCGAACCACAAATACCGGGTCCATGGTTCTGGCCATATACTGGGGGGACGGGAACGACTCCCATTAACCCCTGACTATACCGGGGATACGCTTATCACAATGCCTTTCTGGTCTGTGCTGAAGCAGGGCATTCTGGCAGCCAATTGGCTTGACTTTTATTAGTGAGCCTGGTTACCCCCTCTCGGAACCACAGACTTAGAAATCGCCAGCTCATATACATGCATAACATATATTTATATATATACCCTTATACACCATTTTAATAAAAAATATCACAAAATTCTTCTAAGTCCCTCGGGAAGAGTGAAAGACGCGCACGTTCATTTTCAGAGCTCCTAGACATTCCTATAAGAAGTTAGCCAAAAAGTACCTTCGAAAAACGCTTAGGTTAAGTTTCAGAGTTGCTTCTAATGTACCGAAGCTGGACTTAGACATAATTTCACTCTCACAACATTATGGCTGGTTGGAGACAGTCCGAACCACAAATACCGGGTCCATGGTTCTGGCCATATACTGGGGGGACGGGGACGACTCCCATTAACCTCTGACTATACCGGGGATACGCTTATCACAATGCCTTTCTGGTCTGTGCTGAAGCAGGGCATTCTGGCAGCCAATTGGCTTGACTTTTATTAGTGAGCCTGGTTACCCCCTCTCGGAACCACAGACTTAGAAATCGCCAGCTCATATTCATGCATAAAATATATTTATATATATACCCTTATACACCATTTTAATAAAAAATATCACAAAATTCTTCTAAGTCCCTCGGGAAGAGTGAAAGACGCGCACGTTCATTTTTAGAGCTCCTAGACCTTCCTATAAGAAGTTAGCCAAAAAGTAGCTTCGAAAAACGCTTAGGTTAAGTTTCAGAGTTGCTTCTAATGTACCAAAGCTGGACTTAGACATAATTTCACTCTCACAACATTATGGCTGGTTGGAGACAGTCCGAACCACAAGTACCGGGTCCATGGTTCTGGGCGTATAATGGGGGGACGGGGACGACTCCCATTAACCCCTGACTATACCGGGGATACGCTTATCACAATGCCTTACTGGTCTGTGCTGAAGCAGGGCATTCTGGCATCCAAGTGGCTTGACCTTTATTAGTGAGCCTGGTTACCCCCTCTCGGAACCACAGACTTAGAAATCGCCAGCTCATATACATGCATAAAATAGATTTATATATATACCCTTATACACCATTTTAATAAAAAATATCACAAAATTCTTCTAAGTCCCTCGGGAAGAGTGAAAGACGCGCACGTTCATTTTCAGAGCACCTAGACCTTCCTATAAGAAGTTAGCCAAAAAGTAGCTTCGAAAAACGCTTAGGTTAAGTTTCAGAGTTGCTTCTAATGTACCAAAGCTGGACTTAGACATAATTTCACTCTCACAACATTATGGCTGGTTGGAGACAGTCCGAACCACAAATACCGGGTCCATGGTTCTGGCCATATACTGGGGGGACGGGGACGACTCCCATTAACCTCTGACTATACCGGGGATACGCTTATCACAATGCCTTTCTGGTCTGTGCTGAAGCAGGGCATTCTGGCAGCTAATTGGCTTGACTTTTATTAGTGAGCCTGGTTACCCCCTCTCGGAACCACAGACTTAGAAATCGCCAGCTCATATACATGCATAAAATATATTTATATATATACCCTTATACACCATTTTAATAAAAAATATCACAAAATTCTTCTAAGTCCCTCGGGAAGAGTGAAAGACGCGCACGTTCATTTTCAGAGCTCCTAGACCTTCCTATAAGAAGTTAGCCAAAAAGTAGCTTCGAAAAACGCTTAGGTTAAGTTCCAGAGTTGCATCTAATGTACCGAAGCTGGACTTAGACATAATTTCACTCTCACAACATTATGGCTGGTTGGAGACAGTCCGAACCACAAATACCGGGTCCATGGTTCTGGCCATATACTGGGGGGACGGGAACGACTCCCATTAACCCCTGACTATACCGGGGATACGCTTATCACAATGCCTTTCTGGTCTGTGCTGAAGCAGGGCATTCTGGCAGCCAATTGGCTTGACTTTTATTAGTGAGCCTGGTTACCCCCTCTCGGAACCACAGACTTAGAAATCGCCAGCTCATATTCATGCATAAAATATATTTATATATATACCCTTATACACCATTTTAATAAAAAATATCACAAAATTCTTCTAAGTCCCTCGGGAAGAGTGAAAGACGCGCACGTTCATTTTTAGAGCTCCTAGACCTTCCTATAAGAAGTTAGCCAAAAAGTAGCTTCGAAAAACGCTTAGGTTAAGTTTCAGAGTTGCTTCTAATGTACCGAAGCTGGACTTAGACATAATTTCACTCTCACAACATTATGGCTGGTTGGAGACAGTCCGAACCACAAATACCGGGTCCATGGTTCTGGCCATATACTGGGGGGACGGGGACGACTCCCATTAACCTCTGACTATACCGGGGATACGCTTATCACAATGCCTTTCTGGTCTGTGCTGAAGCAGGGCATTCTGGCAGCTAATTGGCTTGACTTTTATTAGTGAGCCTGGTTACCCCCTCTCGGAACCACAGACTTAGAAATCGCCAGCTCATATACATGCATAAAATATATTTATATATATACCCTTATACACCATTTTAATAAAAAATATCACAAAATTCTTCTAAGTCCCTCGGGAAGAGTGAAAGACGCGCACGTTCATTTTCAGAGCTCCTAGACCTTCCTATAAGAAGTTAGCCAAAAAGTAGCTTCGAAAAACGCTTAGGTTAAGTTCCAGAGTTGCATCTAATGTACCGAAGCTGGACTTAGACATAATTTCACTCTCACAACATTATGGCTGGTTGGAGACAGTCCGAACCACAAATACCGGGTCCATGGATCTGGCCATATACTGGGGGGACGGGAACGACTCCCATTAACCCCTGACTATACCGGGGATACGCTTATCACAATGCCTTTCTGGTCTGTGCTGAAGCAGGGCATTCTGGCAGCCAATTGGCTTGACTTTTATTAGTGAGCCTGGTTACCCCCTCTCGGAACCACAGACTTAGAAATCGCCAGCTCATATACATGCATAACATATATTTATATATATACCCTTATACACCATTTTAATAAAAAATATCACAAAATTCTTCTAAGTCCCTCGAGAAGAGTGAAAGACGCGCACGTTCATTTTCAGAGCTCCTAGACATTCCTATAAGAAGTTAGCCAAAAAGTAGCTTCGAAAAACGCTTAGGTTAAGTTTCAGAGTTGCTTCTAATGTACCAAAGCTGGACTTAGACATAATTTCACTCTCACAACATTATGGCTGGTTGGAGACAGTCCGAACCACAAGTACCGGGTCCATGGTTCTGGGCGTATAATGGGGGGACGGGGACGACTCCCATTAACCCCTGACTATACCGGGGATACGCTTATCACAATGCCTTACTGGTCTGTGCTGAAGCAGGGCATTCTGGCATCCAAGTGGCTTGACCTTTATTAGTGAGCCTGGTTACCCCCTCTCGGAACCACAGACTTAGAAATCGCCAGCTCATATACATGCATAAAATAGATTTATATATATACCCTTATACACCATTTTAATAAAAAATATCACAAAATTCTTCTAAGTCCCTCGGGAAGAGTGAAAGACGCGCACGTTCATTTTCAGAGCTCCTAGACCTTCCTATAAGAAGTTAGCCAAAAAGTAGCTTCGAAAAACGCTTAGGTTAAGTTTCAGAGTTGCTTCTAATGTACCAAAGCTGGACTTAGACATAATTTCACTCTCACAACATTATGGCTGGTTGGAGACAGTCCGAACCACAAATACCGGGTCCATGGTTCTGGCCATATACTGGGGGGACGGGGACGACTCCCATTAACCTCTGACTATACCGGGGATACGCTTATCACAATGCCTTTCTGGTCTGTGCTGAAGCAGGGCATTCTGGCAGCTAATTGGCTTGACTTTTATTAGTGAGCCTGGTTACCCCCTCTCGGAACCACAGACTTAGAAATCGCCAGCTCATATACATGCATAAAATATATTTATATATATACCCTTATACACCATTTTAATAAAAAATATCACAAAATTCTTCTAAGTCCCTCGGGAAGAGTGAAAGACGCGCACGTTCATTTTCAGAGCTCCTAGACCTTCCTATAAGAAGTTAGCCAAAAAGTAGCTTCGAAAAACGCTTAGGTTAAGTTCCAGAGTTGCATCTAATGTACCGAAGCTGGACTTAGACATAATTTCACTCTCACAACATTATGGCTGGTTGGAGACAGTCCGAACCACAAATACCGGGTCCATGGTTCTGGCCATATACTGGGGGGACGGGAACGACTCCCATTAACCCCTGACTATACCGGGGATACGCTTATCACAATGCCTTTCTGGTCTGTGCTGAAGCAGGGCATTCTGGCAGCCAATTGGCTTGACTTTTATTAGTGAGCCTGGTTACCCCCTCTCGGAACCACAGACTTAGAAATCGCCAGCTCATATACATGCATAACATATATTTATATATATACCCTTATACACCATTTTAATAAAAAATATCACAAAATTCTTCTAAGTCCCTCGAGAAGAGTGAAAGACGCGCACGTTCATTTTCAGAGCTCCTAGACATTCCTATAAGAAGTTAGCCAAAAAGTACCTTCGAAAAACGCTTAGGTTAAGTTTCAGAGTTGCTTCTAATGTACCGAAGCTGGACTTAGACATAATTTCACTCTCACAACATTATGGCTGGTTGGAGACAGTCCGAACCACAAATACCGGGTCCATGGTTCTGGCCATATACTGGGGGGACGGGGACGACTCCCATTAACCTCTGACTATACCGGGGATACGCTTATCACAATGCCTTTCTGGTCTGTGCTGAAGCAGGGCATTCTGGCAGCCAATTGGCTTGACTTTTATTAGTGAGCCTGGTTACCCCCTCTCGGAACCACAGACTTAGAAATCGCCAGCTCATATTCATGCATAAAATATATTTATATATATACCCTTATACACCATTTTAATAAAAAATATCACAAAATTCTTCTAAGTCCCTCGGGAAGAGTGAAAGACGCGCACGTTCATTTTTAGAGCTCCTAGACCTTCCTATAAGAAGTTAGCCAAAAAGTAGCTTCGAAAAACGCTTAGGTTAAGTTTCAGAGTTGCTTCTAATGTACCGAAGCTGGACTTAGACATAATTTCACTCTCACAACATTATGGCTGGTTGGAGACAGTCCGAACCACAAATACCGGGTCCATGGTTCTGGCCATATACTGGGGGGACGGGGACGACTCCCATTAACCTCTGACTATACCGGGGATACGCTTATCACAATGCCTTTCTGGTCTGTGCTGAAGCAGGGCATTCTGGCAGCTAATTGGCTTGACTTTTATTAGTGAGCCTGGTTACCCCCTCTCGGAACCACAGACTTAGAAATCGCCAGCTCATATACATGCATAAAATATATTTATATATATACCCTTATACACCATTTTAATAAAAAATATCACAAAATTCTTCTAAGTCCCTCGGGAAGAGTGAAAGACGCGCACGTTCATTTTCAGAGCTCCTAGACCTTCCTATAAGAAGTTAGCCAAAAAGTAGCTTCGAAAAACGCTTAGGTTAAGTTCCAGAGTTGCATCTAATGTACCGAAGCTGGACTTAGACATAATTTCACTCTCACAACATTATGGCTGGTTGGAGACAGTCCGAACCACAAATACCGGGTCCATGGTTCTGGCCATATACTGGGGGGACGGGAACGACTCCCATTAACCCCTGACTATACCGGGGATACGCTTATCACAATGCCTTTCTGGTCTGTGCTGAAGCAGGGCATTCTGGCAGCCAATTGGCTTGACTTTTATTAGTGAGCCTGGTTACCCCCTCTCGGAACCACAGACTTAGAAATCGCCAGCTCATATACATGCATAACATATATTTATATATATACCCTTATACACCATTTTAATAAAAAATATCACAAAATTCTTCTAAGTCCCTCGAGAAGAGTGAAAGACGCGCACGTTCATTTTCAGAGCTCCTAGACATTCCTATAAGAAGTTAGCCAAAAAGTACCTTCGAAAAACGCTTAGGTTAAGTTTCAGAGTTGCTTCTAATGTACCGAAGCTGGACTTAGACATAATTTCACTCTCACAACATTATGGCTGGTTGGAGACAGTCCGAACCACAAGTACCGGGTCCATGGTTCTGGGCGTATAATGGGGGGACGGGGACGACTCCCATTAACCCCTGACTATACCGGGGATACGCTTATCACAATGCCTTACTGGTCTGTGCTGAAGCAGGGCATTCTGGCATCCAAGTGGCTTGACCTTTATTAGTGAGCCTGGTTACCCCCTCTCGGAACCACAGACTTAGAAATCGCCAGCTCATATACATGCATAAAATAGATTTATATATATACCCTTATACACCATTTTAATAAAAAATATCACAAAATTCTTCTAAGTCCCTCGGGAAGAGTGAAAGACGCGCACGTTCATTTTCAGAGCTCCTAGACCTTCCTATAAGAAGTTAGCCAAAAAGTAGCTTCGAAAAACGCTTAGGTTAAGTTTCAGAGTTGCTTCTAATGTACCAAAGCTGGACTTAGACATAATTTCACTCTCACAACATTATGGCTGGTTGGAGACAGTCCGAACCACAAATACCGGGTCCATGGTTCTGGCCATATACTGGGGGGACGGGGACGACTCCCATTAACCTCTGACTATACCGGGGATACGCTTATCACAATGCCTTTCTGGTCTGTGCTGAAGCAGGGCATTCTGGCAGCTAATTGGCTTGACTTTTATTAGTGAGCCTGGTTACCCCCTCTCGGAACCACAGACTTAGAAATCCCCAGCTCATATACATGCATAAAATATATTTATATACAGTATATACCCTTATACACCATTTTAATAAAAAATATCACAAAATTCTTCTAAGTCCCTCGGGAAGAGTGAAAGACGCGCACGTTCATTTTCAGAGCTCCTAGACCTTCCTATAAGAAGTTAGCCAAAAAGTAGCTTCGAAAAACGCTTAGGTTAAGTTCCAGAGTTGCATCTAATGTACCGAAGCTGGACTTAGACATAATTTCACTCTCACAACATTATGGCTGGTTGGAGACAGTCCGAACCACAAATACCGGGTCCATGGTTCTGGCCATATACTGGGGGGACGGGAACGACTCCCATTAACCCCTGACTATACCGGGGATACGCTTATCACAATGCCTTTCTGGTCTGTGCTGAAGCAGGGCATTCTGGCAGCCAATTGGCTTGACTTTTATTAGTGAGCCTGGTTACCCCCTCTCGGAACCACAGACTTAGAAATCGCCAGCTCATATACATGCATAACATATATTTATATATATACCCTTATACACCATTTTAATAAAAAATATCACAAAATTCTTCTAAGTCCCTCGAGAAGAGTGAAAGACGCGCACGTTCATTTTCAGAGCTCCTAGACATTCCTATAAGAAGTTAGCCAAAAAGTACCTTCGAAAAACGCTTAGGTTAAGTTTCAGAGTTGCTTCTAATGTACCGAAGCTGGACTTAGACATAATTTCACTCTCACAACATTATGGCTGGTTGGAGACAGTCCGAACCACAAATACCGGGTCCATGGTTCTGGCCATATACTGGGGGGACGGGGACGACTCCCATTAACCTCTGACTATACCGGGGATACGCTTATCACAATGCCTTTCTGGTCTGTGCTGAAGCAGGGCATTCTGGCAGCCAATTGGCTTGACTTTTATTAGTGAGCCTGGTTACCCCCTCTCGGAACCACAGACTTAGAAATCGCCAGCTCATATTCATGCATAAAATATATTTATATATATACCCTTATACACCATTTTAATAAAAAATATCACAAAATTCTTCTAAGTCCCTCGGGAAGAGTGAAAGACGCGCACGTTCATTTTTAGAGCTCCTAGACCTTCCTATAAGAAGTTAGCCAAAAAGTAGCTTCGAAAAACGCTTAGGTTAAGTTTCAGAGTTGCTTCTAATGTACCGAAGCTGGACTTAGACATAATTTCACTCTCACAACATTATGGCTGGTTGGAGACAGTCCGAACCACAAATACCGGGTCCATGGTTCTGGCCATATACTGGGGGGACGGGGACGACTCCCATTAACCTCTGACTATACCGGGGATACGCTTATCACAATGCCTTTCTGGTCTGTGCTGAAGCAGGGCATTCTGGCAGCTAATTGGCTTGACTTTTATTAGTGAGCCTGGTTACCCCCTCTCGGAACCACAGACTTAGAAATCGCCAGCTCATATACATGCATAAAATATATTTATATATATACCCTTATACACCATTTTAATAAAAAATATCACAAAATTCTTCTAAGTCCCTCGGGAAGAGTGAAAGACGCGCACGTTCATTTTCAGAGCTCCTAGACCTTCCTATAAGAAGTTAGCCAAAAAGTAGCTTCGAAAAACGCTTAGGTTAAGTTCCAGAGTTGCATCTAATGTACCGAAGCTGGACTTAGACATAATTTCACTCTCACAACATTATGGCTGGTTGGAGACAGTCCGAACCACAAATACCGGGTCCATGGTTCTGGCCATATACTGGGGGGACGGGAACGACTCCCATTAACCCCTGACTATACCGGGGATACGCTTATCACAATGCCTTTCTGGTCTGTGCTGAAGCAGGGCATTCTGGCAGCCAATTGGCTTGACTTTTATTAGTGAGCCTGGTTACCCCCTCTCGGAACCACAGACTTAGAAATCGCCAGCTCATATACATGCATAACATATATTTATATATATACCCTTATACACCATTTTAATAAAAAATATCACAAAATTCTTCTAAGTCCCTCGAGAAGAGTGAAAGACGCGCACGTTCATTTTCAGAGCTCCTAGACATTCCTATAAGAAGTTAGCCAAAAAGTACCTTCGAAAAACGCTTAGGCTAAGTTTCAGAGTTGCTTCTAATGTACCGAAGCTGGACTTAGACATAATTTCACTCTCACAACATTATGGCTGGTTGGAGACAGTCCGAACCACAAATACCGGGTCCATGGTTCTGGCCATATACTGGGGGGACGGGGATGACTCCCATTAACCTCTGACTATACCGGGGATACGCTTATCACAATGCCTTTCTGGTCTGTGCTGAAGCAGGGCATTCTGGCAGCCAATTGGCTTGACTTTTATTAGTGAGCCTGGTTACCCCCTCTCGGAACCACAGACTTAGAAATCGCCAGCTCATATTCATGCATAAAATATATTTATATATATACCCTTATACACCATTTTAATAAAAAATATCACAAAATTCTTCTAAGTCCCTCGGGAAGAGTGAAAGACGCGCACGTTCATTTTTAGAGCTCCTAGACCTTCCTATAAGAAGTTAGCCAAAAAGTAGCTTCGAAAAACGCTTAGGTTAAGTTTCAGAGTTGCTTCTAATGTACCGAAGCTGGACTTAGACATAATTTCACTCTCACAACATTATGGCTGGTTGGAGACAGTCCGAACCACAAATACCGGGTCCATGGTTCTGGCCATATACTGGGGGGACGGGGACGACTCCCATTAACCTCTGACTATACCGGGGATACGCTTATCACAATGCCTTTCTGGTCTGTGCTGAAGCAGGGCATTCTGGCAGCTAATTGGCTTGACTTTTATTAGTGAGCCTGGTTACCCCCTCTCGGAACCACAGACTTAGAAATCGCCAGCTCATATACATGCATAAAATATATTTATATATATACCCTTATACACCATTTTAATAAAAAATATCACAAAATTCTTCTAAGTCCCTCGGGAAGAGTGAAAGACGCGCACGTTCATTTTCAGAGCCCCTATACCTTCCTATAAGAAGTTAGCCAAAAAGTAGCTTCGAAAAACGCTTAGGTTAAGTTCCAGAGTTGCATCTAATGTACCGAAGCTGGACTTAGACATAATTTCACTCTCACAACATTATGGCTGGTTGGAGACAGTCCGAACCACAAATACCGGGTCCATGGTTCTGGCCATATACTGGGGGGACGGGAACGACTCCCATTAACCCCTGACTATACCGGGGATACGCTTATCACAATGCCTTACTGGTCTGTGCTGAAGCAGGGCATTCTGGCATCCAAGTGGCTTGACCTTTATTAGTGAGCCTGGTTACCCCCTCTCGGAACCACAGACTTAGAAATCGCCAGCTCATATACATGCATAAAATAGATTTATATATATACCCTTATACACCATTTTAATAAAAAATATCACAAAATTCTTCTAAGTCCCTCGGGAAGAGTGAAAGACGCGCACGTTCATTTTCAGAGCTCCTAGACCTTCCTATAAGAAGTTAGCCAAAAAGTAGCTTCGAAAAACGCTTAGGTTAAGTTTCAGAGTTGCTTCTAATGTACCAAAGCTGGACTTAGACATAATTTCACTCTCACAACATTATGGCTGGTTGGAGACAGTCCGAACCACAAATACCGGGTCCATGGTTCTGGCCATATACTGGGGGGACGGGGACGACTCCCATTAACCTCTGACTATACCGGGGATACGCTTATCACAATGCCTTTCTGGTCTGTGCTGAAGCAGGGCATTCTGGCAGCTAATTGGCTTGACTTTTATTAGTGAGCCTGGTTACCCCCTCTCGGAACCACAGACTTAGAAATCCCCAGCTCATATACATGCATAAAATATATTTATATACAGTATATACCCTTATACACCATTTTAATAAAAAATATCACAAAATTCTTCTAAGTCCCTCGGGAAGAGTGAAAGACGCGCACGTTCATTTTCAGAGCTCCTAGACCTTCCTATAAGAAGTTAGCCAAAAAGTAGCTTCGAAAAACGCTTAGGTTAAGTTCCAGAGTTGCATCTAATGTACCGAAGCTGGACTTAGACATAATTTCACTCTCACAACATTATGGCTGGTTGGAGACAGTCCGAACCACAAATACCGGGTCCATGGTTCTGGCCATATACTGGGGGGACGGGAACGACTCCCATTAACCCCTGACTATACCGGGGATACGCTTATCACAATGCCTTTCTGGTCTGTGCTGAAGCAGGGCATTCTGGCAGCCAATTGGCTTGACTTTTATTAGTGAGCCTGGTTACCCCCTCTCGGAACCACAGACTTAGAAATCGCCAGCTCATATACATGCATAACATATATTTATATATATACCCTTATACACCATTTTAATAAAAAATATCACAAAATTCTTCTAAGTCCCTCGAGAAGAGTGAAAGACGCGCACGTTCATTTTCAGAGCTCCTAGACATTCCTATAAGAAGTTAGCCAAAAAGTACCTTCGAAAAACGCTTAGGTTAAGTTTCAGAGTTGCTTCTAATGTACCGAAGCTGGACTTAGACATAATTTCACTCTCACAACATTATGGCTGGTTGGAGACAGTCCGAACCACAAATACCGGGTCCATGGTTCTGGCCATATACTGGGGGGACGGGGACGACTCCCATTAACCTCTGACTATACCGGGGATACGCTTATCACAATGCCTTTCTGGTCTGTGCTGAAGCAGGGCATTCTGGCAGCCAATTGGCTTGACTTTTATTAGTGAGCCTGGTTACCCCCTCTCGGAACCACAGACTTAGAAATCGCCAGCTCATATTCATGCATAAAATATATTTATATATATACCCTTATACACCATTTTAATAAAAAATATCACAAAATTCTTCTAAGTCCCTCGGGAAGAGTGAAAGACGCGCACGTTCATTTTTAGAGCTCCTAGACCTTCCTATAAGAAGTTAGCCAAAAAGTAGCTTCGAAAAACGCTTAGGTTAAGTTTCAGAGTTGCTTCTAATGTACCGAAGCTGGACTTAGACATAATTTCACTCTCACAACATTATGGCTGGTTGGAGACAGTCCGAACCACAAATACCGGGTCCATGGTTCTGGCCATATACTGGGGGGACGGGGACGACTCCCATTAACCTCTGACTATACCGGGGATACGCTTATCACAATGCCTTTCTGGTCTGTGCTGAAGCAGGGCATTCTGGCAGCTAATTGGCTTGACTTTTATTAGTGAGCCTGGTTACCCCCTCTCGGAACCACAGACTTAGAAATCGCCAGCTCATATACATGCATAAAATATATTTATATATATACCCTTATACACCATTTTAATAAAAAATATCACAAAATTCTTCTAAGTCCCTCGGGAAGAGTGAAAGACGCGCACGTTCATTTTCAGAGCTCCTAGACCTTCCTATAAGAAGTTAGCCAAAAAGTAGCTTCGAAAAACGCTTAGGTTAAGTTCCAGAGTTGCATCTAATGTACCGAAGCTGGACTTAGACATAATTTCACTCTCACAACATTATGGCTGGTTGGAGACAGTCCGAACCACAAATACCGGGTCCATGGTTCTGGCCATATACTGGGGGGACGGGAACGACTCCCATTAACCCCTGACTATACCGGGGATACGCTTATCACAATGCCTTTCTGGTCTGTGCTGAAGCAGGGCATTCTGGCAGCCAATTGGCTTGACTTTTATTAGTGAGCCTGGTTACCCCCTCTCGGAACCACAGACTTAGAAATCGCCAGCTCATATACATGCATAACATATATTTATATATATACCCTTATACACCATTTTAATAAAAAATATCACAAAATTCTTCTAAGTCCCTCGAGAAGAGTGAAAGACGCGCACGTTCATTTTCAGAGCTCCTAGACATTCCTATAAGAAGTTAGCCAAAAAGTACCTTCGAAAAACGCTTAGGCTAAGTTTCAGAGTTGCTTCTAATGTACCGAAGCTGGACTTAGACATAATTTCACTCTCACAACATTATGGCTGGTTGGAGACAGTCCGAACCACAAATACCGGGTCCATGGTTCTGGCCATATACTGGGGGGACGGGGATGACTCCCATTAACCTCTGACTATACCGGGGATACGCTTATCACAATGCCTTTCTGGTCTGTGCTGAAGCAGGGCATTCTGGCAGCCAATTGGCTTGACTTTTATTAGTGAGCCTGGTTACCCCCTCTCGGAACCACAGACTTAGAAATCGCCAGCTCATATTCATGCATAAAATATATTTATATATATACCCTTATACACCATTTTAATAAAAAATATCACAAAATTCTTCTAAGTCCCTCGGGAAGAGTGAAAGACGCGCACGTTCATTTTTAGAGCTCCTAGACCTTCCTATAAGAAGTTAGCCAAAAAGTAGCTTCGAAAAACGCTTAGGTTAAGTTTCAGAGTTGCTTCTAATGTACCGAAGCTGGACTTAGACATAATTTCACTCTCACAACATTATGGCTGGTTGGAGACAGTCCGAACCACAAATACCGGGTCCATGGTTCTGGCCATATACTGGGGGGACGGGGACGACTCCCATTAACCTCTGACTATACCGGGGATACGCTTATCACAATGCCTTTCTGGTCTGTGCTGAAGCAGGGCATTCTGGCAGCTAATTGGCTTGACTTTTATTAGTGAGCCTGGTTACCCCCTCTCGGAACCACAGACTTAGAAATCGCCAGCTCATATACATGCATAAAATATATTTATATATATACCCTTATACACCATTTTAATAAAAAATATCACAAAATTCTTCTAAGTCCCTCGGGAAGAGTGAAAGACGCGCACGTTCATTTTCAGAGCCCCTATACCTTCCTATAAGAAGTTAGCCAAAAAGTAGCTTCGAAAAACGCTTAGGTTAAGTTCCAGAGTTGCATCTAATGTACCGAAGCTGGACTTAGACATAATTTCACTCTCACAACATTATGGCTGGTTGGAGACAGTCCGAACCACAAATACCGGGTCCATGGTTCTGGCCATATACTGGGGGGACGGGAACGACTCCCATTAACCCCTGACTATACCGGGGATACGCTTATCACAATGCCTTTCTGGTCTGTGCTGAAGCAGGGCATTCTGGCAGCCAATTGGCTTGACTTTTATTAGTGAGCCTGGTTACCCCCTCTCGGAACCACAGACTTAGAAATCGCCAGCTCATATTCATGCATAAAATATATTTATATATATACCCTTATACACCATTTTAATAAAAAATATCACAAAATTCTTCTAAGTCCCTCGGGAAGAGTGAAAGACGCGCACGTTCATTTTTAGAGCTCCTAGACCTTCCTATAAGAAGTTAGCCAAAAAGTAGCTTCGAAAAACGCTTAGGTTAAGTTTCAGAGTTGCTTCTAATGTACCAAAGCTGGACTTAGACATAATTTCACTCTCACAACATTATGGCTGGTTGGAGACAGTCCGAACCACAAGTACCGGGTCCATGGTTCTGGGCGTATAATGGGGGGACGGGGACGACTCCCATTAACCCCTGACTATACCGGGGATACGCTTATCACAATGCCTTACTGGTCTGTGCTGAAGCAGGGCATTCTGGCATCCAAGTGGCTTGACCTTTATTAGTGAGCCTGGTTACCCCCTCTCGGAACCACAGACTTAGAAATCGCCAGCTCATATACATGCATAAAATAGATTTATATATATACCCTTATACACCATTTTAATAAAAAATATCACAAAATTCTTCTAAGTCCCTCGGGAAGAGTGAAAGACGCGCACGTTCATTTTCAGAGCTCCTAGACCTTCCTATAAGAAGTTAGCCAAAAAGTAGCTTCGAAAAACGCTTAGGTTAAGTTTCAGAGTTGCTTCTAATGTACCAAAGCTGGACTTAGACATAATTTCACTCTCACAACATTATGGCTGGTTGGAGACAGTCCGAACCACAAATACCGGGTCCATGGTTCTGGCCATATACTGGGGGGACGGGGACGACTCCCATTAACCTCTGACTATACCGGTGATACGCTTATCACAATGCCTTTCTGGTCTGTGCTGAAGCAGGGCATTCTGGCAGCTAATTGGCTTGACTTTTATTAGTGAGCCTGGTTACCCCCTCTCGGAACCACAGACTTAGAAATCGCCAGCTCATATACATGCATAAAATATATTTATATATATACCCTTATACACCATTTTAATAAAAAATATCACAAAATTCTTCTAAGTCCCTCGGGAAGAGTGAAAGACGCGCACGTTCATTTTCAGAGCTCCTAGACCTTCCTATAAGAAGTTAGCCAAAAAGTAGCTTCGAAAAACGCTTAGGTTAAGTTCCAGAGTTGCATCTAATGTACCGAAGCTGGACTTAGACATAATTTCACTCTCACAACATTATGGCTGGTTGGAGACAGTCCGAACCACAAATACCGGGTCCATGGTTCTGGCCATATACTGGGGGGACGGGAACGACTCCCATTAACCCCTGACTATACCGGGGATACGCTTATCACAATGCCTTTCTGGTCTGTGCTGAAGCAGGGCATTCTGGCAGCCAATTGGCTTGACTTTTATTAGTGAGCCTGGTTACCCCCTCTCGGAACCACAGACTTAGAAATCGCCAGCTCATATACATGCATAACATATATTTATATATATACCCTTATACACCATTTTAATAAAAAATATCACAAAATTCTTCTAAGTCCCTCGGGAAGAGTGAAAGACGCGCACGTTCATTTTCAGAGCTCCTAGACATTCCTATAAGAAGTTAGCCAAAAAGTACCTTCGAAAAACGCTTAGGTTAAGTTTCAGAGTTGCTTCTAATGTACCGAAGCTGGACTTAGACATAATTTCACTCTCACAACATTATGGCTGGTTGGAGACAGTCCGAACCACAAATACCGGGTCCATGGTTCTGGCCATATACTGGGGGGACGGGGACGACTCCCATTAACCTCTGACTATACCGGGGATACGCTTATCACAATGCCTTTCTGGTCTGTGCTGAAGCAGGGCATTCTGGCAGCCAATTGGCTTGACTTTTATTAGTGAGCCTGGTTACCCCCTCTCGGAACCACAGACTTAGAAATCGCCAGCTCATATTCATGCATAAAATATATTTATATATATACCCTTATACACCATTTTAATAAAAAATATCACAAAATTCTTCTAAGTCCCTCGGGAAGAGTGAAAGACGCGCACGTTCATTTTTAGAGCTCCTAGACCTTCCTATAAGAAGTTAGCCAAAAAGTAGCTTCGAAAAACGCTTAGGTTAAGTTTCAGAGTTGCTTCTAATGTACCGAAGCTGGACTTAGACATAATTTCACTCTCACAACATTATGGCTGGTTGGAGACAGTCCGAACCACAAATACCGGGTCCATGGTTCTGGCCATATACTGGGGGGACGGGGACGACTCCCATTAACCTCTGACTATACCGGGGATACGCTTATCACAATGCCTTTCTGGTCTGTGCTGAAGCAGGGCATTCTGGCAGCTAATTGGCTTGACTTTTATTAGTGAGCCTGGTTACCCCCTCTCGGAACCACAGACTTAGAAATCGCCAGCTCATATACATGCATAAAATATATTTATATATATACCCTTATACACCATTTTAATAAAAAATATCACAAAATTCTTCTAAGTCCCTCGGGAAGAGTGAAAGACGCGCACGTTCATTTTCAGAGCTCCTAGACCTTCCTATAAGAAGTTAGCCAAAAAGTAGCTTCGAAAAACGCTTAGGTTAAGTTCCAGAGTTGCATCTAATGTACCGAAGCTGGACTTAGACATAATTTCACTCTCACAACATTATGGCTGGTTGGAGACAGTCCGAACCACAAATACCGGGTCCTTGGTTCTGGCCATATACTGGGGGGACGGGAACGACTCCCATTAACCCCTGACTATACCGGGGATACGCTTATCACAATGCCTTTCTGGTCTGTGCTGAAGCAGGGCATTCTGGCAGCCAATTGGCTTGACTTTTATTAGTGAGCCTGGTTACCCCCTCTCGGAACCACAGACTTAGAAATCGCCAGCTCATATACATGCATAACATATATTTATATATATACCCTTATACACCATTTTAATAAAAAATATCACAAAATTCTTCTAAGTCCCTCGGGAAGAGTGAAAGACGCGCACGTTCATTTTCAGAGCTCCTAGACATTCCTATAAGAAGTTAGCCAAAAAGTACCTTCGAAAAACGCTTAGGTTAAGTTTCAGAGTTGCTTCTAATGTACCGAAGCTGGACTTAGACATAATTTCACTCTCACAACATTATGGCTGGTTGGAGACAGTCCGAACCACAAATACCGGGTCCATGGTTCTGGCCATATACTGGGGGGACGGGGACGACTCCCATTAACCTCTGACTATACCGGGGATACGCTTATCACAATGCCTTTCTGGTCTGTGCTGAAGCAGGGCATTCTGGCAGCCAATTGGCTTGACTTTTATTAGTGAGCCTGGTTACCCCCTCTCGGAACCACAGACTTAGAAATCGCCAGCTCATATTCATGCATAAAATATATTTATATATACCCTTATACACCATTTTAATAAAAAATATCACAAAATTCTTCTAAGTCCCTCGGGAAGAGTGAAAGACGCGCACGTTCATTTTTAGAGCTCCTAGACCTTCCTATAAGAAGTTAGCCAAAAAGTAGCTTCGAAAAACGCTTAGGTTAAGTTTCAGAGTTGCTTCTAATGTACCAAAGCTGGACTTAGACATAATTTCACTCTCACAACATTATGGCTGGTTGGAGACAGTCCGAACCACAAGTACCGGGTCCATGGTTCTGGGCGTATAATGGGGGGACGGGGACGACTCCCATTAACCCCTGACTATACCGGGGATACGCTTATCACAATGCATACTGGTCTGTGCTGAAGCAGGGCATTCTGGCATCCAAGTGGCTTGACCTTTATTAGTGAGCCTGGTTACCCCCTCTCGGAACCACAGACTTAGAAATCGCTAGCTCATATACATGCATAAAATAGATTTATATATATACCCTTATACACCATTTTAATAAAAAATATCACAAAATTCTTCTAAGTCCCTCGGGAAGAGTGAAAGACGCGCACGTTCATTTTCAGAGCTCCTAGACCTTCCTATAAGAAGTTAGCCAAAAAGTAGCTTCGAAAAACGCTTAGGTTAAGTTTCAGAGTTGCTTCTAATGTACCAAAGCTGGACTTAGACATAATTTCACTCTCACAACATTATGGCTGGTTGGAGACAGTCCGAACCACAAATACCGGGTCCATGGTTCTGGCCATATACTGGGGGGACGGGGACGACTCCCATTAACCTCTGACTATACCGGGGATACGCTTATCACAATGCCTTTCTGGTCTGTGCTGAAGCAGGGCATTCTGGCAGCTAATTGGCTTGACTTTTATTAGTGAGCCTGGTTACCCCCTCTCGGAACCACAGACTTAGAAATCGCCAGCTCATATACATGCATAAAATATATTTATATATATACCCTTATACACCATTTTAATAAAAAATATCACAAAATTCTTCTAAGTCCCTCGGGAAGAGTGAAAGACGCGCACGTTCATTTTCAGAGCTCCTAGACCTTCCTATAAGAAGTTAGCCAAAAAGTAGCTTCGAAAAACGCTTAGGTTAAGTTCCAGAGTTGCATCTAATGTACCGAAGCTGGACTTAGACATAATTTCACTCTCACAACATTATGGCTGGTTGGAGACAGTCCGAACCACAAATACCGGGTCCATGGTTCTGGCCATATACTGGGGGGACGGGAACGACTCCCATTAACCCCTGACTATACCGGGGATACGCTTATCACAATGCCTTTCTGGTCTGTGCTGAAGCAGGGCATTCTGGCAGCCAATTGGCTTCACTTTTATTAGTGAGCCTGGTTACCCCCTCTCGGAACCACAGACTTAGAAATCGCCAGCTCATATACATGCATAACATATATTTATATATATATACCCTTATACACCATTTTAATAAAAAATATCACAAAATTCTTCTAAGTCCCTCGGGAAGAGTGAAAGACGCGCACGTTCATTTTCAGAGCTCCTAGACATTCCTATAAGAAGTTAGCCAAAAAGTACCTTCGAAAAACGCTTAGGTTAAGTTTCAGAGTTGCTTCTAATGTACCAAAGCTGGACTTAGACATAATTTCACTCTCACAACATTATGGCTGGTTGGAGACAGTCCGAACCACAAATACCGGGTCCATGGTTCTGGCCATATACTGGGGGGACGGGGACGACTCCCATTAACCTCTGACTATACCGGGGATACGCTTATCACAATGCCTTTCTGGTCTGTGCTGAAGCAGGGCATTCTGGCAGCTAATTGGCTTGACTTTTATTAGTGAGCCTGGTTACCCCCTCTCGGAACCACAGACTTAGAAATCGCCAGCTCATATACATGCATAAAATATATTTATATATATACCCTTATACACCATTTTAATAAAAAATATCACAAAATTCTTCTAAGTCCCTCGGGAAGAGTGAAAGACGCGCACGTTCATTTTCAGAGCTCCTAGACCTTCCTATAAGAAGTTAGCCAAAAAGTAGCTTCGAAAAACGCTTAGGTTAAGTTCCAGAGTTGCATCTAATGTACCGAAGCTGGACTTAGACATAATTTCACTCTCACAACATTATGGCTGGTTGGAGACAGTCCGAACCACAAATACCGGGTCCATGGTTCTGGCCATATACTGGGGGGACGGGAACGACTCCCATTAACCCCTGACTATACCGGGGATACGCTTATCACAATGCCTTTCTGGTCTGTGCTGAAGCAGGGCATTCTGGCAGCTAATTGGCTTGACTTTTATTAGTGAGCCTGGTTACCCCCTCTCGGAACCACAGACTTAGAAATCGCCAGCTCATATACATGCATAACATATATTTATATATATACCCTTATACACCATTTTAATAAAAAATATCACAAAATTCTTCTAAGTCCCTCGGGAAGAGTGAAAGACGCGCACGTTCATTTTCAGAGCTCCTAGACATTCCTATAAGAAGTTAGCCAAAAAGTACCTTCGAAAAACGCTTAGGTTAAGTTTCAGAGTTGCTTCTAATGTACCAAAGCTGGACTTAGACATAATTTCACTCTCACAACATTATGGCTGGTTGGAGACAGTCCGAACCACAAATACCGGGTCCATGGTTCTGGCCATATACTGGGGGGACGGGGACGACTCCCATTAACCTCTGACTATACCGGGGATACGCTTATCACAATGCCTTTCTGGTCTGTGCTGAAGCAGGGCATTCTGGCAGCTAATTGGCTTGACTTTTATTAGTGAGCCTGGTTACCCCCTCTCGGAACCACAGACTTAGAAATCGCCAGCTCATATACATGCATAAAATATATTTATATATATACCCTTATACACCATTTTAATAAAAAATATCACAAAATTCTTCTAAGTCCCTCGGGAAGAGTGAAAGACGCGCACGTTCATTTTCAGAGCTCCTGGACCTTCCTATAAGAAGTTAGCCAAAAAGTAGCTTCGAAAAACGCTTAGGTTAAGTTCCAGAGTTGCATCTAATGTACCGTAGCTGGACTTAGACATAATTTCACTCTCACAACATTATGGCTGGTTGGAGACAGTCCGAACCACAAATACCGGGTCCATGGTTCTGGCCATATACTGGGGGGACGGGAACGACTCCCATTAACCCCTGACTATAACGGGGATACGCTTATCACAATGCCTTTCTGGTCTGTGCTGAAGCAGGGCATTCTGGCAGCCAATTGGCTTGACTTTTATTAGTGAGCCTGGTTACCCCCTCTCGGAACCACAGACTTAGAAATCGCCAGCTCATATACATGCATAACATATATTTATATATATACCCTTATACACCATTTTAATAAAAAATATCACAAAATTCTTCTAAGTCCCTCGGGAAGAGTGAAAGACGCGCACGTTCATTTTCAGAGCTCCTAGACATTCCTATAAGAAGTTAGCCAAAAAGTACCTTCGAAAAACGCTTAGGTTAAGTTTCAGAGTTGCTTCTAATGTACCGAAGCTGGACTTAGACATAATTTCACTCTCACAACATTATGGCTGGTTGGAGACAGTCCGAACCACAAATACCGGGTCCATGGTTCTGGCCATATACTGGGGGGACGGGGGGGACTCCCATTAACCTCTGACTATACCGGGGATACGCTTATCACAATGCCTTTCTGGTCTGTGCTGAAGCAGGGCATTCTGGCAGCCAATTGGCTTGACTTTTATTAGTGAGCCTGGTTACCCCCTCTCGGAACCACAGACTTAGAAATCGCCAGCTCATATACATGCATAAAATATATTTATATATATACCCTTATACACCATTTTAATAAAAAATATCACAAAATTCTTCTAAGTCCCTCGGGAAGAGTGAAAGACGCGCACGTTCATTTTTAGAGCTCCTAGACCTTCCTATAAGAAGTTAGCCAAAAAGTAGCTTCGAAAAACGCTTAGGTTAAGTTTCAGAGTTGCATCTAATGTACCGAAGCTGGACTTAGACATAATTTCACTCTCACAACATTATGGCTGGTTGGAGACAGTCCGAACCACAAGTACCGGGTCCATGGTTCTGGGCGTATACTGGGGGGACGGGGACGACTCCCATTAACCCCTGACTATACCGGGGATACGCTTATCACAATGCCTTACTGGTCTGTGCTGAAGCAGGGCATTCTGGCATCCAAGTGGCTTGACCTTTATTAGTGAGCCTGGTTACCCCCTCTCGGAACCACAGACTTAGAAATCGCCAGCTCATATACATGCATAAAATAGATTTATATATATACCCTTATACACCATTTTAATAAAAAATATCACAAAATTCTTCTAAGTCCCTCGGGAAGAGTGAAAGACGCGCACGTTCATTTTCAGAGCTCCTAGACCTTCCTATAAGAAGTTAGCCAAAAAGTAGCTTCGAAAAACGCTTAGGTTAAGTTCCAGAGTTGCATCTAATGTACCGAAGCTGGACTTAGACATAATTTCACTCTCACAACATTATGGCTGGTTGGAGACAGTCCGAACCACAAATACCGGGTCCATGGTTCTGGCCATATACTGGGGGGACGGGAATGACTCCCATTAACCCCTGACTATACCGGGGATACGCTTATCACAATGCCTTTCTGGTCTGTGCTGAAGCAGGGCATTCTGGCAGCCAATTGGCTTGACTTTTATTAGTGAGCCTGGTTACCCCCTCTCGGAACCACAGACTTAGAAATCGCCAGCTCATATACATGCATAACATATATTTATATATATACCCTTATACACCATTTTAATAAAAAATATCACAAAATTCTTCTAAGTCCCTCGGGAAGAGTGAAAGACGCGCACGTTCATTTTCAGAGCTCCTAGACATTCCTATAAGAAGTTAGCCAAAAAGTACCTTCGAAAAACGCTTAGGTTAAGTTTCAGAGTTGCTTCTAATGTACCGAAGCTGGACTTAGACATAATTTCACTCTCACAACATTATGGCTGGTTGGAGACAGTCCGAACCACAAATACCGGGTCCATGGTTCTGGCCATATACTGGGGGGACGGGGACGACTCCCATTAACCTCTGACTATACCGGGGATACGCTTATCACAATGCCTTTCTGGTCTGTGCTGAAGCAGGGCATTCTGGCAGCCAATTGGCTTGACTTTTATTAGTGAGCCTGGTTACCCCCTCTCGGAACCACAGACTTAGAAATCGCCAGCTCATATACATGCATAAAATATATTTATATATATACCCTTATACACCATTTTAATAAAAAATATCACAAAATTCTTCTAAGTCCCTCGGGAAGAGTGAAAGACGCGCACGTTCATTTTTAGAGCTCCTAGACCTTCCTATAAGAAGTTAGCCAAAAAGTAGCTTCGAAAAACGCTTAGGTTAAGTTTCAGAGTTGCTTCTAATGTACCAAAGCTGGACTTAGACATAATTTCACTCTCACAACATTATGGCTGGTTGGAGACAGTCCGAACCACAAGTACCGGGTCCATGGTTCTGGGCGTATAATGGGGGGACGGGGACGACTCCCATTAACCCCTGACTATACCGGGGATACGCTTATCACAATGCCTTACTGGTCTGTGCTGAAGCAGGGCATTCTGGCATCCAAGTGGCTTGAACTTTATTAGTGAGCCTGGTTACCCCCTCTCGGAACCACAGACTTAGAAATCGCCAGCTCATATACATGCATAAAATAGATTTATATATATACCCTTATACACCATTTTAATAAAAAATATCACAAAATTCTTCTAAGTCCCTCGGGAAGAGTGAAAGACGCGCACGTTCATTTTCAGAGCTCCTAGACCTTCCTATAAGAAGTTAGCCAAAAAGTAGCTTCGAAAAACGCTTAGGTTAAGTTTCAGAGTTGCTTCTAATGTACCAAAGCTGGACTTAGACATAATTTCACTCTCACAACATTATGGCTGGTTGGAGACAGTCCGAACCACAAATACCGGGTCCATGGTTCTGGCCATATACTGGGGGGACGGGGACGACTCCCATTAACCTCTGACTATACCGGGGATACGCTTATCACAATGCCTTTCTGGTCTGTGCTGAAGCAGGGCATTCTGGCAGCTAATTGGCTTGACTTTTATTAGTGAGCCTGGTTACCCCCTCTCGGAACCACAGACTTAGAAATCGCCAGCTCATATACATGCATAAAATATATTTATATATATACCCTTATACACCATTTTAATAAAAAATATCACAAAATTCTTCTAAGTCCCTCGGGAAGAGTGAAAGACGCGCACGTTCATTTTCAGAGCTCCTAGACCTTCCTATAAGAAGTTAGCCAAAAAGTAGCTTCGAAAAACGCTTAGGTTAAGTTCCAGAGTTGCATCTAATGTACCGAAGCTGGACTTAGACATAATTTCACTCTCACAACATTATGGCTGGTTGGAGACAGTCCGAACCACAAATACCGGGTCCATGGTTCTGGCCATATACTGGGGGGACGGGAACGACTCCCATTAACCCCTGACTATACCGGGGATACGCTTATCACAATGCCTTTCTGGTCTGTGCTGAAGCAGGGCATTCTGGCAGCCAATTGGCTTGACTTTTATTAGTGAGCCTGGTTACCCCCTCTCGGAACCACAGACTTAGAAATCGCCAGCTCATATACATGCATAACATATATTTATATATATATACCCTTATACACCATTTTAATAAAAAATATCACAAAATTCTTCTAAGTCCCTCGGGAAGAGTGAAAGACGCGCACGTTCATTTTCAGAGCTCCTAGACATTCCTATAAGAAGTTAGCCAAAAAGTACCTTCGAAAAACGCTTAGGTTAAGTTTCAGAGTTGCTTCTAATGTACCAAAGCTGGACTTAGACATAATTTCACTCTCACAACATTATGGCTGGTTGGAGACAGTCCGAACCACAAATACCGGGTCCATGGTTCTGGCCATATACTGGGGGGACGGGGACGACTCCCATTAACCTCTGACTATACCGGGGATACGCTTATCACAATGCCTTTCTGGTCTGTGCTGAAGCAGGGCATTCTGGCAGCTAATTGGCTTGACTTTTATTAGTGAGCCTGGTTACCCCCTCTCGGAACCACAGACTTAGAAATCGCCAGCTCATATACATGCATAACATATATTTATATATATATACCCTTATACACCATTTTAATAAAAAATATCACAAAATTCTTCTAAGTCCCTCGGGAAGAGTGAAAGACGCGCACGTTCATTTTCAGAGCTCCTAGACATTCCTATAAGAAGTTAGCCAAAAAGTACCTTCGAAAAACGCTTAGGTTAAGTTTCAGAGTTGCTTCTAATGTACCAAAGCTGGACTTAGACATAATTTCACTCTCACAACATTATGGCTGGTTGGAGACAGTCCGAACCACAAATACCGGGTCCATGGTTCTGGCCATATACTGGGGGGACGGGGACGACTCCCATTAACCTCTGACTATACCGGGGATACGCTTATCACAATGCCTTTCTGGTCTGTGCTGAAGCAGGGCATTCTGGCAGCTAATTGGCTTGACTTTTATTAGTGAGCCTGGTTACCCCCTCTCGGAACCACAGACTTAGAAATCGCCAGCTCATATACATGCATAAAATATATTTATATATATACCCTTATACACCATTTTAATAAAAAATATCACAAAATTCTTCTAAGTCCCTCGGGAAGAGTGAAAGACGCGCACGTTCATTTTCAGAGCTCCTAGACCTTCCTATAAGAAGTTAGCCAAAAAGTAGCTTCGAAAAACGCTTAGGTTAAGTTCCAGAGTTGCATCTAATGTACCGTAGCTGGACTTAGACATAATTTCACTCTCACAACATTATGGCTGGTTGGAGACAGTCCGAACCACAAATACCGGGTCCATGGTTCTGGCCATATACTGGGGGGACGGGAACGACTCCCATTAACCCCTGACTATAACGGGGATACGCTTATCACAATGCCTTTCTGGTCTGTGCTGAAGCAGGGCATTCTGGCAGCCAATTGGCTTGACTTTTATTAGTGAGCCTGGTTACCCCCTCTCGGAACCACAGACTTAGAAATCGCCAGCTCATATACATGCATAACATATATTTATATATATACCCTTATACACCATTTTAATAAAAAATATCACAAAATTCTTCTAAGTCCCTCGGGAAGAGTGAAAGACGCGCACGTTCATTTTCAGAGCTCCTAGACATTCCTATAAGAAGTTAGCCAAAAAGTACCTTCGAAAAACGCTTAGGTTAAGTTTCAGAGTTGCTTCTAATGTACCGAAGCTGGACTTAGACATAATTTCACTCTCACAACATTATGGCTGGTTGGAGACAGTCCGAACCACAAATACCGGGTCCATGGTTCTGGCCATATACTGGGGGGACGGGGGGGACTCCCATTAACCTCTGACTATACCGGGGATACGCTTATCACAATGCCTTTCTGGTCTGTGCTGAAGCAGGGCATTCTGGCAGCCAATTGGCTTGACTTTTATTAGTGAGCCTGGTTACCCCCTCTCGGAACCACCGACTTAGAAATCGCCAGCTCATATACATGCATAACATATATTTATATATATACCCTTATACACCATTTTAATAAAAAATATCACAAAATTCTTCTAAGTCCCTCGGGAAGAGTGAAAGACGCGCACGTTCATTTTTAGAGCTCCTAGACCTTCCTATAAGAAGTTAGCCAAAAAGTAGCTTCGAAAAACGCTTAGGTTAAGTTTCAGAGTTGCATCTAATGTACCGAAGCTGGACTTAGACATAATTTCACTCTCACAACATTATGGCTGGTTGGAGACAGTCCGAACCACAAGTACCGGGTCCATGGTTCTGGGCGTATACTGGGGGGACGGGGACGACTCCCATTAACCCCTGACTATACCGGGGATACGCTTATCACAATGCCTTACTGGTCTGTGCTGAAGCAGGGCATTCTGGCATCCAAGTGGCTTGACCTTTATTAGTGAGCCTGGTTACCCCCTCTCGGAACCACAGACTTAGAAATCGCCAGCTCATATACATGCATAAAATAGATTTATATATATACCCTTATACACCATTTTAATAAAAAATATCACAAAATTCTTCTAAGTCCCTCGGGAAGAGTGAAAGACGCGCACGTTCATTTTCAGAGCTCCTAGACCTTCCTATAAGAAGTTAGCCAAAAAGTAGCTTCGAAAAACGCTTAGGTTAAGTTCCAGAGTTGCATCTAATGTACCGAAGCTGGACTTAGACATAATTTCACTCTCACAACATTATGGCTGGTTGGAGACAGTCCGAACCACAAATACCGGGTCCATGGTTCTGGCCATATACTGGGGGGACGGGAATGACTCCCATTAACCCCTGACTATACCGGGGATACGCTTATCACAATGCCTTTCTGGTCTGTGCTGAAGCAGGGCATTCTGGCAGCCAATTGGCTTGACTTTTATTAGTGAGCCTGGTTACCCCCTCTCGGAACCACAGACTTAGAAATCGCCAGCTCATATACATGCATAACATATATTTATATATATACCCTTATACACCATTTTAATAAAAAATATCACAAAATTCTTCTAAGTCCCTCGGGAAGAGTGAAAGACGCGCACGTTCATTTTCAGAGCTCCTAGACATTCCTATAAGAAGTTAGCCAAAAAGTACCTTCGAAAAACGCTTAGGTTAAGTTTCAGAGTTGCTTCTAATGTACCGAAGCTGGACTTAGACATAATTTCACTCTCACAACATTATGGCTGGTTGGAGACAGTCCGAACCACAAATACCGGGTCCATGGTTCTGGCCATATACTGGGGGGACGGGGACGACTCCCATTAACCTCTGACTATACCGGGGATACGCTTATCACAATGCCTTTCTGGTCTGTGCTGAAGCAGGGCATTCTGGCAGCCAATTGGCTTGACTTTTATTAGTGAGCCTGGTTACCCCCTCTCGGAACCACAGACTTAGAAATCGCCAGCTCATATACATGCATAAAATATATTTATATATATACCCTTATACACCATTTTAATAAAAAATATCACAAAATTCTTCTAAGTCCCTCGGGAAGAGTGAAAGACGCGCACGTTCATTTTTAGAGCTCCTAGACCTTCCTATAAGAAGTTAGCCAAAAAGTAGCTTCGAAAAACGCTTAGGTTAAGTTTCAGAGTTGCTTCTAATGTACCAAAGCTGGACTTAGACATAATTTCACTCTCACAACATTATGGCTGGTTGGAGACAGTCCGAACCACAAGTACCGGGTCCATGGTTCTGGGCGTATAATGGGGGGACGGGGACGACTCCCATTAACCCCTGACTATACCGGGGATACGCTTATCACAATGCCTTACTGGTCTGTGCTGAAGCAGGGCATTCTGGCATCCAAGTGGCTTGACCTTTATTAGTGAGCCTGGTTACCCCCTCTCGGAACCACAGACTTAGAAATCGCCAGCTCATATACATGCATAAAATAGATTTATATATATACCCTTATACACCATTTTAATAAAAAATATCACAAAATTCTTCTAAGTCCCTCGGGAAGAGTGAAAGACGCGCACGTTCATTTTCAGAGCTCCTAGACCTTCCTATAAGAAGTTAGCCAAAAAGTAGCTTCGAAAAACGCTTAGGTTAAGTTCCAGAGTTGCATCTAATGTACCGAAGCTGGACTTAGACATAATTTCACTCTCACAACATTATGGCTGGTTGGAGACAGTCCGAACCACAAATACCGGGTCCATGGTTCTGGCCATATACTGGGGGGACGGGAACGACTCCCATTAACCCCTGACTATACCGGGGATACGCTTATCACAATGCCTTTCTGGTCTGTGCTGAAGCAGGGCATTCTGGCAGCCAATTGGCTTGACTTTTATTAGTGAGCCTGGTTACCCCCTCTCGGAACCACAGACTTAGAAATCGCCAGCTCATATACATGCATAACATATATTTATATATATATACCCTTATACACCATTTTAATAAAAAATATCACAAAATTCTTCTAAGTCCCTCGGGAAGAGTGAAAGACGCGCACGTTCATTTTCAGAGCTCCTAGACATTCCTATAAGAAGTTAGCCAAAAAGTACCTTCGAAAAACGCTTAGGTTAAGTTTCAGAGTTGCTTCTAATGTACCAAAGCTGGACTTAGACATAATTTCACTCTCACAACATTATGGCTGGTTGGAGACAGTCCGAACCACAAATACCGGGTCCATGGTTCTGGCCATATACTGGGGGGACGGGGACGACTCCCATTAACCTCTGACTATACCGGGGATACGCTTATCACAATGCCTTTCTGGTCTGTGCTGAAGCAGGGCATTCTGGCAGCTAATTGGCTTGACTTTTATTAGTGAGCCTGGTTACCCCCTCTCGGAACCACAGACTTAGAAATCGCCAGCTCATATACATGCATAACATATATTTATATATATACCCTTATACACCATTTTAATAAAAAATATCACAAAATTCTTCTAAGTCCCTCGGGAAGAGTGAAAGACGCGCACGTTCATTTTCAGAGCTCCTAGACATTCCTATAAGAAGTTAGCCAAAAAGTACCTTCGAAAAACGCTTAGGTTAAGTTTCAGAGTTGCTTCTAATGTACCAAAGCTGGACTTAGACATAATTTCACTCTCACAACATTATGGCTGGTTGGAGACAGTCCGAACCACAAATACCGGGTCCATGGTTCTGGCCATATACTGGGGGGACGGGGACGACTCCCATTAACCTCTGACTATACCGGGGATACGCTTATCACAATGCCTTTCTGGTCTGTGCTGAAGCAGGGCATTCTGGCAGCTAATTGGCTTGACTTTTATTAGTGAGCCTGGTTACCCCCTCTCGGAACCACAGACTTAGAAATCGCCAGCTCATATACATGCATAAAATATATTTATATATATACCCTTATACACCATTTTAATAAAAAATATCACAAAATTCTTCTAAGTCCCTCGGGAAGAGTGAAAGACGCGCACGTTCATTTTCAGAGCTCCTAGACCTTCCTATAAGAAGTTAGCCAAAAAGTAGCTTCGAAAAAACGCTTAGGTTAAGTTCCAGAGTTGCATCTAATGTACCGTAGCTGGACTTAGACATAATTTCACTCTCACAACATTATGGCTGGTTGGAGACAGTCCGAACCACAAATACCGGGTCCATGGTTCTGGCCATATACTGGGGGGACGGGAACGACTCCCATTAACCCCTGACTATAACGGGGATACGCTTATCACAATGCCTTTCTGGTCTGTGCTGAAGCAGGGCATTCTGGCAGCCAATTGGCTTGACTTTTATTAGTGAGCCTGGTTACCCCCTCTCGGAACCACAGACTTAGAAATCGCCAGCTCATATACATGCATAACATATATTTATATATATACCCTTATACACCATTTTAATAAAAAATATCACAAAATTCTTCTAAGTCCCTCGGGAAGAGTGAAAGACGCGCACGTTCATTTTCAGAGCTCCTAGACATTCCTATAAGAAGTTAGCCAAAAAGTACCTTCGAAAAACGCTTAGGTTAAGTTTCAGAGTTGCTTCTAATGTACCGAAGCTGGACTTAGACATAATTTCACTCTCACAACATTATGGCTGGTTGGAGACAGTCCGAACCACAAATACCGGGTCCATGGTTCTGGCCATATACTGGGGGGACGGGGGGGACTCCCATTAACCTCTGACTATACCGGGGATACGCTTATCACAATGCCTTTCTGGTCTGTGCTGAAGCAGGGCATTCTGGCAGCCAATTGGCTTGACTTTTATTAGTGAGCCTGGTTACCCCCTCTCGGAACCACAGACTTAGAAATCGCCAGCTCATATACATGCATAAAATATATTTATATATATACCCTTATACACCATTTTAATAAAAAATATCACAAAATTCTTCTAAGTCCCTCGGGAAGAGTGAAAGACGCGCACGTTCATTTTTAGAGCTCCTAGACCTTCCTATAAGAAGTTAGCCAAAAAGTAGCTTCGAAAAACGCTTAGGTTAAGTTTCAGAGTTGCATCTAATGTACCGAAGCTGGACTTAGACATAATTTCACTCTCACAACATTATGGCTGTTTGGAGACAGTCCGAACCACAAGTACCGGGTCCATGGTTCTGGGCGTATACTGGGGGGACGGGGACGACTCCCATTAACCCCTGACTATATCGGGGATACGCTTATCACAATGCCTTACTGGTCTGTGCTGAAGCAGGGCATTCTGGCATCCAAGTGGCTTGACCTTTATTAGTGAGCCTGGTTACCCCCTCTCGGAACCACAGACTTAGAAATCGCCAGCTCATATACAGTGCATAAAATATATTTATATATATACCCTTATACACCATTTTAATAAAAAATATCACAAAATTCTTCTAAGTCCCTCGGGAAGAGTGAAAGACGCGCACGTTCATTTTCAGAGCTCCTAGACCTTCCTATAAGAAGTTAGCCAAAAAGTAGCTTCGAAAAACGCTTAGGTTAAGTTTCAGAGTTGCTTCTAATGTACCAAAGCTTTACTTAGACATAATTTCACTCTCACAACATTATGGCTGGTTGGAGACAGTCCAAACCATAATTACCGGGTCCATGGTTCTGGGCGTATACTGGGGGGACGGGGACGACTCCCATTAACCCCTGACTATATCGGGGATACGCTTATCACAATGCCTTACTGGTCTGTGCTGAAGCAGGGCATTCTGGCATCCAAGTGGCTTGACCTTTATTAGTGAGCCTGGTTACCCCCTCTCGGAACCACAGACTTAAAAATCGCCAGCTCATATACAGTGCATAAAATATATTTATATATATACCCTTATACACCATTTTAATAAAAAATATCACAAAATTCTTCTAAGTCCCTCGGGAAGAGTGAAAGACGCGCACGTTCATTTTCAGAGCTCCTAGACCTTCCTATAAGAAGTTAGCCAAAAAGTAGCTTCGAAAAACGCTTAGGTTAAGTTTCAGAGTTGCTTCTAATGTACCAAAGCTGGACTTAGACATAATTTCACTCTCACAACATTATGGCTGGTTGGAGACAGTCCGAACCACAAGTACCGGGTCCATGGTTCTGGGCGTATAATGGGGGGACGGGGACGACTCCCATTAACCCCTGACTATACCGGGGATACGCTTATCACAATGCCTTACTGGTCTGTGCTGAAGCAGGGCATTCTGGCATCCAAGTGGCTTGAACTTTATTAGTGAGCCTGGTTACCCCCTCTCGGAACCACAGACTTAGAAATCGCCAGCTCATATACATGCATAAAATAGATTTATATATATACCCTTATACACCATTTTAATAAAAAATATCACAAAATTCTTCTAAGTCCCTCGGGAAGAGTGAAAGACGCGCACGTTCATTTTCAGAGCTCCTAGACCTTCCTATAAGAAGTTAGCCAAAAAGTAGCTTCGAAAAACGCTTAGGTTAAGTTCCAGAGTTGCATCTAATGTACCGAAGCTGGACTTAGACATAATTTCACTCTCACAACATTATGGCTGGTTGGAGACAGTCCGAACCACAAATACCGGGTCCATGGTTCTGGCCATATACTGGGGGGACGGGAACGACTCCCATTAACCCCTGACTATACCGGGGATACGCTTATCACAATGCCTTTCTGGTCTGTGCTGAAGCAGGGCATTCTGGCAGCCAATTGGCTTGACTTTTATTAGTGAGCCTGGTTACCCCCTCTCGGAACCACAGACTTAGAAATCGCCAGCTCATATACATGCATAACATATATTTATATATATATACCCTTATACACCATTTTAATAAAAAATATCACAAAATTCTTCTAAGTCCCTCGGGAAGAGTGAAAGACGCGCACGTTCATTTTCAGAGCTCCTAGACATTCCTATAAGAAGTTAGCCAAAAAGTACCTTCGAAAAACGCTTAGGTTAAGTTTCAGAGTTGCTTCTAATGTACCAAAGCTGGACTTAGACATAATTTCACTCTCACAACATTATGGCTGGTTGGAGACAGTCCGAACCACAAATACCGGGTCCATGGTTCTGGCCATATACTGGGGGGACGGGGACGACTCCCATTAACCTCTGACTATACCGGGGATACGCTTATCACAATGCCTTTCTGGTCTGTGCTGAAGCAGGGCATTCTGGCAGCTAATTGGCTTGACTTTTATTAGTGAGCCTGGTTACCCCCTCTCGGAACCACAGACTTAGAAATCGCCAGCTCATATACATGCATAACATATATTTATATATATACCCTTATACACCATTTTAATAAAAAATATCACAAAATTCTTCTAAGTCCCTCGGGAAGAGTGAAAGACGCGCACGTTCATTTTCAGAGCTCCTAGACATTCCTATAAGAAGTTAGCCAAAAAGTACCTTCGAAAAACGCTTAGGTTAAGTTTCAGAGTTGCTTCTAATGTACCAAAGCTGGACTTAGACATAATTTCACTCTCACAACATTATGGCTGGTTGGAGACAGTCCGAACCACAAATACCGGGTCCATGGTTCTGGCCATATACTGGGGGGACGGGGACGACTCCCATTAACCTCTGACTATACCGGGGATACGCTTATCACAATGCCTTTCTGGTCTGTGCTGAAGCAGGGCATTCTGGCAGCTAATTGGCTTGACTTTTATTAGTGAGCCTGGTTACCCCCTCTCGGAACCACAGACTTAGAAATCGCCAGCTCATATACATGCATAAAATATATTTATATATATACCCTTATACACCATTTTAATAAAAAATATCACAAAATTCTTCTAAGTCCCTCGGGAAGAGTGAAAGACGCGCACGTTCATTTTCAGAGCTCCTAGACCTTCCTATAAGAAGTTAGCCAAAAAGTAGCTTCGAAAAAACGCTTAGGTTAAGTTCCAGAGTTGCATCTAATGTACCGTAGCTGGACTTAGACATAATTTCACTCTCACAACATTATGGCTGGTTGGAGACAGTCCGAACCACAAATACCGGGTCCATGGTTCTGGCCATATACTGGGGGGACGGGAACGACTCCCATTAACCCCTGACTATAACGGGGATACGCTTATCACAATGCCTTTCTGGTCTGTGCTGAAGCAGGGCATTCTGGCAGCCAATTGGCTTGACTTTTATTAGTGAGCCTGGTTACCCCCTCTCGGAACCACAGACTTAGAAATCGCCAGCTCATATACATGCATAACATATATTTATATATATACCCTTATACACCATTTTAATAAAAAATATCACAAAATTCTTCTAAGTCCCTCGGGAAGAGTGAAAGACGCGCACGTTCATTTTCAGAGCTCCTAGACATTCCTATAAGAAGTTAGCCAAAAAGTACCTTCGAAAAACGCTTAGGTTAAGTTTCAGAGTTGCTTCTAATGTACCGAAGCTGGACTTAGACATAATTTCACTCTCACAACATTATGGCTGGTTGGAGACAGTCCGAACCACAAATACCGGGTCCATGGTTCTGGCCATATACTGGGGGGACGGGGGGGACTCCCATTAACCTCTGACTATACCGGGGATACGCTTATCACAATGCCTTTCTGGTCTGTGCTGAAGCAGGGCATTCTGGCAGCCAATTGGCTTGACTTTTATTAGTGAGCCTGGTTACCCCCTCTCGGAACCACAGACTTAGAAATCGCCAGCTCATATACATGCATAAAATATATTTATATATATACCCTTATACACCATTTTAATAAAAAATATCACAAAATTCTTCTAAGTCCCTCGGGAAGAGTGAAAGACGCGCACGTTCATTTTTAGAGCTCCTAGACCTTCCTATAAGAAGTTAGCCAAAAAGTAGCTTCGAAAAACGCTTAGGTTAAGTTTCAGAGTTGCATCTAATGTACCGAAGCTGGACTTAGACATAATTTCACTCTCACAACATTATGGCTGTTTGGAGACAGTCCGAACCACAAGTACCGGGTCCATGGTTCTGGGCGTATACTGGGGGGACGGGGACGACTCCCATTAACCCCTGACTATATCGGGGATACGCTTATCACAATGCCTTACTGGTCTGTGCTGAAGCAGGGCATTCTGGCATCCAAGTGGCTTGACCTTTATTAGTGAGCCTGGTTACCCCCTCTCGGAACCACAGACTTAGAAATCGCCAGCTCATATACAGTGCATAAAATATATTTATATATATACCCTTATACACCATTTTAATAAAAAATATCACAAAATTCTTCTAAGTCCCTCGGGAAGAGTGAAAGACGCGCACGTTCATTTTCAGAGCTCCTAGACCTTCCTATAAGAAGTTAGCCAAAAAGTAGCTTCGAAAAACGCTTAGGTTAAGTTTCAGAGTTGCTTCTAATGTACCAAAGCTTTACTTAGACATAATTTCACTCTCACAACATTATGGCTGGTTGGAGACAGTCCAAACCATAATTACCGGGTCCATGGTTCTGGGCGTATACTGGGGGGACGGGGACGACTCCCATTAACCCCTGACTATATCGGGGATACGCTTATCACAATGCCTTACTGGTCTGTGCTGAAGCAGGGCATTCTGGCATCCAAGTGGCTTGACCTTTATTAGTGAGCCTGGTTACCCCCTCTCGGAACCACAGACTTAAAAATCGCCAGCTCATATACAGTGCATAAAATATATTTATATATATACCCTTATACACCATTTTAATAAAAAATATCACAAAATTCTTCTAAGTCCCTCGGGAAGAGTGAAAGACGCGCACGTTCATTTTCAGAGCTCCTAGACCTTCCTATAAGAAGTTAGCCAAAAAGTAGCTTCGAAAAACGCTTAGGTTAAGTTTCAGAGTTGCTTCTAATGTACCAAAGCTTTACTTAGACATAATTTCACTCTCACAACATTATGGCTGGTTGGAGACAGTCCAAACCATAATTACCGGGTCCATGGTTCTGGGCGTATACTGGGGGGACGGGGACGACTCCCATTAACCCCTGACTGTACCGGGGATACGCTTATCACAATGCCTTTCTGGTCTGTGCTGAAGCAGGGCATTCTGGCAGCCAATTGGCTTGACTTTTATTAGTGAGCCTGGTTACCCCCTCTCGGAACCACAGACTTAGAAATCGCCAGCTCATATACATGCATAAAATATATTTATATATATACCCTTATACACCATTTTAATAAAAAATATCACAAAATTCTTCTAAGTCCCTCAGGAAGAGTGAAAGACGCGCACGTTCATTTTCAGAGCTCCTAGACATTCCTATAAGAAGTTAGCCAAAAAGTACCTTCGAAAAACGCTTAGGTTAAGTTTCAGAGTTGCTTCTAATGTACCGAAGCTGGACTTAGACATACTGTAATTTCACTCTCACAACATTATGGCTGGTTGGAGACAGTCCGAACCACAAATTCCGGGTCCATGGTTCTGGCCATATACTGGGGGGACGGGGACGACTCCCATTAACCCCTGACTATACCGGGGATACGCTTATCACAATGCCTTTCTGGTCTGTGCTGAAGCAGGGCATTCTGGCAGCCAATTGGCTTGACTTTTATTAGTGAGCCTGGTTACCCCCTCTCGGAACCACAGACTTAGAAATCGCCAGCTCATATAGAGTGCATAAAATATATTTATATATATACCCTTATACATCATTTTAATAAAAAATATCACAAAATTCTTCTAAGTCCCTCAGGAAGAGTGAAAAACGCGCACGTTCATTTTCAGAGCTCCTAGACCTTCCTATAAGAAGTTAGCCAAAAAGTAGCTTCGAAAAACGCTTAGGTTAAGTTCCAGAGTTGCATCTAATGTACCGAAGCTGGACTTAGACATAATTTCACTCTCACAACATTATGGCTGTTTGGAGACAGTCCGAACCACAAGTACCGGGTCCATGGTTCTGGGCGTATACTGGGGGGACGGGGACGACTCCCATTAACCCCTGACTATATCGGGGATACGCTTATCACAATGCCTTACTGGTCTGTGCTGAAGCAGGGCATTCTGGCATCCAAGTGGCTTGACCTTTATTAGTGAGCCTGGTTACCCCCTCTCGGAACCACAGACTTAGAAATCGCCAGCTCATATACAGTGCATAAAATATATTTATATATATACCCTTATACACCATTTTAATAAAAAATATCACAAAATTCTTCTAAGTCCCTCGGGAAGAGTGAAAGACGCGCACGTTCATTTTCAGAGCTCCTAGACCTTCCTATAAGAAGTTAGCCAAAAAGTAGCTTCGAAAAACGCTTAGGTTAAGTTTCAGAGTTGCTTCTAATGTACCAAAGCTTTACTTAGACATAATTTCACTCTCACAACATTATGGCTGGTTGGAGACAGTCCAAACCATAATTACCGGGTCCATGGTTCTGGGCGTATACTGGGGGGACGGGGACGACTCCCATTAACCCCTGACTATATCGGGGATACGCTTATCACAATGCCTTACTGGTCTGTGCTGAAGCAGGGCATTCTGGCATCCAAGTGGCTTGACCTTTATTAGTGAGCCTGGTTACCCCCTCTCGGAACCACAGACTTAAAAATCGCCAGCTCATATACAGTGCATAAAATATATTTATATATATACCCTTATACACCATTTTAATAAAAAATATCACAAAATTCTTCTAAGTCCCTCGGGAAGAGTGAAAGACGCGCACGTTCATTTTCAGAGCTCCTAGACCTTCCTATAAGAAGTTAGCCAAAAAGTAGCTTCGAAAAACGCTTAGGTTAAGTTTCAGAGTTGCTTCTAATGTACCAAAGCTTTACTTAGACATAATTTCACTCTCACAACATTATGGCTGGTTGGAGACAGTCCAAACCATAATTACCGGGTCCATGGTTCTGGGCGTATACTGGGGGGACGGGGACGACTCCCATTAACCCCTGACTGTACCGGGGATACGCTTATCACAATGCCTTTCTGGTCTGTGCTGAAGCAGGGCATTCTGGCAGCCAATTGGCTTGACTTTTATTAGTGAGCCTGGTTACCCCCTCTCGGAACCACAGACTTAGAAATCGCCAGCTCATATACATGCATAAAATATATTTATATATATACCCTTATACACCATTTTAATAAAAAATATCACAAAATTCTTCTAAGTCCCTCAGGAAGAGTGAAAGACGCGCACGTTCATTTTCAGAGCTCCTAGACATTCCTATAAGAAGTTAGCCAAAAAGTACCTTCGAAAAACGCTTAGGTTAAGTTTCAGAGTTGCTTCTAATGTACCGAAGCTGGACTTAGACATACTGTAATTTCACTCTCACAACATTATGGCTGGTTGGAGACAGTCCGAACCACAAATTCCGGGTCCATGGTTCTGGCCATATACTGGGGGGACGGGGACGACTCCCATTAACCCCTGACTATACCGGGGATACGCTTATCACAATGCCTTTCTGGTCTGTGCTGAAGCAGGGCATTCTGGCAGCCAATTGGCTTGACTTTTATTAGTGAGCCTGGTTACCCCCTCTCGGAACCACAGACTTAGAAATCGCCAGCTCATATAGAGTGCATAAAATATATTTATATATATACCCTTATACATCATTTTAATAAAAAATATCACAAAATTCTTCTAAGTCCCTCAGGAAGAGTGAAAAACGCGCACGTTCATTTTCAGAGCTCCTAGACATTCCTATAAGTAGTTAGCCAAAAAGTACCTTCGAAAAACGCTTAGGTTAAGTTTCAGAGTTGCTTCTAATGTACCGAAGCTGGACTTAGACATAATTTCACTCTCACAACATTATGGCTGGTTGGAGACAGTCCGAACCACAAATACCGGGTCCATGGTTCTGGCCATATACTGGGGGGACGGGGATGACTCCCATTAACCCCTGACTATACCGGGGATACGCTTATCACAATGCCTTTCTGGTCTGTGCTGAAGCAGGGCATTCTGGCAGCCAATTGGCTTGACTTTTATTAGTGAGCCTGGTTACCCCCTCTCGGAACCACAGACTTAGAAATCGCCAGCTCATATAGAGTGCATAAAATATATTTATATATATACCCTTATACATCATTTTAATAAAAAATATCACAAAATTCTTCTAAGTCCCTCAGGAAGAGTGAAAGACGCGCACGTTCATTTTCAGAGCTCCTAGACATTCCTATAAGAAGTTAGCCAAAAAGTACCTTCGAAAAACGCTTAGGTTAAGTTTCAGAGTTGCTTCTAATGTACCGAAGCTGGACTTAGACATAATTTCACTCTCACAACATTATGGCTGGTTGGAGACACTCCGAACCACAAATACCGGGTCCATGGTTCTGGCCATATACTGGGGGGACGGGGACGACTCCCATTAACCCCTGACTATACCGGGGATACGCTTATCACAATGCCTTTCTGGTCTGTGCTGAAGCAGGGTATTCTGGCAGCCAATTGGCTTGACTTTTATTAGTGAGCCTGGTTACCCCCTCTCGGAACCACAGACTTAGAAATCGCCAGCTCATATAGAGTGCATAAAATATATTTATATATATACACTTATACATCATTTTAATAAAAAATATCACAAAATTCTTCTAAGTCCCTCAGGAATTTTGAAAGACGCGCACGTTCATTTTCAGAGCTCCTAGACATTCCTATAAGTAGTTAGCCAAAAAGTACCTTCGAAAAACGCTTAGGTTAAGTTTCAGAGTTGCTTCTAATGTACCGAAGCTGGACTTAGACATAATTTCACTCTCACAACATTATGGCTGGTTGGAGACACTCCGAACCACAAATACCGGGTCCATGGTTCTGGCCATATACTGGGGGAACGGGGACGACTCCCATTAACCCCTGACTATACCGGGGATACGCTTATCACAATGCCTTACTGGTCTGTGCTGAAGCAGGGCATTCTGGCATCCAAGTGGCTTGACCTTTATTAGTGAGCCTGGTTACCCCCTCTCGGAACCACAGACTTAGAAATCGCCAGCTCATATACAGTGCATAAAATATATTTATATATATACCCTTATACACCATTTTAATAAAAAATATCACAAAATTCTTCTAAGTCCCTCGGGAAGAGTGAAAGACGCGCACGTTCATTTTCAGAGCTCCTAGACCTTCCTATAAGAAGTTAGCCAAAAAGTAGCTTCGAAAAACGCTTAGGTTAAGTTTCAGAGTTGCTTCTAATGTACCAAAGCTTTACTTAGACATAATTTCACTCTCACAACATTATGGCTGGTTGGAGACAGTCCAAACCATAATTACCGGGTCCATGGTTCTGGGCGTATACTGGGGGGACGGGGACGACTCCCATTAACCCCTGACTGTACCGGGGATACGCTTATCACAATGCCTTTCTGGTCTGTGCTGAAGCAGGGCATTCTGGCAGCCAATTGGCTTGACTTTTATTAGTGAGCCTGGTTACCCCCTCTCGGAACCACAGACTTAGAAATCGCCAGCTCATATACATGCATAAAATATATTTATATATATACCCTTATACATCATTTTAATAAAAAATATCACAAAATTCTTCTAAGTCCCTCAGGAAGAGTGAAAGACGCGCACGTTCATTTTCAGAGCTCCTAGACATTCCTATAAGAAGTTAGCCAAAAAGTACCTTCGAAAAACGCTTAGGTTAAGTTTCAGAGTTGCTTCTAATGTACCGAAGCTGGACTTAGACATACTGTAATTTCACTCTCACAACATTATGGCTGGTTGGAGACAGTCCGAACCACAAATTCCGGGTCCATGGTTCTGGCCATATACTGGGGGGACGGGGACGACTCCCATTAACCCCTGACTATACCGGGGATACGCTTATCACAATGCCTTTCTGGTCTGTGCTGAAGCAGGGCATTCTGGCAGCCAATTGGCTTGACTTTTATTAGTGAGCCTGGTTACCCCCTCTCGGAACCACAGACTTAGAAATCGCCAGCTCATATAGAGTGCATAAAATATATTTATATATATACCCTTATACATCATTTTAATAAAAAATATCACAAAATTCTTCTAAGTCCCTCAGGAAGAGTGAAAAACGCGCACGTTCATTTTCAGAGCTCCTAGACATTCCTATAAGAAGTTAGCCAAAAAGTACCTTCGAAAAACGCTTAGGTTAAGTTTCAGAGTTGCTTCTAATGTACCGAAGCTGGACTTAGACATAATTTCACTCTCACAACATTATGGCTGGTTGGAGACAGTCCGAACCACAAATACCGGGTCCATGGTTCTGGCCATATACTGGGGGGACGGGGACGACTCCCATTAACCCCTGACTATACCGGGGATACGCTTATCACAATGCCTTTCTGGTCTGTGCTGAAGCAGGGCATTCTGGCAGCCAATTGGCTTGACTTTTATTAGTGAGCCTGGTTACCCCCTCTCGGAACCACAGACTTAGAAATCGCCAGCTCATATAGAGTGCATAAAATATATTTATATATATACCCTTATACATCATTTTAATAAAAAATATCACAAAATTCTTCTAAGTCCCTCAGGAAGAGTGAAAAACGCGCACGTTCATTTTCAGAGCTCCTAGACATTCCTATAAGAAGTTAGCCAAAAAGTACCTTCGAAAAACGCTTAGGTTAAGTTTCAGAGTTGCTTCTAATGTACCGAAGCTGGACTTAGACATAATTTCACTCTCACAACATTATGGCTGGTTGGAGACAGTCCGAACCACAAATACCGGGTCCATGGTTCTGGCCATATACTGGGGGGACGGGGACGACTCCCATTAACCCCTGACTATACCGGGGATACGCTTATCACAATGCCTTTCTGGTCTGTGCTGAAGCAGGGCATTCTGGCAGCCAATTGGCTTGACTTTTATTAGTGAGCCTGGTTACCCCCTCTCGGAACCACAGACTTAGAAATCGCCAGCTCATATAGAGTGCATAAAATATATTTATATATATACCCTTATACATCATTTTAATAAAAAATATCACAAAATTCTTCTAAGTCCCTCAGGAAGAGTGAAAGACGCGCACGTTCATTTTCAGAGCTCCTAGACATTCCTATAAGAAGTTAGCCAAAAAGTACCTTCGAAAAACGCTTAGGTTAAGTTTCAGAGTTGCTTCTAATGTACCGAAGCTGGACTTAGACATAATTTCACTCTCACAACATTATGGCTGGTTGGAGACACTCCGAACCACAAATACCGGGTCCATGGTTCTGGCCATATACTGGGGGGACGGGGACGACTCCCATTAACCCCTGACTATACCGGGGATACGCTTATCACAATGCCTTTCTGGTCTGTGCTGAAGCAGGGTATTCTGGCAGCCAATTGGCTTGACTTTTATTAGTGAGCCTGGTTACCCCCTCTCGGAACCACAGACTTAGAAATCGCCAGCTCATATAGAGTGCATAAAATATATTTATATATATACACTTATACATCATTTTAATAAAAAATATCACAAAATTCTTCTAAGTCCCTCAGGAATTTTGAAAGACGCGCACGTTCATTTTCAGAGCTCCTAGACATTCCTATAAGTAGTTAGCCAAAAAGTGCCTTCGAAAAACGCTTAGGTTAAGTTTCAGAGTTGCTTCTAATGTACCGAAGCTGGACTTAGACATAATTTCACTCTCACAACATTATGGCTGGTTGGAGACACTCCGAACCACAAATACCGGGTCCATGGTTCTGGCCATATACTGGGGGAACGGGGACGACTCCCATTAACCCCTGACTATACCGGGGATACGCTTATCACAATGCCTTACTGGTCTGTGCTGAAGCAGGGCATTCTGGCATCCAAGTGGCTTGACCTTTATTAGTGAGCCTGGTTACCCCCTCTCGGAACCACAGACTTAGAAATCGCCAGCTCATATACAGTGCATAAAATATATTTATATATATACCCTTATACACCATTTTAATAAAAAATATCACAAAATTCTTCTAAGTCCCTCGGGAAGAGTGAAAGACGCGCACGTTCATTTTCAGAGCTCCTAGACCTTCCTATAAGAAGTTAGCCAAAAAGTAGCTTCGAAAAACGCTTAGGTTAAGTTTCAGAGTTGCTTCTAATGTACCAAAGCTTTACTTAGACATAATTTCACTCTCACAACATTATGGCTGGTTGGAGACAGTCCAAACCATAATTACCGGGTCCATGGTTCTGGGCGTATACTGGGGGGACGGGGACGACTCCCATTAACCCCTGACTGTACCGGGGATACGCTTATCACAATGCCTTTCTGGTCTGTGCTGAAGCAGGGCATTCTGGCAGCCAATTGGCTTGACTTTTATTAGTGAGCCTGGTTACCCCCTCTCGGAACCACAGACTTAGAAATCGCCAGCTCATATACATGCATAAAATATATTTATATATATACCCTTATACATCATTTTAATAAAAAATATCACAAAATTCTTCTAAGTCCCTCAGGAAGAGTGAAAGACGCGCACGTTCATTTTCAGAGCTCCTAGACATTCCTATAAGAAGTTAGCCAAAAAGTACCTTCGAAAAACGCTTAGGTTAAGTTTCAGAGTTGCTTCTAATGTACCGAAGCTGGACTTAGACATACTGTAATTTCACTCTCACAACATTATGGCTGGTTGGAGACAGTCCGAACCACAAATTCCGGGTCCATGGTTCTGGCCATATACTGGGGGGACGGGGACGACTCCCATTAACCCCTGACTATACCGGGGATACGCTTATCACAATGCCTTTCTGGTCTGTGCTGAAGCAGGGCATTCTGGCAGCCAATTGGCTTGACTTTTATTAGTGAGCCTGGTTACCCCCTCTCGGAACCACAGACTTAGAAATCGCCAGCTCATATAGAGTGCATAAAATATATTTATATATATACCCTTATACATCATTTTAATAAAAAATATCACAAAATTCTTCTAAGTCCCTCAGGAAGAGTGAAAAACGCGCACGTTCATTTTCAGAGCTCCTAGACATTCCTATAAGAAGTTAGCCAAAAAGTACCTTCGAAAAACGCTTAGGTTAAGTTTCAGAGTTGCTTCTAATGTACCGAAGCTGGACTTAGACATAATTTCACTCTCACAACATTATGGCTGGTTGGAGACAGTCCGAACCACAAATACCGGGTCCATGGTTCTGGCCATATACTGGGGGGACGGGGACGACTCCCATTAACCCCTGACTATACCGGGGATACGCTTATCACAATGCCTTTCTGGTCTGTGCTGAAGCAGGGCATTCTGGCAGCCAATTGGCTTGACTTTTATTAGTGAGCCTGGTTACCCCCTCTCGGAACCACAGACTTAGAAATCGCCAGCTCATATAGAGTGCATAAAATATATTTATATATATACCCTTATACATCATTTTAATAAAAAATATCACAAAATTCTTCTAAGTCCCTCAGGAAGAGTGAAAAACGCGCACGTTCATTTTCAGAGCTCCTAGACATTCCTATAAGAAGTTAGCCAAAAAGTACCTTCGAAAAACGCTTAGGTTAAGTTTCAGAGTTGCTTCTAATGTACCGAAGCTGGACTTAGACATAATTTCACTCTCACAACATTATGGCTGGTTGGAGACAGTCCGAACCACAAATACCGGGTCCATGGTTCTGGCCATATACTGGGGGGACGGGGACGACTCCCATTAACCCCTGACTATACCGGGGATACGCTTATCACAATGCCTTTCTGGTCTGTGCTGAAGCAGGGCATTCTGGCAGCCAATTGGCTTGACTTTTATTAGTGAGCCTGGTTACCCCCTCTCGGAACCACAGACTTAGAAATCGCCAGCTCATATAGAGTGCATAAAATATATTTATATATATACCCTTATACATCATTTTAATAAAAAATATCACAAAATTCTTCTAAGTCCCTCAGGAAGAGTGAAAGACGCGCACGTTCATTTTCAGAGCTCCTAGACATTCCTATAAGAAGTTAGCCAAAAAGTACCTTCGAAAAACGCTTAGGTTAAGTTTCAGAGTTGCTTCTAATGTACCGAAGCTGGACTTAGACATAATTTCACTCTCACAACATTATGGCTGGTTGGAGACACTCCGAACCACAAATACCGGGTCCATGGTTCTGGCCATATACTGGGGGGACGGGGACGACTCCCATTAACCCCTGACTATACCGGGGATACGCTTATCACAATGCCTTTCTGGTCTGTGCTGAAGCAGGGTATTCTGGCAGCCAATTGGCTTGACTTTTATTAGTGAGCCTGGTTACCCCCTCTCGGAACCACAGACTTAGAAATCGCCAGCTCATATAGAGTGCATAAAATATATTTATATATATACACTTATACATCATTTTAATAAAAAATATCACAAAATTCTTCTAAGTCCCTCAGGAATTTTGAAAGACGCGCACGTTCATTTTCAGAGCTCCTAGACATTCCTATAAGTAGTTAGCCAAAAAGTACCTTCGAAAAACGCTTAGGTTAAGTTTCAGAGTTGCTTCTAATGTACCGAAGCTGGACTTAGACATAATTTCACTCTCACAACATTATGGCTGGTTGGAGACACTCCGAACCACAAATACCGGGTCCATGGTTCTGGCCATATACTGGGGGAACGGGGACGACTCCCATTAACCCCTGACTATACCGGGGATACGCTTATCACAATGCCTTACTGGTCTGTGCTGAAGCAGGGCATTCTGGCATCCAAGTGGCTTGACCTTTATTAGTGAGCCTGGTTACCCCCTCTCGGAACCACAGACTTAGAAATCGCCAGCTCATATACAGTGCATAAAATATATTTATATATATACCCTTATACACCATTTTAATAAAAAATATCACAAAATTCTTCTAAGTCCCTCGGGAAGAGTGAAAGACGCGCACGTTCATTTTCAGAGCTCCTAGACCTTCCTATAAGAAGTTAGCCAAAAAGTAGCTTCGAAAAACGCTTAGGTTAAGTTTCAGAGTTGCTTCTAATGTACCAAAGCTTTACTTAGACATAATTTCACTCTCACAACATTATGGCTGGTTGGAGACAGTCCAAACCATAATTACCGGGTCCATGGTTCTGGGCGTATACTGGGGGGACGGGGACGACTCCCATTAACCCCTGACTGTACCGGGGATACGCTTATCACAATGCCTTTCTGGTCTGTGCTGAAGCAGGGCATTCTGGCAGCCAATTGGCTTGACTTTTATTAGTGAGCCTGGTTACCCCCTCTCGGAACCACAGACTTAGAAATCGCCAGCTCATATACATGCATAAAATATATTTATATATATACCCTTATACATCATTTTAATAAAAAATATCACAAAATTCTTCTAAGTCCCTCAGGAAGAGTGAAAGACGCGCACGTTCATTTTCAGAGCTCCTAGACATTCCTATAAGAAGTTAGCCAAAAAGTACCTTCGAAAAACGCTTAGGTTAAGTTTCAGAGTTGCTTCTAATGTACCGAAGCTGGACTTAGACATACTGTAATTTCACTCTCACAACATTATGGCTGGTTGGAGACAGTCCGAACCACAAATTCCGGGTCCATGGTTCTGGCCATATACTGGGGGGACGGGGACGACTCCCATTAACCCCTGACTATACCGGGGATACGCTTATCACAATGCCTTTCTGGTCTGTGCTGAAGCAGGGCATTCTGGCAGCCAATTGGCTTGACTTTTATTAGTGAGCCTGGTTACCCCCTCTCGGAACCACAGACTTAGAAATCGCCAGCTCATATAGAGTGCATAAAATATATTTATATATATACCCTTATACATCATTTTAATAAAAAATATCACAAAATTCTTCTAAGTCCCTCAGGAAGAGTGAAAGACGCGCACGTTCATTTTCAGAGCTCCTAGACATTCCTATAAGAAGTTAGCCAAAAAGTACCTTCGAAAAACGCTTAGGTTAAGTTTCAGAGTTGCTTCTAATGTACCGAAGCTGGACTTAGACATAATTTCACTCTCACAACATTATGGCTGGTTGGAGACAGTCCGAACCACAAATACCGGGTCCATGGTTCTGGCCATATACTGGGGGGACGGGGACGACTCCCATTAACCCCTGACTATACCGGGGATACGCTTATCACAATGCCTTTCTGGTCTGTGCTGAAGCAGGGCATTCTGGCAGCCAATTGGCTTGACTTTTATTAGTGAGCCTGGTTACCCCCTCTCGGAACCACAGACTTAGAAATCGCCAGCTCATATAGAGTGCATAAAATATATTTATATATATACCCTTATACATCATTTTAATAAAAAATATCACAAAATTCTTCTAAGTCCCTCAGGAAGAGTGAAAGACGCGCACGTTCATTTTCAGAGCTCCTAGACATTCCTATAAGAAGTTAGCCAAAAAGTACCTTCGAAAAACGCTTAGGTTAAGTTTCAGAGTTGCTTCTAATGTACCGAAGCTGGACTTAGACATAATTTCACTCTCACAACATTATGGCTGGTTGGAGACACTCCGAACCACAAATACCGGGTCCATGGTTCTGGCCATATACTGGGGGGACGGGGACGACTCCCATTAACCCCTGACTATACCGGGGATACGCTTATCACAATGCCTTTCTGGTCTGTGCTGAAGCAGGGTATTCTGGCAGCCAATTGGCTTGACTTTTATTAGTGAGCCTGGTTACCCCCTCTCGGAACCACAGACTTAGAAATCGCCAGCTCATATAGAGTGCATAAAATATATTTATATATATACACTTATACATCATTTTAATAAAAAATATCACAAAATTCTTCTAAGTCCCTCAGGAATTTTGAAAGACGCGCACGTTCATTTTCAGAGCTCCTAGACATTCCTATAAGTAGTTAGCCAAAAAGTACCTTCGAAAAACGCTTAGGTTAAGTTTCAGAGTTGCTTCTAATGTACCGAAGCTGGACTTAGACATAATTTCACTCTCACAACATTATGGCTGGTTGGAGACACTCCGAACCACAAATACCGGGTCCATGGTTCTGGCCATATACTGGGGGAACGGGGACGACTCCCATTAACCCCTGACTATACCGGGGATACGCTTATCACAATGCCTTACTGGTCTGTGCTGAAGCAGGGCATTCTGGCATCCAAGTGGCTTGACCTTTATTAGTGAGCCTGGTTACCCCCTCTCGGAACCACAGACTTAGAAATCGCCAGCTCATATACAGTGCATAAAATATATTTATATATATACCCTTATACACCATTTTAATAAAAAATATCACAAAATTCTTCTAAGTCCCTCGGGAAGAGTGAAAGACGCGCACGTTCATTTTCAGAGCTCCTAGACCTTCCTATAAGAAGTTAGCCAAAAAGTAGCTTCGAAAAACGCTTAGGTTAAGTTTCAGAGTTGCTTCTAATGTACCAAAGCTTTACTTAGACATAATTTCACTCTCACAACATTATGGCTGGTTGGAGACAGTCCAAACCATAATTACCGGGTCCATGGTTCTGGGCGTATACTGGGGGGACGGGGACGACTCCCATTAACCCCTGACTGTACCGGGGATACGCTTATCACAATGCCTTTCTGGTCTGTGCTGAAGCAGGGCATTCTGGCAGCCAATTGGCTTGACTTTTATTAGTGAGCCTGGTTACCCCCTCTCGGAACCACAGACTTAGAAATCGCCAGCTCATATACATGCATAAAATATATTTATATATATACCCTTATACATCATTTTAATAAAAAATATCACAAAATTCTTCTAAGTCCCTCAGGAAGAGTGAAAGACGCGCACGTTCATTTTCAGAGCTCCTAGACATTCCTATAAGAAGTTAGCCAAAAAGTACCTTCGAAAAACGCTTAGGTTAAGTTTCAGAGTTGCTTCTAATGTACCGAAGCTGGACTTAGACATACTGTAATTTCACTCTCACAACATTATGGCTGGTTGGAGACAGTCCGAACCACAAATTCCGGGTCCATGGTTCTGGCCATATACTGGGGGGACGGGGACGACTCCCATTAACCCCTGACTATACCGGGGATACGCTTATCACAATGCCTTTCTGGTCTGTGCTGAAGCAGGGCATTCTGGCAGCCAATTGGCTTGACTTTTATTAGTGAGCCTGGTTACCCCCTCTCGGAACCACAGACTTAGAAATCGCCAGCTCATATAGAGTGCATAAAATATATTTATATATATACCCTTATACATCATTTTAATAAAAAATATCACAAAATTCTTCTAAGTCCCTCAGGAAGAGTGAAAGACGCGCACGTTCATTTTCAGAGCTCCTAGACATTCCTATAAGAAGTTAGCCAAAAAGTACCTTCGAAAAACGCTTAGGTTAAGTTTCAGAGTTGCTTCTAATGTACCGAAGCTGGACTTAGACATAATTTCACTCTCACAACATTATGGCTGGTTGGAGACAGTCCGAACCACAAATACCGGGTCCATGGTTCTGGCCATATACTGGGGGGACGGGGACGACTCCCATTAACCCCTGACTATACCGGGGATACGCTTATCACAATGCCTTTCTGGTCTGTGCTGAAGCAGGGCATTCTGGCAGCCAATTGGCTTGACTTTTATTAGTGAGCCTGGTTACCCCCTCTCGGAACCACAGACTTAGAAATCGCCAGCTCATATAGAGTGCATAAAATATATTTATATATATACCCTTATACATCATTTTAATAAAAAATATCACAAAATTCTTCTAAGTCCCTCAGGAAGAGTGAAAGACGCGCACGTTCATTTTCAGAGCTCCTAGACATTCCTATAAGAAGTTAGCCAAAAAGTACCTTCGAAAAACGCTTAGGTTAAGTTTCAGAGTTGCTTCTAATGTACCGAAGCTGGACTTAGACATAATTTCACTCTCACAACATTATGGCTGGTTGGAGACACTCCGAACCACAAATACCGGGTTCATGGTTCTGGCCATATACTGGGGGGACGGGGACGACTCCCATTAACCCCTGACTATACCGGGGATACGCTTATCACAATGCCTTTCTGGTCTGTGCTGAAGCAGGGTATTCTGGCAGCCAATTGGCTTGACTTTTATTAGTGAGCCTGGTTACCCCCTCTCGGAACCACAGACTTAGAAATCGCCAGCTCATATAGAGTGCATAAAATATATTTATATATATACACTTATACATCATTTTAATAAAAAATATCACAAAATTCTTCTAAGTCCCTCAGGAATTTTGAAAGACGCGCACGTTCATTTTCAGAGCTCCTAGACATTCCTATAAGTAGTTAGCCAAAAAGTACCTTCGAAAAACGCTTAGGTTAAGTTTCAGAGTTGCTTCTAATGTACCGAAGCTGGACTTAGACATAATTTCACTCTCACAACATTATGGCTGGTTGGAGACACTCCGAACCACAAATACCGGGTCCATGGTTCTGGCCATATACTGGGGGAACGGGGACGACTCCCATTAACCCCTGACTATACCGGGGATACGCTTATCACAATGCCTTACTGGTCTGTGCTGAAGCAGGGCATTCTGGCATCCAAGTGGCTTGACCTTTATTAGTGAGCCTGGTTACCCCCTCTCGGAACCACAGACTTAGAAATCGCCAGCTCATATACAGTGCATAAAATATATTTATATATATACCCTTATACACCATTTTAATAAAAAATATCACAAAATTCTTCTAAGTCCCTCGGGAAGAGTGAAAGACGCGCACGTTCATTTTCAGAGCTCCTAGACCTTCCTATAAGAAGTTAGCCAAAAAGTAGCTTCGAAAAACGCTTAGGTTAAGTTTCAGAGTTGCTTCTAATGTACCAAAGCTTTACTTAGACATAATTTCACTCTCACAACATTATGGCTGGTTGGAGACAGTCCAAACCATAATTACCGGGTCCATGGTTCTGGGCGTATACTGGGGGGACGGGGACGACTCCCATTAACCCCTGACTGTACCGGGGATACGCTTATCACAATGCCTTTCTGGTCTGTGCTGAAGCAGGGCATTCTGGCAGCCAATTGGCTTGACTTTTATTAGTGAGCCTGGTTACCCCCTCTCGGAACCACAGACTTAGAAATCGCCAGCTCATATACATGCATAAAATATATTTATATATATACCCTTATACATCATTTTAATAAAAAATATCACAAAATTCTTCTAAGTCCCTCAGGAAGAGTGAAAGACGCGCACGTTCATTTTCAGAGCTCCTAGACATTCCTATAAGAAGTTAGCCAAAAAGTACCTTCGAAAAACGCTTAGGTTAAGTTTCAGAGTTGCTTCTAATGTACCGAAGCTGGACTTAGACATACTGTAATTTCACTCTCACAACATTATGGCTGGTTGGAGACAGTCCGAACCACAAATTCCGGGTCCATGGTTCTGGCCATATACTGGGGGGACGGGGACGACTCCCATTAACCCCTGACTATACCGGGGATACGCTTATCACAATGCCTTTCTGGTCTGTGCTGAAGCAGGGCATTCTGGCAGCCAATTGGCTTGACTTTTATTAGTGAGCCTGGTTACCCCCTCTCGGAACCACAGACTTAGAAATCGCCAGCTCATATAGAGTGCATAAAATATATTTATATATATACCCTTATACATCATTTTAATAAAAAATATCACAAAATTCTTCTAAGTCCCTCAGGAAGAGTGAAAAACGCGCACGTTCATTTTCAGAGCTCCTAGACATTCCTATAAGAAGTTAGCCAAAAAGTACCTTCGAAAAACGCTTAGGTTAAGTTTCAGAGTTGCTTCTAATGTACCGAAGCTGGACTTAGACATAATTTCACTCTCACAACATTATGGCTGGTTGGAGACAGTCCGAACCACAAATACCGGGTCCATGGTTCTGGCCATATACTGGGGGGACGGGGACGACTCCCATTAACCCCTGACTATACCGGGGATACGCTTATCACAATGCCTTTCTGGTCTGTGCTGAAGCAGGGCATTCTGGCAGCCAATTGGCTTGACTTTTATTAGTGAGCCTGGTTACCCCCTCTCGGAACCACAGACTTAGAAATCGCCAGCTCATATAGAGTGCATAAAATATATTTATATATATACCCTTATACATCATTTTAATAAAAAATATCACAAAATTCTTCTAAGTCCCTCAGGAAGAGTGAAAGACGCGCACGTTCATTTTCAGAGCTCCTAGACATTCCTATAAGAAGTTAGCCAAAAAGTACCTTCGAAAAACGCTTAGGTTAAGTTTCAGAGTTGCTTCTAATGTACCGAAGCTGGACTTAGACATAATTTCACTCTCACAACATTATGGCTGTTTGGAGACAGTCCGAACCACAAGTACCGGGTCCATGGTTCTGGGCGTATACTGGGGGGACGGGGACGACTCCCATTAACCCCTGACTATATCGGGGATACGCTTATCACAATGCCTTACTGGTCTGTGCTGAAGCAGGGCATTCTGGCATCCAAGTGGCTTGACCTTTATTAGTGAGCCTGGTTACCCCCTCTCGGAACCACAGACTTAGAAATCGCCAGCTCATATACAGTGCATAAAATATATTTATATATATACCCTTATACACCATTTTAATAAAAAATATCACAAAATTCTTCTAAGTCCCTCGGGAAGAGTGAAAGACGCGCACGTTCATTTTCAGAGCTGCTAGACCTTCCTATAAGAAGTTAGCCAAAAAGTAGCTTCGAAAAACGCTTAGGTTAAGTTTCAGAGTTGCTTCTAATGTACCAAAGCTTTACTTAGACATAATTTCACTCTCACAACATTATGGCTGGTTGGAGACAGTCCAAACCATAATTACCGGGTCCATGGTTCTGGGCGTATACTGGGGGGACGGGGACGACTCCCATTAACCCCTGACTATATCGGGGATACGCTTATCACAATGCCTTACTGGTCTGTGCTGAAGCAGGGCATTCTGGCATCCAAGTGGCTTGACCTTTATTAGTGAGCCTGGTTACCCCCTCTCGGAACCACAGACTTAAAAATCGCCAGCTCATATACAGTGCATAAAATATATTTATATATATACCCTTATACACCATTTTAATAAAAAATATCACAAAATTCTTCTAAGTCCCTCGGGAAGAGTGAAAGACGCGCACGTTCATTTTCAGAGCTCCTAGACCTTCCTATAAGAAGTTAGCCAAAAAGTAGCTTCGAAAAACGCTTAGGTTAAGTTTCAGAGTTGCTTCTAATGTACCAAAGCTTTACTTAGACATAATTTCACTCTCACAACATTATGGCTGGTTGGAGACAGTCCAAACCATAATTACCGGGTCCATGGTTCTGGGCGTATACTGGGGGGACGGGGACGACTCCCATTAACCCCTGACTGTACCGGGGATACGCTTATCACAATGCCTTTCTGGTCTGTGCTGAAGCAGGGCATTCTGGCAGCCAATTGGCTTGACTTTTATTAGTGAGCCTGGTTACCCCCTCTCGGAACCACAGACTTAGAAATCGCCAGCTCATATACATGCATAAAATATATTTATATATATACCCTTATACACCATTTTAATAAAAAATATCACAAAATTCTTCTAAGTCCCTCAGGAAGAGTGAAAGACGCGCACGTTCATTTTCAGAGCTCCTAGACATTCCTATAAGAAGTTAGCCAAAAAGTACCTTCGAAAAACGCTTAGGTTAAGTTTCAGAGTTGCTTCTAATGTACCGAAGCTGGACTTAGACATACTGTAATTTCACTCTCACAACATTATGGCTGGTTGGAGACAGTCCGAACCACAAATTCCGGGTCCATGGTTCTGGCCATATACTGGGGGGACGGGGACGACTCCCATTAACCCCTGACTATACCGGGGATACGCTTATCACAATGCCTTTCTGGTCTGTGCTGAAGCAGGGCATTCTGGCAGCCAATTGGCTTGACTTTTATTAGTGAGCCTGGTTACCCCCTCTCGGAACCACAGACTTAGAAATCGCCAGCTCATATAGAGTGCATAAAATATATTTATATATATACCCTTATACATCATTTTAATAAAAAATATCACAAAATTCTTCTAAGTCCCTCAGGAAGAGTGAAAAACGCGCACGTTCATTTTCAGAGCTCCTAGACATTCCTATAAGAAGTTAGCCAAAAAGTACCTTCGAAAAACGCTTAGGTTAAGTTTCAGAGTTGCTTCTAATGTACCGAAGCTGGACTTAGACATAATTTCACTCTCACAACATTATGGCTGGTTGGAGACAGTCCGAACCACAAATACCGGGTCCATGGTTCTGGCCATATACTGGGGGGACGGGGACGACTCCCATTAACCCCTGACTATACCGGGGATACGCTTATCACAATGCCTTTCTGGTCTGTGCTGAAGCAGGGCATTCTGGCAGCCAATTGGCTTGACTTTTATTAGTGAGCCTGGTTACCCCCTCTCGGAACCACAGACTTAGAAATCGCCAGCTCATATACATGCATAAAATATATTTATATATATACCCTTATACATCATTTTAATAAAAAATATCACAAAATTCTTCTAAGTCCCTCAGGAAGAGTGAAAGACGCGCACGTTCATTTTCAGAGCTCCTAGACATTCCTATAAGAAGTTAGCCAAAAAGTACCTTCGAAAAACGCTTAGGTTAAGTTTCAGAGTTGCTTCTAATGTACCGAAGCTGGACTTAGACATACTGTAATTTCACTCTCACAACATTATGGCTGGTTGGAGACAGTCCGAACCACAAATTCCGGGTCCATGGTTCTGGCCATATACTGGGGGGACGGGGACGACTCCCATTAACCCCTGACTATACCGGGGATACGCTTATCACAATGCCTTTCTGGTCTGTGCTGAAGCAGGGCATTCTGGCAGCCAATTGGCTTGACTTTTATTAGTGAGCCTGGTTACCCCCTCTCGGAACCACAGACTTAGAAATCGCCAGCTCATATAGAGTGCATAAAATATATTTATATATATACCCTTATACATCATTTTAATAAAAAATATCACAAAATTCTTCTAAGTCCCTCAGGAAGAGTGAAAAACGCGCACGTTCATTTTCAGAGCTCCTAGACATTCCTATAAGAAGTTAGCCAAAAAGTACCTTCGAAAAACGCTTAGGTTAAGTTTCAGAGTTGCTTCTAATGTACCGAAGCTGGACTTAGACATAATTTCACTCTCACAACATTATGGCTGGTTGGAGACAGTCCGAACCACAAATACCGGGTCCATGGTTCTGGCCATATACTGGGGGGACGGGGACGACTCCCATTAACCCCTGACTATACCGGGGATACGCTTATCACAATGCCTTTCTGGTCTGTGCTGAAGCAGGGCATTCTGGCAGCCAATTGGCTTGACTTTTATTAGTGAGCCTGGTTACCCCCTCTCGGAACCACAGACTTAGAAATCGCCAGCTCATATAGAGTGCATAAAATATATTTATATATATACCCTTATACATCATTTTAATAAAAAATATCACAAAATTCTTCTAAGTCCCTCAGGAAGAGTGAAAGACGCGCACGTTCATTTTCAGAGCTCCTAGACATTCCTATAAGAAGTTAGCCAAAAAGTACCTTCGAAAAACGCTTAGGTTAAGTTTCAGAGTTGCTTCTAATGTACCGAAGCTGGACTTAGACATAATTTCACTCTCACAACATTATGGCTGGTTGGAGACACTCCGAACCACAAATACCGGGTCCATGGTTCTGGCCATATACTGGGGGGACGGGGACGACTCCCATTAACCCCTGACTGTACCGGGGATACGCTTATCACAATGCCTTTCTGGTCTGTGCTGAAGCAGGGCATTCTGGCAGCCAATTGGCTTGACTTTTATTAGTGAGCCTGGTTACCCCCTCTCGGAACCACAGACTTAGAAATCGCCAGCTCATATACATGCATAAAATATATTTATATATATACCCTTATACACCATTTTAATAAAAAATATCACAAAATTCTTCTAAGTCCCTCAGGAAGAGTGAAAGACGCGCACGTTCATTTTCAGAGCTCCTAGACATTCCTATAAGAAGTTAGCCAAAAAGTACCTTCGAAAAACGCTTAGGTTAAGTTTCAGAGTTGCTTCTAATGTACCGAAGCTGGACTTAGACATACTGTAATTTCACTCTCACAACATTATGGCTGGTTGGAGACAGTCCGAACCACAAATTCCGGGTCCATGGTTCTGGCCATATACTGGGGGGACGGGGACGACTCCCATTAACCCCTGACTATACCGGGGATACGCTTATCACAATACCTTTCTGGTCTGTGCTGAAGCAGGGCATTCTGGCAGCCAATTGGCTTGACTTTTATTAGTGAGCCTGGTTACCCCCTCTCGGAACCACAGACTTAGAAATCGCCAGCTCATATAGAGTGCATAAAATATATTTATATATATACCCTTATACATCATTTTAATAAAAAATATCACAAAATTCTTCTAAGTCCCTCAGGAATTTTGAAAGACGCGCACGTTCATTTTCAGAGCTCCTAGACATTCCTATAAGTAGTTAGCCAAAAAGTACCTTCGAAAAACGCTTAGGTTAAGTTTCAGAGTTGCTTCTAATGTACCGAAGCTGGACTTAGACATAATTTCACTCTCACAACATTATGGCTGGTTGGAGACACTCCGAACCACAAATACCGGGTCCATGGTTCTGGCCATATACTGGGGGAACGGGGACGACTCCCATTAACCCCTGACTATACCGGGGATACGCTTATCACAATGCCTTACTGGTCTGTGCTGAAGCAGGGCATTGTGGCAGCCAAGTGGCTTGACCTTTATTAGTGAGCCTGGTTACCCCCTCTCGGAACCACAGACTTAGAAATCGCCAGCTCATATACAGTGCATAAAATATATTTATATATATACCCTTATACACCATTTTAATAAAAAATATCACAAAATTCTTCTAAGTCCCTCGGGAAGAGTGAAAGACGCGCACGTTAATTTTTAGAGCTCCTAGACCTTCCTATAAGAAGTTAGCCAAAAAGTAGCTTCGAAAAACGCTTAGGTTAAGTTTCAGAGGTACTTCTAATGTACCAAAGCTGGACTTAGACATAATTTCACTCTCACAACATTATGGCTGTTTGGAGACAGTCCGAACCACAAGTACCGGGTCCATGGTTCTGGGCGTATACTGGGGGGACGGGGACGACTCCCATTAACCCCTGACTATATCGGGGATACGCTTATCACAATGCCTTACTGGTCTGTGCTGAAGCAGGGCATTCTGGCATCCAAGTGGCTTGACCTTTATTAGTGAGCCTGGTTACCCCCTCTCGGAACCACAGACTTAGAAATCGCCAGCTCATATACAGTGCATAAAATATATTTATATATATACCCTTATACACCATTTTAATAAAAAATATCACAAAATTCTTCTAAGTCCCTCGGGAAGAGTGAAAGACGCGCACGTTCATTTTCAGAGCTCCTAGACCTTCCTATAAGAAGTTAGCCAAAAAGTAGCTTCGAAAAACGCTTAGGTTAAGTTTCAGAGTTGCTTCTAATGTACCAAAGCTTTACTTAGACATAATTTCACTCTCACAACATTATGGCTGGTTGGAGACAGTCCAAACCATAATTACCGGGTCCATGGTTCTGGGCGTATACTGGGGGGACGGGGACGACTCCCATTAACCCCTGACTGTACCGGGGATACGCTTATCACAATGCCTTTCTGGTCTGTGCTGAAGCAGGGCATTCTGGCAGCCAATTGGCTTGACTTTTATTAGTGAGCCTGGTTACCCCCTCTCGGAACCACAGACTTAGAAATCGCCAGCTCATATACATGCATAAAATATATTTATATATATACCCTTATACACCATTTTAATAAAAAATATCACAAAATTCTTCTAAGTCCCTCAGGAAGAGTGAAAGACGCGCACGTTCATTTTCAGAGCTCCTAGACATTCCTATAAGAAGTTAGCCAAAAAGTACCTTCGAAAAACGCTTAGGTTAAGTTTCAGAGTTGCTTCTAATGTACCGAAGCTGGACTTAGACATACTGTAATTTCACTCTCACAACATTATGGCTGGTTGGAGACAGTCCGAACCACAAATTCCGGGTCCATGGTTCTGGCCATATACTGGGGGGACGGGGACGACTCCCATTAACCCCTGACTATACCGGGGATACGCTTATCACAATGCCTTTCTGGTCTGTGCTGAAGCAGGGCATTCTGGCAGCCAATTGGCTTGACTTTTATTAGTGAGCCTGGTTACCCCCTCTCGGAACCACAGACTTAGAAATCGCCAGCTCATATAGAGTGCATAAAATATATTTATATATATACCCTTATACATCATTTTAATAAAAAATATCACAAAATTCTTCTAAGTCCCTCAGGAAGAGTGAAAAACGCGCACGTTCATTTTCAGAGCTCCTAGACATTCCTATAAGAAGTTAGCCAAAAAGTACCTTCGAAAAACGCTTAGGTTAAGTTTCAGAGTTGCTTCTAATGTACCGAAGCTGGACTTAGACATAATTTCACTCTCACAACATTATGGCTGGTTGGAGACAGTCCGAACCACAAATACCGGGTCCATGGTTCTGGCCATATACTGGGGGGACGGGGACGACTCCCATTAACCCCTGACTATACCGGGGATACGCTTATCACAATGCCTTTCTGGTCTGTGCTGAAGCAGGGTATTCTGGCAGCCAATTGGCTTGACTTTTATTAGTGAGCCTGGTTACCCCCTCTCGGAACCACAGACTTAGAAATCGCCAGCTCATATAGAGTGCATAAAATATATTTATATATATACACTTATACATCATTTTAATAAAAAATATCACAAAATTCTTCTAAGTCCCTCAGGAATTTTGAAAGACGCGCACGTTCATTTTCAGAGCTCCTAGACATTCCTATAAGTAGTTAGCCAAAAAGTACCTTCGAAAAACGCTTAGGTTAAGTTTCAGAGTTGCTTCTAATGTACCGAAGCTGGACTTAGACATAATTTCACTCTCACAACATTATGGCTGGTTGGAGACAGTCCGAACCACAAATACCGGGTCCATGGTTCTGGCCATATACTGGGGGGACGGGGACGACTCCCATTAACCCCTGACTATACCGGGGATACGCTTATCACAATGCCTTTCTGGTCTGTGCTGAAGCAGGGCATTCTGGCAGCCAATTGGCTTGACTTTTATTAGTGAGCCTGGTTACCCCCTCTCGGAACCACAGACTTAGAAATCGCCAGCTCATATAGAGTGCATAAAATATATTTATATATATACCCTTATACATCATTTTAATAAAAAATATCACAAAATTCTTCTAAGTCCCTCAGGAAGAGTGAAAGACGCGCACGTTCATTTTCAGAGCTCCTAGACATTCCTATAAGAAGTTAGCCAAAAAGTACCTTCGAAAAACGCTTAGGTTAAGTTTCAGAGTTGCTTCTAATGTACCGAAGCTGGACTTAGACATAATTTCACTCTCACAACATTATGGCTGGTTGGAGACACTCCGAACCACAAATACCGGGTCCATGGTTCTGGCCATATACTGGGGGGACGGGGACGACTCCCATTAACCCCTGACTGTACCGGGGATACGCTTATCACAATGCCTTTCTGGTCTGTGCTGAAGCAGGGCATTCTGGCAGCCAATTGGCTTGACTTTTATTAGTGAGCCTGGTTACCCCCTCTCGGAACCACAGACTTAGAAATCGCCAGCTCATATACATGCATAAAATATATTTATATATATACCCTTATACACCATTTTAATAAAAAATATCACAAAATTCTTCTAAGTCCCTCAGGAAGAGTGAAAGACGCGCACGTTCATTTTCAGAGCTCCTAGACATTCCTATAAGAAGTTAGCCAAAAAGTACCTTCGAAAAACGCTTAGGTTAAGTTTCAGAGTTGCTTCTAATGTACCGAAGCTGGACTTAGACATACTGTAATTTCACTCTCACAACATTATGGCTGGTTGGAGACAGTCCGAACCACAAATTCCGGGTCCATGGTTCTGGCCATATACTGGGGGGACGGGGACGACTCCCATTAACCCCTGACTATACCGGGGATACGCTTATCACAATACCTTTCTGGTCTGTGCTGAAGCAGGGCATTCTGGCAGCCAATTGGCTTGACTTTTATTAGTGAGCCTGGTTACCCCCTCTCGGAACCACAGACTTAGAAATCGCCAGCTCATATAGAGTGCATAAAATATATTTATATATATACCCTTATACATCATTTTAATAAAAAATATCACAAAATTCTTCTAAGTCCCTCAGGAATTTTGAAAGACGCGCACGTTCATTTTCAGAGCTCCTAGACATTCCTATAAGTAGTTAGCCAAAAAGTACCTTCGAAAAACGCTTAGGTTAAGTTTCAGAGTTGCTTCTAATGTACCGAAGCTGGACTTAGACATAATTTCACTCTCACAACATTATGGCTGGTTGGAGACACTCCGAACCACAAATACCGGGTCCATGGTTCTGGCCATATACTGGGGGAACGGGGACGACTCCCATTAACCCCTGACTATACCGGGGATACGCTTATCACAATGCCTTACTGGTCTGTGCTGAAGCAGGGCATTGTGGCAGCCAAGTGGCTTGACCTTTATTAGTGAGCCTGGTTACCCCCTCTCGGAACCACAGACTTAGAAATCGCCAGCTCATATACAGTGCATAAAATATATTTATATATATACCCTTATACACCATTTTAATAAAAAATATCACAAAATTCTTCTAAGTCCCTCGGGAAGAGTGAAAGACGCGCACGTTAATTTTTAGAGCTCCTAGACCTTCCTATAAGAAGTTAGCCAAAAAGTAGCTTCGAAAAACGCTTAGGTTAAGTTTCAGAGGTACTTCTAATGTACCAAAGCTGGACTTAGACATAATTTCACTCTCACAACATTATGGCTGTTTGGAGACAGTCCGAACCACAAGTACCGGGTCCATGGTTCTGGGCGTATACTGGGGGGACGGGGACGACTCCCATTAACCCCTGACTATATCGGGGATACGCTTATCACAATGCCTTACTGGTCTGTGCTGAAGCAGGGCATTCTGGCATCCAAGTGGCTTGACCTTTATTAGTGAGCCTGGTTACCCCCTCTCGGAACCACAGACTTAGAAATCGCCAGCTCATATACAGTGCATAAAATATATTTATATATATACCCTTATACACCATTTTAATAAAAAATATCACAAAATTCTTCTAAGTCCCTCGGGAAGAGTGAAAGACGCGCACGTTCATTTTCAGAGCTCCTAGACCTTCCTATAAGAAGTTAGCCAAAAAGTAGCTTCGAAAAACGCTTAGGTTAAGTTTCAGAGTTGCTTCTAATGTACCAAAGCTTTACTTAGACATAATTTCACTCTCACAACATTATGGCTGGTTGGAGACAGTCCAAACCATAATTACCGGGTCCATGGTTCTGGGCGTATACTGGGGGGACGGGGACGACTCCCATTAACCCCTGACTGTACCGGGGATACGCTTATCACAATGCCTTTCTGGTCTGTGCTGAAGCAGGGCATTCTGGCAGCCAATTGGCTTGACTTTTATTAGTGAGCCTGGTTACCCCCTCTCGGAACCACAGACTTAGAAATCGCCAGCTCATATACATGCATAAAATATATTTATATATATACCCTTATACATCATTTTAATAAAAAATATCACAAAATTCTTCTAAGTCCCTCAGGAAGAGTGAAAGACGCGCACGTTCATTTTCAGAGCTCCTAGACATTCCTATAAGAAGTTAGCCAAAAAGTACCTTCGAAAAACGCTTAGGTTAAGTTTCAGAGTTGCTTCTAATGTACCGAAGCTGGACTTAGACATACTGTAATTTCACTCTCACAACATTATGGCTGGTTGGAGACAGTCCGAACCACAAATTCCGGGTCCATGGTTCTGGCCATATACTGGGGGGACGGGGACGACTCCCATTAACCCCTGACTATACCGGGGATACGCTTATCACAATGCCTTTCTGGTCTGTGCTGAAGCAGGGCATTCTGGCAGCCAATTGGCTTGACTTTTATTAGTGAGCCTGGTTACCCCCTCTCGGAACCACAGACTTAGAAATCGCCAGCTCATATAGAGTGCATAAAATATATTTATATATATACCCTTATACATCATTTTAATAAAAAATATCACAAAATTCTTCTAAGTCCCTCAGGAAGAGTGAAAAACGCGCACGTTCATTTTCAGAGCTCCTAGACATTCCTATAAGAAGTTAGCCAAAAAGTACCTTCGAAAAACGCTTAGGTTAAGTTTCAGAGTTGCTTCTAATGTACCGAAGCTGGACTTAGACATAATTTCACTCTCACAACATTATGGCTGGTTGGAGACAGTCCGAACCACAAATACCGGGTCCATGGTTCTGGCCATATACTGGGGGGACGGGGACGACTCCCATTAACCCCTGACTATACCGGGGATACGCTTATCACAATGCCTTTCTGGTCTGTGCTGAAGCAGGGCATTCTGGCAGCCAATTGGCTTGACTTTTATTAGTGAGCCTGGTTACCCCCTCTCGGAACCACAGACTTAGAAATCGCCAGCTCATATAGAGTGCATAAAATATATTTATATATATACCCTTATACATCATTTTAATAAAAAATATCACAAAATTCTTCTAAGTCCCTCAGGAAGAGTGAAAGACGCGCACGTTCATTTTCAGAGCTCCTAGACATTCCTATAAGAAGTTAGCCAAAAAGTACCTTCGAAAAACGCTTAGGTTAAGTTTCAGAGTTGCTTCTAATGTACCGAAGCTGGACTTAGACATAATTTCACTCTCACAACATTATGGCTGGTTGGAGACACTCCGAACCACAAATACCGGGTCCATGGTTCTGGCCATATACTGGGGGGACGGGGACGACTCCCATTAACCCCTGACTGTACCGGGGATACGCTTATCACAATGCCTTTCTGGTCTGTGCTGAAGCAGGGCATTCTGGCAGCCAATTGGCTTGACTTTTATTAGTGAGCCTGGTTACCCCCTCTCGGAACCACAGACTTAGAAATCGCCAGCTCATATACATGCATAAAATATATTTATATATATACCCTTATACACCATTTTAATAAAAAATATCACAAAATTCTTCTAAGTCCCTCAGGAAGAGTGAAAGACGCGCACGTTCATTTTCAGAGCTCCTAGACATTCCTATAAGAAGTTAGCCAAAAAGTACCTTCGAAAAACGCTTAGGTTAAGTTTCAGAGTTGCTTCTAATGTACCGAAGCTGGACTTAGACATACTGTAATTTCACTCTCACAACATTATGGCTGGTTGGAGACAGTCCGAACCACAAATTCCGGGTCCATGGTTCTGGCCATATACTGGGGGGACGGGGACGACTCCCATTAACCCCTGACTATACCGGGGATACGCTTATCACAATACCTTTCTGGTCTGTGCTGAAGCAGGGCATTCTGGCAGCCAATTGGCTTGACTTTTATTAGTGAGCCTGGTTACCCCCTCTCGGAACCACAGACTTAGAAATCGCCAGCTCATATAGAGTGCATAAAATATATTTATATATATACCCTTATACATCATTTTAACAAAAAATATCACAAAATTCTTCTAAGTCCCTCAGGAATTTTGAAAGACGCGCACGTTCATTTTCAGAGCTCCTAGACATTCCTATAAGTAGTTAGCCAAAAAGTACCTTCGAAAAACGCTTAGGTTAAGTTTCAGAGTTGCTTCTAATGTACCGAAGCTGGACTTAGACATAATTTCACTCTCACAACATTATGGCTGGTTGGAGACACTCCGAACCACAAATACCGGGTCCATGGTTCTGGCCATATACTGGGGGAACGGGGACGACTCCCATTAACCCCTGACTATACCGGGGATACGCTTATCACAATGCCTTACTGGTCTGTGCTGAAGCAGGGCATTGTGGCAGCCAAGTGGCTTGACCTTTATTAGTGAGCCTGGTTACCCCCTCTCGGAACCACAGACTTAGAAATCGCCAGCTCATATACAGTGCATAAAATATATTTATATATATACCCTTATACACCATTTTAATAAAAAATATCACAAAATTCTTCTAAGTCCCTCGGGAAGAGTGAAAGACGCGCACGTTAATTTTTAGAGCTCCTAGACCTTCCTATAAGAAGTTAGCCAAAAAGTAGCTTCGAAAAACGCTTAGGTTAAGTTTCAGAGGTACTTCTAATGTACCAAAGCTGGACTTAGACATAATTTCACTCTCACAACATTATGGCTGTTTGGAGACAGTCCGAACCACAAGTACCGGGTCCATGGTTCTGGGCGTATACTGGGGGGACGGGGACGACTCCCATTAACCCCTGACTATATCGGGGATACGCTTATCACAATGCCTTACTGGTCTGTGCTGAAGCAGGGCATTCTGGCATCCAAGTGGCTTGACCTTTATTAGTGAGCCTGGTTACCCCCTCTCGGAACCACAGACTTAGAAATCGCCAGCTCATATACAGTGCATAAAATATATTTATATATATACCCTTATACACCATTTTAATAAAAAATATCACAAAATTCTTCTAAGTCCCTCGGGAAGAGTGAAAGACGCGCACGTTCATTTTCAGAGCTCCTAGACCTTCCTATAAGAAGTTAGCCAAAAAGTAGCTTCGAAAAACGCTTAGGTTAAGTTTCAGAATTGCTTCTAATGTACCAAAGCTTTACTTAGACATAATTTCACTCTCACAACATTATGGCTGGTTGGAGACAGTCCAAACTATAATTACCGGGTCCATGGTTCTGGGCGTATACTGGGGGGACGGGGACGACTCCCATTAACCCCTGACTGTACCGGGGATACGCTTATCACAATGCCTTTCTGGTCTGTGCTGAAGCAGGGCATTCTGGCAGCCAATTGGCTTGACTTTTATTAGTGAGCCTGGTTACCCCCTCTCGGAACCACAGACTTAGAAATCGCCAGCTCATATACATGCATAAAATATATTTATATATATACCCTTATACACCATTTTAATAAAAAATATCACAAAATTCTTCTAAGTCCCTCAGGAAGAGTGAAAGACGCGCACGTTCATTTTCAGAGCTCCTAGACATTCCTATAAGAAGTTAGCCAAAAAGTACCTTCGAAAAACGCTTAGGTTAAGTTTCAGAGTTGCTTCTAATGTACCGAAGCTGGACTTAGACATACTGTAATTTCACTCTCACAACATTATGGCTGGTTGGAGACAGTCCGAACCACAAATTCCGGGTCCATGGTTCTGGCCATATACTGGGGGGACGGGGACGACTCCCATTAACCCCTGACTATACCGGGGATACGCTTATCCCAATGCCTTTCTGGTCTGTGCTGAAGCAGGGCATTCTGGCAGCCAATTGGCTTGACTTTTATTAGTGAGCCTGGTTACCCCCTCTCGGAACCACAGACTTAGAAATCGCCAGCTCATATAGAGTGCATAAAATATATTTATATATACAGTATACCCTTATACATCATTTTAATAAAAAATATCACAAAATTCTTCTAAGTCCCTCAGGAAGAGTGAAAGACGCGCACGTTCATTTTCAGAGCTCCTAGACATTCCTATAAGAAGTTAGCCAAAAAGTACCTTCGAAAAACGCTTAGGTTAAGTTTCAGAGTTGCTTCTAATGTACCGAAGCTGGACTTAGACATAATTTCACTCTCACAACATTATGGCTGGTTGGAGACAGTCCGAACCACAAATACCGGGTCCATGGTTCTGGCCATATACTGGGGGGACGGGGACGACTCCCATTAACCCCTGACTATACCGGGGATACGCTTATCACAATGCCTTTCTGGTCTGTGCTGAAGCAGGGCATTCTGGCAGCCAATTGGCTTGACTTTTATTAGTGAGCCTGGTTACCCCCTCTCGGAACCACAGACTTAGAAATCGCCAGCTCATATAGAGTGCATAAAATATATTTATATATATACCCTTATACATCATTTTAATAAAAAATATCACAAAATTCTTCTAAGTCCCTCAGGAAGAGTGAAAGACGCGCACGTTCATTTTCAGAGCTCCTAGACATTCCTATAAGAAGTTAGCCAAAAAGTACCTTCGAAAAACGCTTAGGTTAAGTTTCAGAGTTGCTTCTAATGTACCGAAGCTGGACTTAGACATACTGTAATTTCACTCTCACAACATTATGGCTGGTTGGAGACAGTCCGAACCACAAATTCCGGGTCCATGGTTCTGGCCATATACTGGGGGGACGGGGACGACTCCCATTAACCCCTGACTATACCGGGGATACGCTTATCACAATGCCTTTCTGGTCTGTGCTGAAGCAGGGCATTCTGGCAGCCAATTGGCTTGACTTTTATTAGTGAGCCTGGTTACCCCCTCTCGGAACCACAGACTTAGAAATCGCCAGCTCATATAGAGTGCATAAAATATATTTATATATATACCCTTATACATCATTTTAATAAAAAATATCACAAAATTCTTCTAAGTCCCTCAGGAATTTTGAAAGACGCGCACGTTCATTTTCAGAGCTCCTAGACATTCCTATAAGTAGTTAGCCAAAAAGTACCTTCGAAAAACGCTTAGGTTAAGTTTCAGAGTTGCTTCTTATGTACCGAAGCTGGACTTAGACATAATTTCACTCTCACAACATTATGGCTGGTTGGAGACACTCCGAACCACAAATACCGGGTCCATGGTTCTGGCCATATACTGGGGGAACGGGGACGACTCCCATTAACCCCTGACTATACCGGGGATACGCTTATCACAATGCCTTACTGGTCTGTGCTGAAGCAGGGCATTGTGGCAGCCAAGTGGCTTGACCTTTATTAGTGAGCCTGGTTACCCCCTCTCGGAACCACAGACTTAGAAATCGCCAGCTCATATACAGTGCATAAAATATATTTATATATATACCCTTATACACCATTTTAATAAAAAATATCACAAAATTCTTCTAAGTCCCTCGGGAAGAGTGAAAGACGCGCACGTTAATTTTTAGAGCTCCTAGACCTTCCTATAAGAAGTTAGCCAAAAAGTAGCTTCGAAAAACGCTTAGGTTAAGTTTCAGAGGTACTTCTAATGTACCAAAGCTGGACTTAGACATAATTTCACTCTCACAACATTATGGCTGTTTGGAGACAGTCCGAACCACAAGTACCGGGTCCATGGTTCTGGGCGTATACTGGGGGGACGGGGACGACTCCCATTAACCCCTGACTATATCGGGGATACGCTTATCACAATGCCTTACTGGTCTGTGCTGAAGCAGGGCATTCTGGCATCCAAGTGGCTTGACCTTTATTAGTGAGCCTGGTTACCCCCTCTCGGAACCACAGACTTAGAAATCGCCAGCTCATATACAGTGCATAAAATATATTTATATATATACCCTTATACACCATTTTAATAAAAAATATCACAAAATTCTTCTAAGTCCCTCGGGAAGAGTGAAAGACGCGCACGTTCATTTTCAGAGCTCCTAGACCTTCCTATAAGAAGTTAGCCAAAAAGTAGCTTCGAAAAACGCTTAGGTTAAGTCTCAGAGTTGCATCTAATGTACCGAAGCTGGACTTAGACATAATTTCACTCTCACAACATTATGGCTGGTTGGAAACAGTCCGAACCACAAATACCGGGTCCATGGTTCTGGCCATATACTGGGGGGACGGGGACGACTCCCATTAACCCCTGACTATACCGGGGATACGCTTATCACAATGCCTTACTGGTCTGTGCTGAAGCAGGGCATTCTGGCAGCCAAGTGGCTTGACCTTTATTAGTGAGCCTGGTTACCCCCTCTCGGAACCACAGACTTAGAAATCGCCAGCTCATATACAGTGCATAAAATAAATTTATATATATATACCCTTATACACCATTTTAATAAAAAATATCACAAAATTCTTCTAAGTCCCTCGGGAAGAGTGAAAGACGCGCACGTTCATTTTCAGAGCTCCTAGACCTTCCTATAAGAAGTTAGCCAAAAAGTAGCTTCGAAAAACGCTTAGGTTAAGTTTCAGAGTTGCTTCTAATGTACCGAAGCTGGACTTAGACATAATTTCACTCTCACAACATTATGGCTGGTTGGAGACAGTCCGAACCACAAATACCGGGTCCATGGTTCTGGCCATATACTGGGGGGACAGGGACGACTCCCATTAACCCCTGACTATACCGGGGATACGCTTATCACAATGACTTACTGGTCTGTGCTGAAGCAGGGCATTCTGGCAGCCAAGTTGCTTGACCTTTATTAGTGAGCCTGGTTACCCCCTCTCGGAACCACAGACTTAGAAATCGCCAGCTCATATACAGTGCATAAAATATATTTACAGTATATATATACCCTTATACACCATTTTAATAAAAAATATCACAAAATTCTTCTAAGTCCCTCGGGAAGAGTGAAAGACGCGCACGTTCATTTTCAGAGCTCCTAGACCTTCCTATTAGAAGTTAGCCAAAAAGTAGCTTCGAAAAACGCTTAGGTTAAGTCTCAGAGTTGCATCTAATGTACCGAAGCTGTCCTTAGACATAATTTCACTCTCACAACATTATGGCTGGTTGGAGACAGTCCGAACCACAAATACCGGGTCCATGGTTCTGGCCATATACTGGGGGGACGGGGACGACTCCCATTAACCCCTGACTATACCGGGGATACGCTAATCACAATGCCTTACTGGTCTGTGCTGAAGCAGGGCATTCTGGCAGCCAAGTGGCTTGACCTTTATTAGTGAGCCTGGTTACCCCCTCTCGGAACCACAGACTTAGAAATCGCCAGCTCATATACAGTGCATAAAATAAATTTATATATATATACAATTATACACCATTTTAATAAAAAATATCACAAAATTCTTCTAAGTCCCTCGGGAAGAGTGAAAGACGCGCACGTTCATTTTCAGAGCTCCTAGACCTTCCTATAAGAAGTTAGCCAAAAAGTAGCTTCGAAAAACGCTTAGGTTAAGTTTCAGAGTTGCTTCTAATGTACCGAAGCTGGAATTAGACATAATTTCACTCTCACAACATTATGGCTGGTTGGAGACAGTCCGAACCACAAGTACTGGGTCCATGGTTCTGGGCGTATACTGGGGGGACGGGGACGACTCCCATTAACCCCTGACTATACCGGGGATACGCTTATCACAATGCCTTACTGGTCTGTGCTGAAGCAGGGCATTCTGGCAGCCAAGTGGCTTGACCTTTATTAGTGAGCCTGGTTACCCCCTCTCGGAACCACAGACTTAGAAATCGCCAGCTCATATAAAGTGCATAAAATAAATTTATATATATATACCCTTATACACCATTTTAATAAAAAATATCACAAAATTCTTCTAAGTCCCTCGGGAAGAGTGAAAGACGCGCACGTTCATTTTCAGAGCTCCTAGACCTTCCTATAAGAAGTTAGCCAAAAAGTAGCTTCGAAAAACGCTTAGGTTAAGTTTCAGAGTTGCTTCTCATGTACCAAAGCTGGACTTAGACATAATTTCACTCTCACAACATTATGGCTGGTTGGAGACAGTCCGAACCACAAATACCGGGTCCATGGTTCTGGCCATATACTGGGGGGACGGGGACGACTCCCATTAACCCCTGACTATACCGGGGATACGCTTATCACAATGCCTTACTGGTCTGTGCTGAAGCAGGGCATTCTGGCAGCCAAGTGGCTTGACCTTTATTAGTGAGCCTGGTTACCCCCTCTCGGAACCACAGACTTAGAAATCGCCAGCTCATATACAGTGCATAAAATAAATTTATATATATATACCCTTATTCACCATTTTAATAAAAAATATCACAAAATTCTTCTAAGTCCCTCGGGAAGAGTGAAAGACGCGCACGTTCATTTTCAGAGCTCCTAGACCTTCCTATAAGAAGTTAGCCAAAAAGTAGCTTCGAAAAACGCTTAGGTTAAGTTTCAGAGTTGCTTCTAATGTACCGAAGCTGGACTTAGACATAATTTCACTCTCACAACATTATGGCTGGTTGGAGACAGTCCGAACCACAAGTACTGGGTCCATGGTTCTGGGCGTATACTGGGGGGACGGGGACGACTCCCATTAACCCCTGACTATACCGGGGATACGCTTATCACAATGCCTTACTGGTCTGTGCTGAAGCAGGGCATTCTGGCAGCCAAGTGGCTTGACCTTTATTAGTGAGCCTGGTTACCCCCTCTCGGAACCACAGACTTAGAAATCGCCAGCTCATATAAAGTGCATAAAATAAATTTATATATATATACCCTTATACACCATTTTAATAAAAAATATCACAAAATTCTTCTAAGTCCCTCGGGAAGAGTGAAAGACGCGCACGTTCATTTTCAGAGCTCCTAGACCTTCCTATAAGAAGTTAGCCAAAAAGTAGCTTCGAAAAACGCTTAGGTTAAGTTTCAGAGTTGCTTCTAATGTACCGAAGCTGGACTTAGACATAATTTCACTCTCACAACATTATGGCTGGTTGGAGACAGTCCGAACCACAAATACCGGGTCCATGGTTCTGGCCATATACTGGGGGGACAGGGACGACTCCCATTAACCCCTGACTATACCGGGGATACGCTTATCACAATGACTTACTGGTCTGTGCTGAAGCAGGGCATTCTGGCAGCCAAGTTGCTTGACCTTTATTAGTGAGCCTGGTTACCCCCTCTCGGAACCACAGACTTAGAAATCGCCAGCTCATATACAGTGCATAAAATATATTTATATATATACCCTTATACACCATTTTAATAAAAAATATCACAAAATTCTTCTAAGTCCCTCGGGAAGAGTGAAAGACGCGCACGTTCATTTTCAGAGCTCCTAGACCTTCCTATAAGAAGTTAGCCAAAAAGTAGCTTCGAAAAACGCTTAGGTTAAGTTTCAGAGTTGCATCTAATGTACCGAAGCTGGACTTAGACATAATTTCACTCTCACAACATTATGGCTGGTTGGAGACAGTCCGAACCACAAATACCGGGTCCATGGTTCTGGCCATATACTGGGGGGACGGGGACGACTCCCATTAACCCCTGACTATACCGGGGATACGCTTATCACAATGCCTTACTGGTCTGTGCTGAAGCAGGTCATTCTGGCAGCCAAGTGGCTTGACCTTTATTAGTGAGCCTGGTTACCCCCTCTCGGAACCACAGACTTAGAAATCGCCAGCTCATATACAGTGCATAAAATAAATTTATATATATATACCCTTATACACCATTTTAATAAAAAATATCACAAAATTCTTCTAAGTCCCTCGGGAAGAGTGAAAGACGCGCACGTTCATTTTCAGAGCTCCTAGACCTTCCTATAAGAAGTTAGCCAAAAAGTAGCTTCGAAAAACGCTTAGGTTAAGTTTCAGAGTTGCTTCTAATGTACCGAAGCTGGACTTAGACATAATTTCACTCTCACAACATTATGGCTGGTTGGAGACAGTCCGAACCACAAATACCGGGTCCATGGTTCTGGCCATATACTGGGGGGACAGGGACGACTCCCATTAACCCCTGACTATACCGGGGATACGCTTATCACAATGACTTACTGGTCTGTGCTGAAGCAGGGCATTCTGGCAGCCAAGTTGCTTGACCTTTATTAGTGAGCCTGGTTACCCCCTCTCGGAACCACAGACTTAGAAATCGCCAGCTCATATACAGTGCATAAAATATATTTACAGTATATATATACCCTTATACACCATTTTAATAAAAAATATCACAAAATTCTTCTAAGTCCCTCGGGAAGAGTGAAAGACGCGCACGTTCATTTTCAGAGCTCCTAGACCTTCCTATTAGAAGTTAGCCAAAAAGTAGCTTCGAAAAACGCTTAGGTTAAGTCTCAGAGTTGCATCTAATGTACCGAAGCTGTCCTTAGACATAATTTCACTCTCACAACATTATGGCTGGTTGGAGACAGTCCGAACCACAAATACCGGGTCCATGGTTCTGGCCATATACTGGGGGGACGGGGACGACTCCCATTAACCCCTGACTATACCGGGGATACGCTAATCACAATGCCTTACTGGTCTGTGCTGAAGCAGGGCATTCTGGCAGCCAAGTGGCTTGACCTTTATTAGTGAGCCTGGTTACCCCCTCTCGGAACCACAGACTTAGAAATCGCCAGCTCATATACAGTGCATAAAATAAATTTATATATATATACAATTATACACCATTTTAATAAAAAATATCACAAAATTCTTCTAAGTCCCTCGGGAAGAGTGAAAGACGCGCACGTTCATTTTCAGAGCTCCTAGACCTTCCTATAAGAAGTTAGCCAAAAAGTAGCTTCGAAAAACGCTTAGGTTAAGTTTCAGAGTTGCTTCTAATGTACCGAAGCTGGAATTAGACATAATTTCACTCTCACAACATTATGGCTGGTTGGAGACAGTCCGAACCACAAGTACTGGGTCCATGGTTCTGGGCGTATACTGGGGGGACGGGGACGACTCCCATTAACCCCTGACTATACCGGGGATACGCTTATCACAATGCCTTACTGGTCTGTGCTGAAGCAGGGCATTCTGGCAGCCAAGTGGCTTGACCTTTATTAGTGAGCCTGGTTACCCCCTCTCGGAACCACAGACTTAGAAATCGCCAGCTCATATAAAGTGCATAAAATAAATTTATATATATATACCCTTATACACCATTTTAATAAAAAATATCACAAAATTCTTCTAAGTCCCTCGGGAAGAGTGAAAGACGCGCACGTTCATTTTCAGAGCTCCTAGACCTTCCTATAAGAAGTTAGCCAAAAAGTAGCTTCGAAAAACGCTTAGGTTAAGTTTCAGAGTTGCTTCTCATGTACCAAAGCTGGACTTAGACATAATTTCACTCTCACAACATTATGGCTGGTTGGAGACAGTCCGAACCACAAATACCGGGTCCATGGTTCTGGCCATATACTGGGGGGACGGGGACGACTCCCATTAACCCCTGACTATACCGGGGATACGCTTATCACAATGCCTTACTGGTCTGTGCTGAAGCAGGGCATTCTGGCAGCCAAGTGGCTTGACCTTTATTAGTGAGCCTGGTTACCCCCTCTCGGAACCACAGACTTAGAAATCGCCAGCTCATATACAGTGCATAAAATAAATTTATATATATATACCCTTATTCACCATTTTAATAAAAAATATCACAAAATTCTTCTAAGTCCCTCGGGAAGAGTGAAAGACGCGCACGTTCATTTTCAGAGCTCCTAGACCTTCCTATAAGAAGTTAGCCAAAAAGTAGCTTCGAAAAACGCTTAGGTTAAGTTTCAGAGTTGCTTCTAATGTACCGAAGCTGGACTTAGACATAATTTCACTCTCACAACATTATGGCTGGTTGGAGACAGTCCGAACCACAAGTACTGGGTCCATGGTTCTGGGCGTATACTGGGGGGACGGGGACGACTCCCATTAACCCCTGACTATACCGGGGATACGCTTATCACAATGCCTTACTGGTCTGTGCTGAAGCAGGGCATTCTGGCAGCCAAGTGGCTTGACCTTTATTAGTGAGCCTGGTTACCCCCTCTCGGAACCACAGACTTAGAAATCGCCAGCTCATATAAAGTGCATAAAATAAATTTATATATATATACCCTTATACACCATTTTAATAAAAAATATCACAAAATTCTTCTAAGTCCCTCGGGAAGAGTGAAAGACGCGCACGTTCATTTTCAGAGCTCCTAGACCTTCCTATAAGAAGTTAGCCAAAAAGTAGCTTCGAAAAACGCTTAGGTTAAGTTTCAGAGTTGCTTCTAATGTACCGAAGCTGGACTTAGACATAATTTCACTCTCACAACATTATGGCTGGTTGGAGACAGTCCGAACCACAAATACCGGGTCCATGGTTCTGGCCATATACTGGGGGGACAGGGACGACTCCCATTAACCCCTGACTATACCGGGGATACGCTTATCACAATGACTTACTGGTCTGTGCTGAAGCAGGGCATTCTGGCAGCCAAGTTGCTTGACCTTTATTAGTGAGCCTGGTTACCCCCTCTCGGAACCACAGACTTAGAAATCGCCAGCTCATATACAGTGCATAAAATATATTTATATATATACCCTTATACACCATTTTAATAAAAAATATCACAAAATTCTTCTAAGTCCCTCGGGAAGAGTGAAAGACGCGCACGTTCATTTTCAGAGCTCCTAGACCTTCCTATAAGAAGTTAGCCAAAAAGTAGCTTCGAAAAACGCTTAGGTTAAGTCTCAGAGTTGCATCTAATGTACCGAAGCTGGACTTAGACATAATTTCACTCTCACAACATTATGGCTGGTTGGAGACAGTCCGAACCACAAATACCGGGTCCATGGTTCTGGCCATATACTGGGGGGACGGAGACGACTCCCATTAACCCCTGACTATACCGGGGATACGCTTATCACAATGACTTACTGGTCTGTGCTGAAGCAGGGCATTCTGGCAGCCAAGTTGCTTGACCTTTATTAGTGAGCCTGGTTACCCCCTCTCGGAACCACAGACTTAGAAATCGCCAGCTCATATACAGTACAAAAAAAATATATTTATATATATACCCTTATACACCATTTTAATAAAAAATATCACAAAATTCTTCTAAGTCCCTCGGGAAGAGTGAAAGACGCGCACGTTCATTTTCAGAGCTCCTAGACCTTCCTATAAGAAGTTAGCCAAAAAGTAGCTTCGAAAAACGCTTAGGTTAAGTCTCAGAGTTGCATCTAATGTACCGAAGCTGGACTTAGACATAATTTCACTCTCACAACATTATGGCTGGTTGGAAACAGTCCGAACCACAAATACCGGGTCCATGGTTCTGGCCATATACTGGGGGGACGGGGACGACTCCCATTAACCCCTGACTATACCGGGGATACGCTTATCACAATGCCTTACTGGTCTGTGCTGAAGCAGGGCATTCTGGCAGCCAAGTGGCTTGACCTTTATTAGTGAGCCTGGTTACCCCCTCTCGGAACCACAGACTTAGAAATCGCCAGCTCATATACAGTGCATAAAATAAATTTATATATATATACCCTTATACACCATTTTAATAAAAAATATCACAAAATTCTTCTAAGTCCCTCGGGAAGAGTGAAAGACGCGCACGTTCATTTTCAGAGCTCCTAGACCTTCCTATAAGAAGTTAGCCAAAAAGTAGCTTCGAAAAACGCTTAGGTTAAGTTTCAGAGTTGCTTCTAATGTACCGAAGCTGGACTTAGACATAATTTCACTCTCACAACATTATGGCTGGTTGGAGACAGTCCGAACCACAAATACCGGGTCCATGGTTCTGGCCATATACTGGGGGGACAGGGACGACTCCCATTAACCCCTGACTATACCGGGGATACGCTTATCACAATGACTTACTGGTCTGTGCTGAAGCAGGGCATTCTGGCAGCCAAGTTGCTTGACCTTTATTAGTGAGCCTGGTTACCCCCTCTCGGAACCACAGACTTAGAAATCGCCAGCTCATATACAGTGCATAAAATATATTTACAGTATATATATACCCTTATACACCATTTTAATAAAAAATATCACAAAATTCTTCTAAGTCCCTCGGGAAGAGTGAAAGACGCGCACGTTCATTTTCAGAGCTCCTAGACCTTCCTATTAGAAGTTAGCCAAAAAGTAGCTTCGAAAAACGCTTAGGTTAAGTCTCAGAGTTGCATCTAATGTACCGAAGCTGTCCTTAGACATAATTTCACTCTCACAACATTATGGCTGGTTGGAGACAGTCCGAACCACAAATACCGGGTCCATGGTTCTGGCCATATACTGGGGGGACGGGGACGACTCCCATTAACCCCTGACTATACCGGGGATACGCTAATCACAATGCCTTACTGGTCTGTGCTGAAGCAGGGCATTCTGGCAGCCAAGTGGCTTGACCTTTATTAGTGAGCCTGGTTACCCCCTCTCGGAACCACAGACTTAGAAATCGCCAGCTCATATACAGTGCATAAAATAAATTTATATATAAATACCCTTATACACCATTTTAATAAAAAATATCACAAAATTCTTCTAAGTCCCTCGGGAAGAGTGAAAGACGCGCACGTTCATTTTCAGAGCTCCTAGACCTTCCTATAAGAAGTTAGCCAAAAAGTAGCTTCGAAAAACGCTTAGGTTAAGTTTCAGAGTTGCTTCTAATGTACCGAAGCTGGACTTAGACATAATTTCACTCTCACAACATTATGGCTGGTTGGAGACAGTCCGAACCACAAATACCGGGTCCATGGTTCTGGCCATATACTGGGGGGACAGGGACGACTCCCATTAACCCCTGACTATACCGGGGATACGCTTATCACAATGACTTACTGGTCTGTGCTGAAGCAGGGCATTCTGGCAGCCAAGTTGCTTGACCTTTATTAGTGAGCCTGGTTACCCCCTCTCGGAACCACAGACTTAGAAATCGCCAGCTCATATACAGTGCATAAAATATATTTACAGTATATATATACCCTTATACACCATTTTAATAAAAAATATCACAAAATTCTTCTAAGTCCCTCGGGAAGAGTGAAAGACGCGCACGTTCATTTTCAGAGCTCCTAGACCTTCCTATTAGAAGTTAGCCAAAAAGTAGCTTCGAAAAACGCTTAGGTTAAGTCTCAGAGTTGCATCTAATGTACCGAAGCTGTCCTTAGACATAATTTCACTCTCACAACATTATGGCTGGTTGGAGACAGTCCGAACCACAAATACCGGGTCCATGGTTCTGGCCATATACTGGGGGGACGGGGACGACTCCCATTAACCCCTGACTATACCGGGGATACGCTAATCACAATGCCTTACTGGTCTGTGCTGAAGCAGGGCATTCTGGCAGCCAAGTGGCTTGACCTTTATTAGTGAGCCTGGTTACCCCCTCTCGGAACCACAGACTTAGAAATCGCCAGCTCATATACAGTGCATAAAATAAATTTATATATATATACAATTATACACCATTTTAATAAAAAATATCACAAAATTCTTCTAAGTCCCTCGGGAAGAGTGAAAGACGCGCACGTTCATTTTCAGAGCTCCTAGACCTTCCTATAAGAAGTTAGCCAAAAAGTAGCTTCGAAAAACGCTTAGGTTAAGTTTCAGAGTTGCTTCTAATGTACCGAAGCTGGAATTAGACATAATTTCACTCTCACAACATTATGGCTGGTTGGAGACAGTCCGAACCACAAGTACTGGGTCCATGGTTCTGGGCGTATACTGGGGGGACGGGGACGACTCCCATTAACCCCTGACTATACCGGGGATACGCTTATCACAATGCCTTACTGGTCTGTGCTGAAGCAGGGCATTCTGGCAGCCAAGTGGCTTGACCTTTATTAGTGAGCCTGGTTACCCCCTCTCGGAACCACAGACTTAGAAATCGCCAGCTCATATAAAGTGCATAAAATAAATTTATATATATATACCCTTATACACCATTTTAATAAAAAATATCACAAAATTCTTCTAAGTCCCTCGGGAAGAGTGAAAGACGCGCACGTTCATTTTCAGAGCTCCTAGACCTTCCTATAAGAAGTTAGCCAAAAAGTAGCTTCGAAAAACGCTTAGGTTAAGTTTCAGAGTTGCTTCTCATGTACCAAAGCTGGACTTAGACATAATTTCACTCTCACAACATTATGGCTGGTTGGAGACAGTCCGAACCACAAATACCGGGTCCATGGTTCTGGCCATATACTGGGGGGACGGGGACGACTCCCATTAACCCCTGACTATACCGGGGATACGCTTATCACAATGCCTTACTGGTCTGTGCTGAAGCAGGGCATTCTGGCAGCCAAGTGGCTTGACCTTTATTAGTGAGCCTGGTTACCCCCTCTCGGAACCACAGACTTAGAAATCGCCAGCTCATATACAGTGCATAAAATAAATTTATATATATATACCCTTATTCACCATTTTAATAAAAAATATCACAAAATTCTTCTAAGTCCCTCGGGAAGAGTGAAAGACGCGCACGTTCATTTTCAGAGCTCCTAGACCTTCCTATAAGAAGTTAGCCAAAAAGTAGCTTCGAAAAACGCTTAGGTTAAGTTTCAGAGTTGCTTCTAATGTACCGAAGCTGGACTTAGACATAATTTCACTCTCACAACATTATGGCTGGTTGGAGACAGTCCGAACCACAAGTACTGGGTCCATGGTTCTGGGCGTATACTGGGGGGACGGGGACGACTCCCATTAACCCCTGACTATACCGGGGATACGCTTATCACAATGCCTTACTGGTCTGTGCTGAAGCAGGGCATTCTGGCAGCCAAGTGGCTTGACCTTTATTAGTGAGCCTGGTTACCCCCTCTCGGAACCACAGACTTAGAAATCGCCAGCTCATATAAAGTGCATAAAATAAATTTATATATATATACCCTTATACACCATTTTAATAAAAAATATCACAAAATTCTTCTAAGTCCCTCGGGAAGAGTGAAAGACGCGCACGTTCATTTTCAGAGCTCCTAGACCTTCCTATAAGAAGTTAGCCAAAAAGTAGCTTCGAAAAACGCTTAGGTTAAGTTTCAGAGTTGCTTCTAATGTACCGAAGCTGGACTTAGACATAATTTCACTCTCACAACATTATGGCTGGTTGGAGACAGTCCGAACCACAAATACCGGGTCCATGGTTCTGGCCATATACTGGGGGGACAGGGACGACTCCCATTAACCCCTGACTATACCGGGGATACGCTTATCACAATGACTTACTGGTCTGTGCTGAAGCAGGGCATTCTGGCAGCCAAGTTGCTTGACCTTTATTAGTGAGCCTGGTTACCCCCTCTCGGAACCACAGACTTAGAAATCGCCAGCTCATATACAGTGCATAAAATATATTTATATATATACCCTTATACACCATTTTAATAAAAAATATCACAAAATTCTTCTAAGTCCCTCGGGAAGAGTGAAAGACGCGCACGTTCATTTTCAGAGCTCCTAGACCTTCCTATAAGAAGTTAGCCAAAAAGTAGCTTCGAAAAACGCTTAGGTTAAGTTTCAGAGTTGCATCTAATGTACCGAAGCTGGACTTAGACATAATTTCACTCTCACAACATTATGGCTGGTTGGAGACAGTCCGAACCACAAATACCGGGTCCATGGTTCTGGCCATATACTGGGGGGACGGGGACGACTCCCATTAACCCCTGACTATACCGGGGATACGCTTATCACAATGACTTACTGGTCTGTGCTGAAGCAGGGCATTCTGGCAGCCAAGTTGCTTGACCTTTATTAGTGAGCCTGGTTACCCCCTCTCGGAACCACAGACTTAGAAATCGCCAGCTCATATACAGTGCAAAAAAAATATATTTATATATATACCCTTATACACCATTTTAATAAAAAATATCACAAAATTCTTCTAAGTCCCTCGGGAAGAGTGAAAGACGCGCACGTTCATTTTCAGAGCTCCTAGACCTTCCTATAAGAAGTTAGCCAAAAAGTAGCTTCGAAAAACGCTTAGGTTAAGTCTCAGAGTTGCATCTAATGTACCGAAGCTGGACTTAGACATAATTTCACTCTCACAACATTATGGCTGGTTGGAGACAGTCCGAACCACAAATACCGGGTCCATGGTTCTGGCCATATACTGGGGGGACGGGGACGACTCCCATTAACCCCTGACTATACCGGGGATACGCTTATCACAATGACTTACTGGTCTGTGCTGAAGCAGGGCATTCTGGCAGCCAAGTTGCTTGACCTTTATTAGTGAGCCTGGTTACCCCCTCTCGGAACCACAGACTTAGAAATCGCCAGCTCATATACAGTACAAAAAAAATATATTTATATATATACCCTTATACACCATTTTAATAAAAAATATCACAAAATTCTTCTAAGTCCCTCGGGAAGAGTGAAAGACGCGCACGTTCATTTTCAGAGCTCCTAGACCTTCCTATAAGAAGTTAGCCAAAAAGTAGCTTCGAAAAACGCTTAGGTTAAGTCTCAGAGTTGCATCTAATGTACCGAAGCTGGACTTAGACATAATTTCACTCTCACAACATTATGGCTGGTTGGAAACAGTCCGAACCACAAATACCGGGTCCATGGTTCTGGCCATATACTGGGGGGACGGGGACGACTCCCATTAACCCCTGACTATACCGGGGATACGCTTATCACAATGCCTTACTGGTCTGTGCTGAAGCAGGGCATTCTGGCAGCCAAGTGGCTTGACCTTTATTAGTGAGCCTGGTTACCCCCTCTCGGAACCACAGACTTAGAAATCGCCAGCTCATATACAGTGCATAAAATAAATTTATATATATATACCCTTATACACCATTTTAATAAAAAATATCACAAAATTCTTCTAAGTCCCTCGGGAAGAGTGAAAGACGCGCACGTTCATTTTCAGAGCTCCTAGACCTTCCTATAAGAAGTTAGCCAAAAAGTAGCTTCGAAAAACGCTTAGGTTAAGTTTCAGAGTTGCTTCTAATGTACCGAAGCTGGACTTAGACATAATTTCACTCTCACAACATTATGGCTGGTTGGAGACAGTCCGAACCACAAATACCGGGTCCATGGTTCTGGCCATATACTGGGGGGACAGGGACGACTCCCATTAACCCCTGACTATACCGGGGATACGCTTATCACAATGAGTTACTGGTCTGTGCTGAAGCAGGGCATTCTGGCAGCCAAGTTGCTTGACCTTTATTAGTGAGCCTGGTTACCCCCTCTCGGAACCACAGACTTAGAAATCGCCAGCTCATATACAGTGCATAAAATATATTTACAGTATATATATACCCTTATACACCATTTTAATAAAAAATATCACAAAATTCTTCTAAGTCCCTCGGGAAGAGTGAAAGACGCGCACGTTCATTTTCAGAGCTCCTAGACCTTCCTATTAGAAGTTAGCCAAAAAGTAGCTTCGAAAAACGCTTAGGTTAAGTCTCAGAGTTGCATCTAATGTACCGAAGCTGTCCTTAGACATAATTTCACTCTCACAACATTATGGCTGGTTGGAGACAGTCCGAACCACAAATACCGGGTCCATGGTTCTGGCCATATACTGGGGGGACGGGGACGACTCCCATTAACCCCTGACTATACCGGGGATACGCTAATCACAATGCCTTACTGGTCTGTGCTGAAGCAGGGCATTCTGGCAGCCAAGTGGCTTGACCTTTATTAGTGAGCCTGGTTACCCCCTCTCGGAACCACAGACTTAGAAATCGCCAGCTCATATACAGTGCATAAAATAAATTTATATATATATACAATTATACACCATTTTAATAAAAAATATCACAAAATTCTTCTATGTCCCTCGGGAAGAGTGAAAGACGCGCACGTTCATTTTCAGAGCTCCTAGACCTTCCTATAAGAAGTTAGCCAAAAAGTAGCTTCGAAAAACGCTTAGGTTAAGTTTCAGAGTTGCTTCTAATGTACCGAAGCTGGAATTAGACATAATTTCACTCTCACAACATTATGGCTGGTTGGAGACAGTCCGAACCACAAGTACTGGGTCCATGGTTCTGGGCGTATACTGGGGGGACGGGGACGACTCCCATTAACCCCTGACCATACCGGGGATACGCTTATCACAATGCCTTACTGGTCTGTGCTGAAGCAGGGCATTCTGGCAGCCAAGTGGCTTGACCTTTATTAGTGAGCCTGGTTACCCCCTCTCGGAACCACAGACTTAGAAATCGCCAGCTCATATAAAGTGCATAAAATAAATTTATATATATATACCCTTATACACCATTTTAATAAAAAATATCACAAAATTCTTCTAAGTCCCTCGGGAAGAGTGAAAGACGCGCACGTTCATTTTCAGAGCTCCTAGACCTTCCTATAAGAAGTTAGCCAAAAAGTAGCTTCGAAAAACGCTTAGGTTAAGTTTCAGAGTTGCTTCTCATGTACCAAAGCTGGACTTAGACATAATTTCACTCTCACAACATTATGGCTGGTTGGAGACAGTCCGAACCACAAATACCGGGTCCATGGTTCTGGCCATATACTGGGGGGACGGGGACGACTCCCATTAACCCCTGACTATACCGGGGATACGCTTATCACAATGCCTTACTGGTCTGTGCTGAAGCAGGGCATTCTGGCAGCCAAGTGGCTTGACCTTTATTAGTGAGCCTGGTTACCCCCTCTCGGAACCACAGACTTAGAAATCGCCAGCTCATATACAGTGCATAAAATAAATTTATATATATATACCCTTACAGTATACACCATTTTAATAAAAAATATCAGAAAATACTTCTAAGTCCCTCGGGAAGAGTGAAAGACGCGCACGTTCATTTTCAGAGCTCCTAGACCTTCCTATAAGAAGTTAGCCAAAAAGTAGCTTCGAAAAACGCTTAGCTTAAGTTTCAGAGTGGCTTCTAATGTACAAAAGCGGGACTTAGACATAATTTCACTCTCACAACATTATGGCTGGTTGGAGACAGTCCGAACCACAATTACCGGGTCCATGGTTCTGGGCGTATACTGGGGGGACGGGGACGACTCCCATTAACCCCTGACTATACCGGGGATACGCTTATCACAATGCCTTTCTGGTCTGTGCTGAAGCAGGGCATTCTGGCAGCCAAGTGGCTTGACCTTTATTAGTGAGCCTGGTTACCCCCTCTCGGAACCACAGACTTAGAAATCGCCAGCTCATATACAGTGCATAAAATATATTTATATATATACACTTATACACCATTTTAATAAAAAATATCACAAAATTCTTCTAAGTCCCTCGGGAAGAGTGAAAGACGCGCACGTTCATTTTTAGAGCTCCTAGACCTTCCTATAAGAAGTTAGCCAAAAAGTAGCTTCGAAAAACGGTTAGATTAAGTTTCAGAGTTGCTTCTAATGTACCGAAGCTGGAATTAGACATAATTTCACTCTCACAACATTATGGCTGGTTGGAAACAGTCCGAACCACAAGTACTGGGTCCATGGTTCTGGGCGTATACTGGGGGGACGGGGACGACTCCCATTAACCCCTGACTATACCGGGGATACGCTTATCACAATGCCTTACTGGTCTGTGCTGAAGCAGGGCATTCTGGCAGCCAAGTGGCTTGACCTTTATTAGTGAGCCTGGTTACCCCCTCTCGGAACCACAGACTTAGAAATCGCCAGCTCATATACAGTGCATAAAATATATTTATATATATACCCTTATACACCATTTTAATAAAAAATATCACAAAATTCTTCTAAGTCCCTCGGGAAGAGTGAAAGACGCGCACGTTCATTTTCAGAGCTCCTAGACCTTCCTATAAGAAGTTAGCCAAAAAGTAGCTTCGAAAAACGCTTAGGTTAAGTTTCAGAGGTACTTCTAATGTACCAAAGCTGGACTTAGACATAATTTCACTCTCACAACATTATGGCTGGTTGGAGACAGTCCGAACCACAAGTACTGGGTCCATGGTTCTGGGCGTATACTGGGGGGACGGGGACGACTCCCATTAACCCCTGACTATACCGGGGATACGCTTATCACAATGCCTTACTGGTCTGTGCTGAAGCAGGGCATTCTGGCAGCCAAGTGGCTTGACCTTTATTAGTGAGCCTGGTTACCCCCTCTCGGAACCACAGACTTAGAAATCGCCAGCTCATATACAGTGCATAAAATATATTTATATATATACCCTTATACACCATTTTAATAAAAAATATCACAAAATTCTTCTAAGTCCCTCGGGAAGAGTGAAAGACGCGCACGTTCATTTTTAGAGCTCCTAGACCTTCCTATAAGAAGTTAGCCAAAAAGTAGCTTCGAAAAACGGTTAGATTAAGTTTCAGAGTTGCTTCTAATGTACCGAAGCTGGAATTAGACATAATTTCACTCTCACAACATTATGGCTGGTTGGAAACAGTCCGAACCACAAGTACTGGGTCCATGGTTCTGGGCGTATACTGGGGGGACGGGGACGACTCCCATTAACCCCTGACTATACCGGGGATACGCTTATCACAATGCCTTACTGGTCTGTGCTGAAGCAGGGCATTCTGGCAGCCAAGTGGCTTGACCTTTATTAGTGAGCCTGGTTACCCCCTCTCGGAACCACAGACTTAGAAATCGCCAGCTCATATACAGTGCATAAAATATATTTATATATATACCCTTATACACCATTTTAATAAAAAATATCACAAAATTCTTCTAAGTCCCTCGGGAAGAGTGAAAGACGCGCACGTTCATTTTCAGAGCTCCTAGACCTTCCTATAAGAAGTAAGCCAAAAAGTAGCTTCGAAAAACGCTTAGGTTAAGTTTCAGAGTTGCATCTAATGTACCGAAGCTGGACTTAGACATAATTTCACTCTCACAACATTATGGCTGGTTGGAGACAGTCCGAACCACAAATACCGGGTCCATGGTTCTGGCCATATACTGGGGGGACGGGGACGACTCCCATTAACCTCTGACTATACCGGGGATACGCTTATCACAATGCCTTTCTGGTCTGTGCTGAAGCAGGGCATTCTGGCAGCCAATTGGCTTGACTTTTATTAGTGAGCCTGGTTACCCCCTCTCGGAACCACAGACTTAGAAATCGCCAGCTCATATACATGCATAAAATATATTTATATATATACCCTTATACACCATTTTAATAAAAAATATCACAAAATTCTTCTAAGTCCCTCGGAAAGAGTGAAAGACGCGCACGTTCATTTTCAGAGCTCCTAGACCTTCCTATAAGAAGTTAGCCAAAAAGTAGCTTCGAAAAACGCTTAGGTTAAGTTTCAGAGTTGCATCTAATGTACCGAAGCTGGACTTAGACATAATTTCACTCTCACAACATTATGGCTGGTTGGAGACAGTCCAAACCACAAATACCGGGTCCATGGTTCTGGCCATATACTGGGGGGACGGGGGGGACTCCCATTAACCCCTGACTATACCGGGAATACGCTTATCACAATGCCTTACTGGTCTGTGCTGAAGCAGGGAATTCTGGCAGCCAAGTGGCTTGACCTTTATTAGTGAGCCTGGTTACCCCCTCTCGGAACCACAGACTTAGAAATCGCCAGCTCATATACAGTGCATAAAATAAATTTATATATATATACCCTTATACACCATTTTAATAAAAAATATCAGAAAATACTTCTAAGTCCCTCGGGAAGAGTGAAAGACGCGCACGTTCATTTTCAGAGCTCCTAGACCTTCCTATAAGAAGTTAGCCAAAAAGTAGCTTCGAAAAACGCTTAGCTTAAGTTTCAGAGTGGCTTCTAATGTACAAAAGCGGGACTTAGACATAATTTCACTCTCACAACATTATGGCTGGTTGGAGACAGTCCGAACCACAATTACCGGGTCCATGGTTCTGGGCGTATACTGGGGGGACGGGGACGACTCCCATTAACCCCTGACTATACCGGGGATACGCTTATCACAATGCCTTTCTGGTCTGTGCTGAAGCAGGGCATTCTGGCAGCCAAGTGGCTTGACCTTTATTAGTGAGCCTGGTTACCCCCTCTCGGAACCACAGACTTAGAAATCGCCAGCTCATATACAGTGCATAAAATAAATTTATATATATATACCCTTATTCACCATTTTAATAAAAAATATCACAAAAATTCTTCTAAGTCCCTCGGGAAGAGTTAAAGACGCGCACGTTCATTTTCAGAGCTCCTAGACCTTCCTATAAGAAGTTAGCCAAAAAGTAGCTTCGAAAAACGCTTAGGTTAAGTTTCAGAGTTGCTTCTAATGTACCAAAGCTGGACTTAGACATAATTTCACTCTCACAACATTATGGCTGGTTGGAGACAGTCCGAACCACAATTACCGGGTCCATGGTTCTGGGCGTATACTGGGGGGACGGGGACGACTCCCATTAACCCCTGACTATACCGGGGATACGCTTATCACAATGCCTTTCTGGTCTGTGCTGAAGCAGGGCATTCTGGCAGCCAATTGGCTTGACTTTTATTAGTGAGCCTGGTTACCCCCTCTCGGAACCACAGACTTAGAAATCGCAAGCTCATATACAGTGCATAAAATATATTTATATATATACCCTTATACAGTACATCATTTTAATAAAAAATATCACAAAATTCTTCTAAGTCCCTCAGGAAGAGTGAAAGACGCGCACGTTCATTTTCAGAGCTCCTAGACCTTCCTATAAGAAGTTAGCCAAAAAGTAGCTTCGAAAAACGCTTAGGTTAAGTTTCAGAGTTGCTTCTAATGTACCGAAGCTAGACTTAGACATACTGTAATTTCACTCTCACAACATTATGGCTGGTTGGAGACAGTCCGAACCACAAATACCGGGTCCATGGTTCTGGCCATATACTGGGGGGACGGGGACGACTCCCATTAACCCCTGACTATACCGGGGATACGCGTATCACTCTGCCTTACTGGTCTGTGCTGAAGCAGGGCATTCTGGCAGCCAAGTGGCTTGACCTTTATTAGTGAGCCTGGTTACCCCCTCTCGGAACCACAGACTTAGAAATCGCCAGCTCATATACAGTGCATAAAATATATTTATATATATACCCTTTTTCACCATTTTAATAAAAAATATCACAAAATTCTTCTAAGTCCCTCGGGAAGAGTGAAAGACGCGCACGTTCATTTTCAGAGCTCCTAGACCTTCCTATAAGAAGTTAGCCAAAAAGTAGCTTCAAAAAACGCTTAGGTTAAGTTTCAGAGTTGTATCTAATGTACCGAAGCTGGACTAAGACATAATTTCACTCTCACAACATTATGGCTGGTTGGAGACAGTCCGAACCACAAATACCGGGTCCATGGTTCTGGCCATATACTGGGGGGACGGGGACGACTCCCATTAACCCCTGACTATACCGGGGATACGCTTATCACAATGCCTTACTGGTCTGTGCTGAAGCAGGGCATTCTGGCAGCCAAGTGGCTTGACCTTTATTAGTGAGCCTGGTTACCCCCTCTCGGAACCACAGACTTAGAAATCGCCAGCTCATATACAGTGCATAAAATATATTTATATATATACCCTTTTTCACCATTTTAATAAAAAATATCACAAAATTCTTCTAAGTCCCTCGGGAAGAGTGAAAGACGCGCACGTTCATTTTCAGAGCTCCTAGACCTTCCTATAAGAAGTTAGCCAAAAAGTAGCTTCGAAAAACGCTTAGGTTAAGTTTCAGAGTTGCTTCTAATGTACCAGAGCTGGACTTAGACATAATTTCACTCTCACAACATTATGGCTGGTTGGAGACAGTCCGAACCACAAGTACTGGGTCCATGGTTCTGGGCGTATACTGGGGGGACGGGGACGACTCCCATTAACCCCTGACTATACCGGGGATACGCTTATCACAATGCCTTTCTGGTCTGTGCTGAAGCAGGGCATTCTGGCAGCCAATTGGCTTGACTTTTATTAGTGAGCCTGGTTACCCCCTCTCGGAACCACAGACTTAGAAATCGCAAGCTCATATACAGTGCATAAAATATATTTATATATATACCCTTATACAGTACATCATTTTAATAAAAAATATCACAAAATTCTTCTAAGTCCCTCAGGAAGAGTGAAAGACGCGCACGTTCATTTTCAGAGCTCCTAGACCTTCCTATAAGAAGTTAGCCAAAAAGTAGCTTCGAAAAACGCTTAGGTTAAGTTTCAGAGTTGCTTCTAATGTACCAAAGCTGGACTTAGACATAATTTCACTCTCACAACATTATGGCTGGTTGGAGACAGTCCGAACCACAATTACCGGGTCCATGGTTCTGGGCGTATACTGGGGGGACGGGGACGACTCCCATTAACCCCTGACTATACCGGGGATACGCTTATCACAATGCCTTTCTGGTCTGTGCTGAAGCAGGGCATTCTGGCAGCCAATTGGCTTGACTTTTATTAGTGAGCCTGGTTACCCCCTCTCGGAACCACAGACTTAGAAATCGCAAGCTCATATACAGTGCATAAAATATATTTATATATATATACCCTTATACAGTACATCATTTTAATAAAAAATATCACAAAATTCTTCTAAGTCCCTCAGGAAGAGTGAAAGACGCGCACGTTCATTTTCAGAGCTCCTAGACCTTCCTATAAGAAGTTAGCCAAAAAGTAGCTTCGAAAAACGCTTAGGTTAAGTTTCAGAGTTGCTTCTAATGTACCGAAGCTAGACTTAGACATACTGTAATTTCACTCTCACAACATTATGGCTGGTTGGAGACAGTCCGAACCACAAATACCGGGTCCATGGTTCTGGCCATATACTGGGGGGACGGGGACGACTCCCATTAACCCCTGACTATACCGGGGATACGCGTATCACTCTGCCTTACTGGTCTGTGCTGAAGCAGGGCATTCTGGCAGCCAAGTGGCTTGACCTTTATTAGTGAGCCTGGTTACCCCCTCTCGGAACCACAGACTTAGAAATCGCCAGCTCATATACAGTGCATAAAATATATTTATATATATACCCTTTTTCACCATTTTAATAAAAAATATCACAAAATTCTTCTAAGTCCCTCGGGAAGAGTGAAAGACGCGCACGTTCATTTTCAGAGCTCCTAGACCTTCCTATAAGAAGTTAGCCAAAAAGTAGCTTCAAAAAACGCTTAGGTTAAGTTTCAGAGTTGCATCTAATGTACCGAAGCTGGACTAAGACATAATTTCACTCTCACAACATTATGGCTGGTTGGAGACAGTCCGAACCACAAATACCGGGTCCATGGTTCTGGCCATATACTGGGGGGACGGGGACGACTCCCATTAACCCCTGACTATACCGGGGATACGCTTATCACAATGCCTTACTGGTCTGTGCTGAAGCAGGGCATTCTGGCAGCCAAGTGGCTTGACCTTTATTAGTGAGCCTGGTTACCCCCTCTCGGAACCACAGACTTAGAAATCGCCAGCTCATATACAGTGCATAAAATATATTTATATATATACCCTTTTTCACCATTTTAATAAAAAATATCACAAAATTCTTCTAAGTCCCTCGGGAAGAGTGAAAGACGCGCACGTTCATTTTCAGAGCTCCTAGACCTTCCTATAAGAAGTTAGCCAAAAAGTAGCTTCGAAAAACGCTTAGGTTAAGTTTCAGAGTTGCTTCTAATGTACCAGAGCTGGACTTAGACATAATTTCACTCTCACAACATTATGGCTGGTTGGAGACAGTCCGAACCACAAGTACTGGGTCCATGGTTCTGGGCGTATACTGGGGGGACGGGGACGACTCCCATTAACCCCTGACTATACCGGGGATACGCTTATCACAATGCCTTTCTGGTCTGTGCTGAAGCAGGGCATTCTGGCAGCCAATTGGCTTGACTTTTATTAGTGAGCCTGGTTACCCCCTCTCGGAACCACAGACTTAGAAATCGCAAGCTCATATACAGTGCATAAAATATATTTATATATATACCCTTATACAGTACATCATTTTAATAAAAAATATCACAAAATTCTTCTAAGTCCCTCAGGAAGAGTGAAAGACGCGCACGTTCATTTTCAGAGCTCCTAGACCATCCTATAAGAAGTTAGCCAAAAAGTAGCTTCGAAAAACGCTTAGGTTAAGTCTCAGAGTTGCATCTAATGTACCAAAGCTGGAATTAGACATAATTTCACTCTCACAACATTATGGCTGGTTGGAGACAGTCCGAACCACAAGTACTGGGTCCATGGTTCTGGGCGTATACTGGGGGGACGGGGACGACTCCCATTAACCCCTGACTATACCGGGGATACGCTTATCACAATTCCTTACTGGTCTGTGCTGAAGCAGGGCATTCTGGCAGCCAAGTGGCTTGACCTTTATTAGTGAGCCTGGTTACCCCCTCTCGGAACCACAGACTTAGAAATCGCCAGCTCATATACAGTGCATAAAATAAATTTATATATATATACCCTTATTCACCATTTTAATAAAAAATATCACAAAATTCTTCTAAGTCCCTCGGGAAGAGTGAAAGACGCGCACGTTCATTTTCAGAGCTCCTAGACCTTCCTATAAGAAGTTAGCCAAAAAGTAGCTTCGAAAAACGCTTAGGTTAAGTTTCAGAGTTGCATCTAATGTACCGAAGCTGGACTTAGACATAATTTCACTCTCACAACATTATGGCTGGTTGGAGACCGTCCAAACCACAAATACCGGGTCCATGGTTCTGGGCGTATACTGGGGGGACGGGGACGACTCCCATTAACCCCTGACTATACCGGGGATACGCTTATCACAATGCCTTTCTGGTCTGTGCTGAAGCAGGGCATTCTGGCAGCCAATTGGCTTGACTTTTATTAGTGAGCCTGGTTACCCCCTCTCGGAACCACAGACTTAGAAATCGCCAGCTCATATACAGTGCATAAAATATATTTATATATATCACCTTATACACCATTTTAATAAAAAATATCACAAAATTCTTCTAAGTCCCTCGGGAAGAGTGAAAGACGCGCACGTTCATTTTCAGAGCTCCTAGACCTTCCTATAAGAAGTTAGCCAAAAAGTAGCTTCGAAAAACGCTTAGGTTAAGTTTCAGAGTTGCATCTAATGTACCGAAGCTGGACTTAGACATAATTTCACTCTCACAACATTATGGCTGGTTGGAGACCGTCCAAACCACAAATACCGGGTCCATGGTTCTGGGCGTATACTGGGGGGACGGGGACGACTCCCATTAACCCCTGACTATACCGGGGATACGCTTATCACAATGCCTTTCTGGTCTGTGCTGAAGCAGGGCATTCTGGCAGCCAATTGGCTTGACTTTTATTAGTGAGCCTGGTTACCCCCTCTCGGAACCACAGACTTAGAAATCGCCAGCTCATATACATGCATAAAATATATTTATATATATACCCTTATACACCATTTTAATAAAAAATATCACAAAATTCTTCTAAGTCCCTCGGAAAGAGTGAAAGACGCGCACGTTCATTTTCAGAGCTCCTAGACCTTCCTATAAGAAGTTAGCCAAAAAGTAGATTCGAAAAACGCTTAGGTTAAGTTTCAGAGTTGCATCTAATGTACCGAAGCTGGACTTAGACATAATTTCACTCTCACAACATTATGGCTGGTTGGAGACAGTCCAAACCACAAATACCGGGTCCATGGTTCTGGGCGTATACTGGGGGGACGGGGACGACTCCCATTAACCCCTGACTATACCGGGGATACGCTTATCACAATGCCTTTCTGGTCTGTGCTGAAGCAGGGCATTCTGGCAGCCAATTGGCTTGACTTTTATTAGTGAGCCTGGTTACCCCCTCTCGGAACCACAGACTTAGAAATCGCCAGCTCATATACAGTGCATAAAATATATTTATATATATACCCTTATACACCATTTTAATAAAAAATATCACAAAATTCTTCTAAGTCCCTCGGGAAGAGTGAAAGACGCGCACGTTCATTTTCAGAGCTCCTAGACCTTCCTATAAGAAGTTAGCCAAAAAGTAGCTTCGAAAAACGCTTAGGTAAATTTTCAGAGTTGCATCTAATGTACCGAAGCTGGACTTAGACATAATTTCACTCTCACAACATTATGGCTGGTTGGAGACAGTCCGAACCACAAATACCGGGTCCATGGTTCTGGCCATATACTGGGGGGACGGGGACGACTCCCATTAACCCCTGACTATACCGGGGATATGCTTATCACAATGCCTTACTGGTCTGTGCTGAAGCAGGGCATTCTGGCAGCCAAGTGGCTTGACCTTTATTAGTGAGCCTGGTTACCCCCTCTCGGAACCACAGACTTAGAAATCGCCAGCTCATATACAGTGCATAAAATATATTTATATATATACCCTTATACACCATTTTAATAAAAAATATCACAAAATTCTTCTAAGTCCCTCGGGAAGAGTGAAAGACGCGCACGTTCATTTTCAGAGCTCCTAGACCTTCCTATAAGAAGTTAGCCAAAAAGTAGCTTCGAAAAACGCTTAGGTTAAGTTTCAGAGTTGCTTCTAATGTACCAAAGCTGGACTTAGACATAATTTCACTCTCACAACATTATGGCTGGTTGGAGACAGTCCGAACCACAAGTACCGGGTCCATGGTTCTGGGCGTATACTGGGGGGACGGGGACGACTCCCATTAACCCCTGACTATACCGGGGATACGCTTATCACAATGCCTTACTGGTCTGTGCTGAAGCATGGCATTCTGGCATCAAAGTAGCTTGACCTTTATTAGTGAGCCTGGTTACCCCCTCTCGGAACCACAGACTTAGAAATCGCCAGCTCATATACAGTGCATAAAATATATTTATATATATACCCTTATACACCATTTTAATAAAAAATATCACAAAATTCTTCTAAGTCCCTCGGGAAGAGTGAAAGACGCGCACGTTCATTTTCAGAGCTCCTAGACCTTCCTATAAGAAGTTAGCCAAAAAGTAGCTTCGAAAAACGCTTAGGTAAATTTTCAGAGTTGCATCTAATGTACCGAAGCTGGACTTAGACATAATTTCACTCTCACAACATTATGGCTGGTTGGAGACAGTCCGAACCACAAATACCGGGTCCATGGTTCTGGCCATATACTGGGGGGACGGGGACGACTCCCATTAACCCCTGACTATACCGGGGATATGCTTATCACAATGCCTTACTGGTCTGTGCTGAAGCAGGGCATTCTGGCAGCCAAGTGGCTTGACCTTTATTAGTGAGCCTGGTTACCCCCTCTCGGAACCACAGACTTAGAAATCGCCAGCTCATATAAAGTGCATAAAATAAATTTATATATATATACCCTTATACACCATTTTAATAAAAAATATCACAAAATTCTTCTAAGTCCCTCGGGAAGAGTGAAAGACGCGCACGTTCATTTTCAGAGCTCCTAGACCTTCCTATAAGAAGTTAGCCAAAAAGTAGCTTCGAAAAACGCTTAGGTTAAGTTTCAGAGTTGCTTCTAATGTACCGAAGCTGGACTTAGACATAATTTCACTCTCACAACATTATGGCTGGTTGGAGACAGTCCGAACCACAAATACCGGGTCCATGGTTCTGGCCATATACTGGGGGGACGGGGACGACTCCCATTAACCCCTGACTATACCGGGGATACGCTTATCACAATGCCTTACTGGTCTGTGCTGAAGCAGGGAATTCTGGCAGCCAAGTGGCTTGACCTTTATTAGTGAGCCTGGTTACCCCCTCTAGGAACCACAGACTTAGAAATCGCCAGCTCATATAAAGTGCATAAAATAAATTTATATATATATACCCTTATACACCATTTTCATAAAAAATATCACAAAATTCTTCTAAGTCCCTCGGGAAGAGTGAAAGACGCGCACGTTCATTTTTAGAGCTCCTAGACCTTCCTATAAGAAGTTAGCCAAAAAGTAGCTTCGAAAAACGCTTAGGTTAAGTCTCAGAGTTGCATCTAATGTACCAAAGCTGGAATTAGACATAATTTCACTCTCACAACATTATGGCTGGTTGGAGACAGTCCGAACCACAAGTACTGGGTCCATGGTTCTGGGCGTATACTGGGGGGACGGGGACGACTCCCATTAACCCCTGACTATACCGGGGATACGCTTATCACAATGCCTTACTGGTCTGTGCTGAAGCAGGGCATTCTGGCAGCCAAGTGGCTTGACCTTTATTAGTGAGCCTGGTTACCCCCTCTCGGAACCACAAACTTAGAAATCGCCAGCTCATATACAGTGCATAAAATAAATTTATATATATATACCCTTATACACCATTTTAATAAAAAATATCACAAAATTCTTCTAAGTCCCTCGGGAAGAGTGAAAGACGCGCACGTTCATTTTCAGAGCTCCTAGACCTTCCTATAAGAAGTTAGCCAAAAAGTAGCTTCGAAAAACGCTTAGGTTAAGTTTCAGAGTTGCTTCTCATGTACCAAAGCTGGACTTAGACATAATTTCACTCTCACAACATTATGGCTGGTTGGAGACAGTCCGAACCACAAATACCGGGTCCATGGTTCTGGGCGTATACTGGGGGGACGGGGACGACTCCCATTAACCCCTGACTATACCGGGGATACGCTTATCACAATGCCTTACTGGTCTGTGCTGAAGCAGGGCATTCTGGCAGCCAAGTGGCTTGACCTTTATTAGTGAGCCTGGTTACCCCCTCTCGGAACCACAGACTTAGAAATCGCCAGCTCATATACAGTGCATAAAATAAATTTATATATATATACCCTTATTCACCATTTTAATAAAAAATATCACAAAATTCTTCTAAGTCCCTCGGGAAGAGTGAAAGACGCGCACGTTCATTTTCAGAGCTCCTAGACCTTCCTATAAGAAGTTAGCCAAAAAGTAGCTTCGAAAAACGCTTAGGTTAAGTTTCAGAGTTGCTTCTAATGTACCGAAGCTGGAATTAGACATAATTTCACTCTCACAACATTATGGCTGGTTGGAGACAGTCCGAACCACAAGTACTGGGTCCATGGTTCTGGGCGTATACTGGGGGGACGGGGACGACTCCCATTAACCCCTGACTATACCGGGGATACGCTTATCACAATGCCTTACTGGTCTGTGCTGAAGCAGGGCATTCTGGCAGCCAAGTGGCTTGACCTTTATTAGTGAGCCTGGTTACCCCCTCTCGGAACCACAGACTTAGAAATCGCCAGCTCATATAAAGTGCATAAAATAAATTTATATATATATACCCTTATACACCATTTTAATAAAAAATATCACAAAATTCTTCTAAGTCCCTCGGGAAGAGTGAAAGACGCGCACGTTCATTTTCAGAGCTCCTAGATCTTCCTATAAGAAGTTAGCCAAAAAGTAGCTTCGAAAAACGCTTAGGTTAAGTCTCAGAGTTGCATCTAATGTACCAAAGCTGGACTTAGACATAATTTCACTCTCACAACATTATGGCTGGTTGGAGACAGTCCGAACCACAAATACCGGGTCCATGGTTCTGGCCATATACTGGGGGGACGGGGACGACTCCCATTAACCCCTGACTATACCGGGGATACGCTTATCACAATGCCTTACTGGTCTGTGCTGAAGCAGGGCATTCTGGCAGCCAAGTGGCTTGACCTTTATTAGTGAGCCTGGTTACCCCCTCTCGGAACCACAGACTTAGAAATCGCCAGCTCATATAAAGTGCATAAAATAAATTTATATATATATACCCTTATACACCATTTTAATAAAAAATATCACAAAATTCTTCTAAGTCCCTCGGGAAGAGTGAAAGACGCGCACGTTCATTTTCAGAGCTCCTAGACCTTCCTATAAGAAGTTAGCCAAAAAGTAGCTTCGAAAAACGCTTAGGTTAAGTTTCAGAGTTGCTTCTAATGTACCGAAGCTGGACTTAGACATAATTTCACTCTCACAACATTATGGCTGGTTGGAGACAGTCCGAACCACAAGTACCGGGTCCATGGTTCTGGGCGTATACTGGGGGGACGGGGACGACTCCCATTAACCCCTGACTATACCGGGGATACGCTTATCACAATGCCTTACTGGTCTGTGCTGAAGCAGGGCATTCTGGCAGCCAAGTGGCTTGACCTTTATTAGTGAGCCTGGTTACCCCCTCTCGGAACCACAGACTTAGAAATCGCCAGCTCATATAAAGTGCATAAAATAAATTTATATATATATACCCTTATACACCATTTTAATAAAAAATATCACAAAATTCTTCTAAGTCCCTCGGGAAGAGTGAAAGACGCGCACGTTCATTTTCAGAGCTCCTAGACCTTCCTATAAGAAGTTAGCCAAAAAGTAGCTTCGAAAAACGCTTAGGTTAAGTTTCAGAGTTGCTTCTAATGTACCGAAGCTGGACTTAGACATAATTTCACTCTCACAACATTATGGCTGGTTGGAGACAGTCCGAACCACAAATACCGGGTCCATGGTTCTGGCCATATACTGGGGGGACGGGGACGACTCCCATTAACCCCTGACTATACCGGGGATACGCTTATCACAATGCCTTACTGGTCTGTGCTGAAGCAGGGCATTCTGGCAGCCAAGTGGCTTGACCTTTATTAGTGAGCCTGGTTACCCCCTCTCGGAACCACAGACTTAGAAATCGCCAGCTCATATACAGTGCATAAAATAAATTTATATATATACCCTTATTCACCATTTTAATAAAAAATATCACAAAATTCTTCTAAGTCCCTCGGGAAGAGTGAAAGACGCGCACGTTCATTTTCAGAGCTCCTAGACCTTCCTATAAGAAGTTAGCCAAAAAGTAGCTTCGAAAAACGCTTAGGTTAAGTTTCAGAGTTGCTTCTAATGTACCGAAGCTGGACTTAGACATAATTTCACTCTCACAACATTATGGCTGGTTGGAGACAGTCCGAACCACAAATACCGGGTCCATGGTTCTGGCCATATACTGGGGGGACGGGGACGACTCCCATTAACCCCTGACTATACCGGGGATACGCTTATCACAATGCCTTACTGGTCTGTGCTGAAGCAGGGCATTCTGGCAGCCAAGTGACTTGACCTTTATTAGTGAGCCTGGTTACCCCCTCTCGGAACCACAAACTTAGAAATCGCCAGCTCATATACAGTGCATAAAATAAATTTATATATATATACCCTTATTCACCATTTTAATAAAAAATATCACAAAATTCTTCTAAGTCCCTCGGGAAGAGTGAAAGACGCGCACGTTCATTTTCAGAGCTCCTAGACCTTCCTATAAGAAGTTAGCCAAAAAGTAGCTTCGAAAAACGCTTAGGTTAAGTTTCAGAGTTGCTTCTAATGTACCGAAGCTGGAATTAGACATAATTTCACTCTCACAACATTATGGCTGGTTGGAGACAGTCCGAACCACAAGTACTGGGTCCATGGTTCTGGGCGTATACTGGGGGGACGGGGACGACTCCCATTAACCCCTGACTATACCGGGGATACGCTTATCACAATGCCTTACTGGTCTGTGCTGAAGCAGGGCATTCTGGCAGCCAAGTGGCTTGACCTTTATTAGTGAGCCTGGTTACCCCCTCTCGGAACCACAGACTTAGAAATCGCCAGCTCATATAAAGTGCATAAAATAAATTTATATATATATATACCCTTATACACCATTTTAATAAAAAATATCACAAAATTCTTCTAAGTCCCTCGGGAAGAGTGAAAGACGCGCACGTTCATTTTCAGAGCTCCTAGACCTTCCTACAGTATAAGAAGTTAGCCAAAAAGTAGCTTCGAAAAACGCTTAGGTTAAGTTTCAGAGTTGCTTCTAATGTACCGAAGCTGGAATTAGACATAATTTCACTCTCACAACATTATGGCTGGTTGGAGACAGTCCGAACCACAAGTACTGGGTCCATGGTTCTGGGCGTATACTGGGGGGACGGGGACGACTCCCATTAACCCCTGACTATACCGGGGATACGCTTATCACAATGCCTTACTGGTCTGTGCTGAAGCAGGGCATTCTGGCAGCCAAGTGGCTTGACCTTTATTAGTGAGCCTGGTTACCCCCTCTCGGAACCACAGACTTAGAAATCGCCAGCTCATATAAAGTGCATAAAATAAATTTATATATATATATACCCTTATACACCATTTTAATAAAAAATATCACAAAATTCTTCTAAGTCCCTCGGGAAGAGTGAAAGACGCGCACGTTCATTTTCAGAGCTCCTAGACCTTCCTATAAGAAGTTAGCCAAAAAGTAGCTTCGAAAAACGCTTAGGTAAATTTTCAGAGTTGCATCTAATGTACCGAAGCTGGACTTAGACATAATTTCACTCTCACAACATTATGGCTGGTTGGAGACAGTCCGAACCACAAATACCGGGTCCATGGTTCTGGCCATATACTGGGGGGACGGGGACGACTCCCATTAACCCCTGACTATACCGGGGATATGCTTATCACAATGCCTTACTGGTCTGTGCTGAAGCAGGGCATTCTGGCAGCCAAGTGGCTTGACCTTTATTAGTGAGCCTGGTTACCCCCTCTCGGAACCACAGACTTAGAAATCGCCAGCTCATATACAGTGCATAAAATATATTTATATATATACCCTTATACACCATTTTAATAAAAAATATCACAAAATTCTTCTAAGTCCCTCGGGAAGAGTGAAAGACGCGCACGTTCATTTTCAGAGCTCCTAGACCTTCCTATAAGAAGTAAGCCAAAAAGTAGCTTCGAAAAACGCTTAGGTTAAGTTTCAGAGTTGCATCTAATGTACCGAAGCTGGACTTAGACATAATTTCACTCTCACAACATTATGGCTGGTTGGAGACAGTCCGAACCACAAATACCGGGTCCATGGTTCTGGCCATATACTGGGGGGACGGGGACGACTCCCATTAACCTCTGACTATACCGGGGATACGCTTATCACAATGCCTTTCTGGTCTGTGCTGAAGCAGGGCATTCTGGCAGCCAATTGGCTTGACTTTTATTAGTGAGCCTGGTTACCCCCTCTCGGAACCACAGACTTAGAAATCGCCAGCTCATATACATGCATAAAATATATTTATATATATACCCTTATACACCATTTTAATAAAAAATATCACAAAATTCTTCTAAGTCCCTCGGGAAGAGTGAAAGACGCGCACGTTCATTTTCAGAGCTCCTAGACCTTCCTATAAGAAGTTAGCCAAAAAGTAGCTTCGAAAAACGCTTAGGTTAAGTTTCAGAGTTGCATCTAATGTACCGAAGCTGGACTTAGACATAATTTCACTCTCACAACATTATGGCTGGTTGGAGACAGTCCGAACCACAAATACCGGGTCCATGGTTCTGGCCATATACTGGGGGGACGGGGACGACTCCCATTAACCTCTGACTATACCGGGGATACGCTTATCACAATGCCTTTCTGGTCTGTGCTGAAGCAGGGCATTCTGGCAGCCAATTGGCTTGACTTTTATTAGTGAGCCTGGTTACCCCCTCTCGGAACCACAGACTTAGAAATCGCCAGCTCATATACATGCATAAAATATATTTATATATATACCCTTATACACCATTTTAATAAAAAATATCACAAAATTCTTCTAAGTCCCTCGGGAAGAGTGAAAGACGCGCACGTTCATTTTCAGAGCTCCTAGACCTTCCTATAAGAAGTTAGCCAAAAAGTAGCTTCGAAAAACGCTTAGGTAAATTTTCAGAGTTGCATCTAATGTACCGAAGCTGGACTTAGACATAATTTCACTCTCACAACATTATGGCTGGTTGGAGACAGTCCGAACCACAAATACCGGGTCCATGGTTCTGGCCATATACTGGGGGGACGGGGACGACTCCCATTAACCCCTGACTATACCGGGGATATGCTTATCACAATGCCTTACTGGTCTGTGCTGAAGCAGGGCATTCTGGCAGCCAAGTGGCTTGACCTTTATTAGTGAGCCTGGTTACCCCCTCTCGGAACCACAGACTTAGAAATCGCCAGCTCATATACAGTGCATAAAATATATTTATATATATACCCTTATACACCATTTTAATAAAAAATATCACAAAATTCTTCTAAGTCCCTCGGGAAGAGTGAAAGACGCGCACGTTCATTTTCAGAGCTCCTAGACCTTCCTATAAGAAGTTAGCCAAAAAGTAGCTTCGAAAAACGCTTAGGTTAAGTTTCAGAGTTGCTTCTAATGTACCAAAGCTGGACTTAGACATAATTTCACTCTCACAACATTATGGCTGGTTGGAGACAGTCCGAACCACAAGTACCGGGTCCATGGTTCTGGGCGTATACTGGGGGGACGGGGACGACTCCCATTAACCCCTGACTATACCGGGGATACGCTTATCACAATGCCTTACTGGTCTGTGCTGAAGCAGGGCATTCTGGCATCCAAGTGGCTTGACCTTTATTAGTGAGCCTGGTTACCCCCTCTCGGAACCACAGACTTAGAAATCGCCAGCTCATATACAGTGCATAAAATATATTTATATATATACCCTTATACACCATTTTAATAAAAAATATCACAAAATTCTTCTAAGTCCCTCGGGAAGAGTGAAAGACGCGCACGTTCATTTTCAGAGCTCCTAGACCTTCCTATAAGAAGTTAGCCAAAAAGTAGCTTCGAAAAACGCTTAGGTTAAGTTTCAGAGTTGCATCTAATGTACCGAAGCTGGACTTAGACATAATTTCACTCTCACAACATTATGGCTGGTTGGAGACAGTCCGAACCACAATTACCGGGTCCATGGTTCTGGGCGTATACTGGGGGGACGGGGACGACTCCCATTAACCCCTGACTATACCGGGGATACGCTTATCACAATGCCTTTCTGGTCTGTGCTGAAGCAGGGCATTCTGGCAGCCAATTGGCTTGACTTTTATTAGTGAGCCTGGTTACCCCCTCTCGTAACCACAGACTTAGAAATCGCCAGCTCATATACAGTGCATAAAATATATTTATATATATACCCTTATACATCATTTTAATAAAAAATATCACAAAATTCTTCTAAGTCCCTCAGGAAGAGTGAAAGACGCGCACGTTCATTTTCAGTGCTCCTAGACATTCCTATAAGAAGTTAGCCAAAAAGTAGCTTCGAAAAACGCTTAGGTTAAGTTTCAGAGTTGCTTCTAATGTACCAAAGCTGGACTTAGACATAATTTCACTCTCACAACATTATGGCTGGTTGGAGACAGTCCGAACCACAAGTACCGGGTCCATGGTTCTGGGCGTATACTGGGGGGACGGGGACGACTCCCATTAACCCCTGACTATACCGGGGATACGCTTATCACAATGCCTTACTGGTCTGTGCTGAAGCAGGGCATTCTGGCATCCAAGTGGCTTGACCTTTATTAGTGAGTCTGGTTACCCCCTCTCGGAACCACAGACTTAGAAATCGCCAGCTCATATACATGCATAAAATAGATTTATATATATACCCTTATACACCATTTTAATAAAAAATATCACAAAATTCTTCTAAGTCTCTCGGGAAGAGTGAAAGACGCGCACGTTCATTTTCAGAGCTCCTAGACATTCCTATAAGAAGTTAGCAAAAAAGTACCTTCGAAAAACGCTTAGGTTAAGTTTCAGAGTTGCTTCTAATGTACCGAAGCTGGACTTAGACATAATTTCACTCTCACAACATTATGGCTGGTTGGAGACAGTCCGAACCACAAATACCGGGTCCATGGTTCTGGCCATATACTGGTTGGACGGGGACGACTCCCATTAACCTCTGACTATACCGGGGATACGCTTATCACAATGCCTTTCTGGTCTGTGCTGAAGCAGGGCATTCTGGCAGCCAATTGGCTTGACTTTTATTAGTGAGCCTGGTTACCCCCTCTCGTAACCACAGACTTAGAAATCGCCAGCTCATATACAGTGCATAAAATATATTTATATATATACCCTTATACATCATTTTAATAAAAAATATCACAAAATTCTTCTAAGTCCCTCAGGAAGAGTGAAAGACGCGCACGTTCATTTTCAGTGCTCCTAGACATTCCTATAAGAAGTTAGCCAAAAAGTAGCTTCGAAAAACGCTTAGGTTAAGTTTCAGAGTTGCTTCTAATGTACCAAAGCTGGACTTAGACATAATTTCACTCTCACAACATTATGGCTGGTTGGAGACAGTCCGAACCACAAGTACCGGGTCCATGGTTCTGGGCGTATAATGGGGGGACGGGGACGACTCCCATTAACCCCTGACTATACCGGGGATACGCTTATCACAATGCCTTACTGGTCTGTGCTGAAGCAGGGCATTCTGGCATCCAAGTGGCTTGACCTTTATTAGTGAGTCTGGTTACCCCCTCTCGGAACCACAGACTTAGAAATCGCCAGCTCATATACATGCATAAAATAGATTTATATATATACCCTTATACACCATTTTAATAAAAAATATCACAAAATTCTTCTAAGTCCCTCGGGAAGAGTGAAAGACGCGCACGTTCATTTTCAGTGCTCCTAGACATTCCTATAAGAAGTTAGCAAAAAAGTACCTTCGAAAAACGCTTAGGTTAAGTTTCAGAGTTGCTTCTAATGTACCGAAGCTGGACTTAGACATAATTTCACTCTCACAACATTATGGCTGGTTGGAGACAGTCCGAACCACAAATACCGGGTCCATGGTTCTGGCCATATACTGGGGGGACGGGGACGACTCCCATTAACCTCTGACTATACCGGGGATACGCTTATCACAATGCCTTTCTGGTCTGTGCTGAAGCAGGGCATTCTGGCAGCCAATTGGCTTGACTTTTATTAGTGAGTCTGGTTACCCCCTCTCGTAACCACAGACTTCGAAATCGCCAGCTCATATACAGTGCATAAAATATATTTATATATATACCCTTATACATCATTTTAATAAAAAATATCACAAAATTCTTCTAAGTCCCTCAGGAAGAGTGAAAGACGCGCACGTTCATTTTCAGTGCTCCTAGACATTCCTATAAGAAGTTAGCCAAAAAGTAGCTTCGAAAAACGCTTAGGTTAAGTTTCAGAGTTGCTTCTAATGTACCAAAGCTGGACTTAGACATAATTTCACTCTCACAACATTATGGCTGGTTGGAGACAGTCCGAACCACAAGTACCGGGTCCATGGTTCTGGGCGTATACTGGGGGGACGGGGACGACTCCCATTAACCCCTGACTATACCGGGGATACGCTTATCACAATGCCTTACTGGTCTGTGCTGAAGCAGGGCATTCTGGCATCAAAGTAGCTTGACCTTTATTAGTGAGCCTGGTTACCCCCTCTCGGAACCACAGACTTAGAAATCGCCAGCTCATATACAGTGCATAAAATATATTTATATATATACCCTTATACACCATTTAAATAAAAAATATCACAAAATTCTTCTAAGTCCCTCGGGAAGAGTGAAAGACGCGCACGTTCATTTTCAGAGCTCCTAGACCTTCCTATAAGAAGTTAGCCAAAAAGTAGCTTCGAAAAACGCTTAGGTTAAGTTTCAGAGGTACTTCTAATGTACCAAAGCTGGACTTAGACATAATTTCACTCTCACAACATTATGGCTGGTTGGAGACAGTCCGAACCACAAGTACCGGGTCCATGGTTCTGGGCGTATAATGGGGGGACGGGGACGACTCCCATTAACCCCTGACTATACCGGGGATACGCTTATCACAATGCCTTACTGGTCTGTGCTGAAGCAGGGCATTCTGGCATCCAAGTGGCTTGACCTTTATTAGTGAGTCTGGTTACCCCCTCTCGGAACCACAGACTTAGAAATCGCCAGCTCATATACATGCATAAAATAGATTTATATATATACCCTTATACACCATTTTAATAAAAAATATCACAAAATTCTTCTACGTCCCTCGGGAAGAGTGAAAGACGCGCACGTTCAGAGCTCCTAGACCTTCCTATAAGAAGTTAGCCAAAAAGTAGCTTCGAAAAACGCTTAGGTTAAGTTTCAGAGTTGCATCTAATGTACCGAAGCTGGACTTAGACATAATTTCACTCTCACAACATTATGGCTGGTTGGAGACAGTCCGAACCACAAATACCGGGTCCATGGTTCTGGCCATATACTGGGGGGACGGGAACGACTCCCATTAACCCCTGACTATACCGGGGATACGCTTATCACAATGCCTTTCTGGTCTGTGCTGAAGCAGGGCATTCTGGCAGCCAATTGGCTTGACTTTTATTAGTGAGCCTGGTTACCCCCTCTCGTAACCACAGACTTAGAAATCGCCAGCTCATATACAGTGCATAAAATATATTTATATATATACCCTTATACATCATTTTAATAAAAAATATCACAAAATTCTTCTAAGTTCCTCAGGAAGAGTGAAAGACGCGCACGTTCATTTTCAGTGATCCTAGACATTCCTATAAGAAGTTAGCCAAAAAGTAGCTTCGAAAAACGCTTAGGTTAAGTTTCAGAGTTGCTTCTAATGTACCAAAGCTGGACTTAGACATAATTTCACTCTCACAACATTATGGCTGGTTGGAGACAGTCCGAACCACAAGTACCGGGTCCATGGTTCTGGGCGTATACTGGGGGGACGGGGACGACTCCCATTAACCCCTGACTATACCGGGGATACGCTTATCACAATGCCTTACTGGTCTGTGCTGAAGCAGGGCATTCTGGCATCAAAGTAGCTTGACCTTTATTAGTGAGCCTGGTTACCCCCTCTCGGAACCACAGACTTAGAAATCGCCAGCTCATATACAGTGCATAAAATATATTTATATATATACCCTTATACACCATTTAAATAAAAAATATCACAAAATTCTTCTAAGTCCCTCGGGAAGAGTGAAAGACGCGCACGTTCATTTTCAGAGCTCCTAGACCTTCCTATAAGAAGTTAGCCAAAAAGTAGCTTCGAAAAACGCTTAGGTTAAGTTTCAGAGGTACTTCTAATGTACCAAAGCTGGACTTAGACATAATTTCACTCTCACAACATTATGGCTGGTTGGAGACAGTCCGAACCACAAGTACCGGGTCCATGGTTCTGGGCGTATAATGGGGGGACGGGGACGACTCCCATTAACCCCTGACTATACCGGGGATACGCTTATCACAATGCCTTACTGGTCTGTGCTGAAGCAGGGCATTCTGGCAGCCAAGTGGCTTGACCTTTATTAGTGAGCCTGGTTACCCCCTCTCGGAACCACAGACTTAGAAATCGCCAGCTCATATAAAGTGCATAAAATAAATTTATATATATATACCCTTATACACCATTTTAATAAAAAATATCACAAAATTCTTCTAAGTCCCTCGAGAAGAGTGAAAGACGCGCACGTTCATTTTCAGAGCTCCTAGACCTTCCTATAAGAAGTTAGCCAAAAAGTAGCTTCGAAAAACGCTTAGGTTAAGTTTCAGAGTTGCTTCTAATGTACCGAAGCTGGAATTAGACATAATTTCACTCTCACAACATTATGGCTGGTTGGAGACAGTCCGAACCACAAGTACTGGGTCCATGGTTCTGGGCGTATACTGGGGGGACGGGGACGACTCCCATTAACCCCTGACTATACCGGGGATACGCTTATCACAATGCCTTACTGGTCTGTGCTGAAGCAGGGAATTCTGGCAGCCAAGTGGCTTGACCTTTATTAGTGAGCCTGGTTACCCCCTCTCGGAACCACAGACTTAGAAATCGCCAGCTCATATAAAGTGCATAAAATAAATTTATATATATATACCCTTATACACCATTTTCATAAAAAATATCACAAAATTCTTCTAAGTCCCTCGGGAAGAGTGAAAGACGCGCACGTTCATTTTTAGAGCTCCTAGACCTTCCTATAAGAAGTTAGCCAAAAAGTAGCTTCGAAAAACGCTTAGGTTAAGTCTCAGAGTTGCATCTAATGTACCAAAGCTGGAATTAGACATAATTTCACTCTCACAACATTATGGCTGGTTGGAGACAGTCCGAACCACAAGTACTGGGTCCATGGTTCTGGGCGTATACTGGGGGGACGGGGACGACTCCCATTAACCCCTGACTATACCGGGGATACGCTTATCACAATGCCTTACTGGTCTGTGCTGAAGCAGGGCATTCTGGCAGCCAAGTGGCTTGACCTTTATTAGTGAGCCTGGTTACCCCCTCTCGGAACCACAAACTTAGAAATCGCCAGCTCATATACAGTGCATAAAATAAATTTATATATATATACCCTTATACACCATTTTAATAAAAAATATCACAAAATTCTTCTAAGTCCCTCGGGAAGAGTGAAAGACGCGCACGTTCATTTTCAGAGCTCCTAGACCTTCCTATAAGAAGTTAGCCAAAAAGTAGCTTCGAAAAACGCTTAGGTTAAGTTTCAGAGTTGCTTCTCATGTACCAAAGCTGGACTTAGACATAATTTCACTCTCACAACATTATGGCTGGTTGGAGACAGTCCGAACCACAAATACCGGGTCCATGGTTCTGGGCGTATACTGGGGGGACGGGGACGACTCCCATTAACCCCTGACTATACCGGGGATACGCTTATCACAATGCCTTACTGGTCTGTGCTGAAGCAGGGCATTCTGGCAGCCAAGTGGCTTGACCTTTATTAGTGAGCCTGGTTACCCCCTCTCGGAACCACAGACTTAGAAATCGCCAGCTCATATAAAGTGCATAAAATAAATTTATATATATATACCCTTATACACCATTTTAATAAAAAATATCACAAAATTCTTCTAAGTCCCTCGGGAAGAGTGAAAGACGCGCACGTTCATTTTCAGAGCTCCTAGACCTTCCTATAAGAAGTTAGCCAAAAAGTAGCTTCGAAAAACGCTTAGGTTAAGTTTCAGAGTTGCTTCTAATGTACCGAAGCTGGAATTAGACATAATTTCACTCTCACAACATTATGGCTGGTTGGAGACAGTCCGAACCACAAGTACTGGGTCCATGGTTCTGGGCGTATACTGGGGGGACGGGGACGACTCCCATTAACCCCTGACTATACCGGGGATACGCTTATCACAATGCCTTACTGGTCTGTGCTGAAGCAGGGAATTCTGGCAGCCAAGTGGCTTGACCTTTATTAGTGAGCCTGGTTACCCCCTCTCGGAACCACAGACTTAGAAATCGCCAGCTCATATAAAGTGCATAAAATAAATTTATATATATATACCCTTATACACCATTTTCATAAAAAATATCACAAAATTCTTCTAAGTCCCTCGGGAAGAGTGAAAGACGCGCACGTTCATTTTTAGAGCTCCTAGACCTTCCTATAAGAAGTTAGCCAAAAAGTAGCTTCGAAAAACGCTTAGGTTAAGTCTCAGAGTTGCATCTAATGTACCAAAGCTGGAATTAGACATAATTTCACTCTCACAACATTATGGCTGGTTGGAGACAGTCCGAACCACAAGTACTGGGTCCATGGTTCTGGGCGTATACTGGGGGGACGGGGACGACTCCCATTAACCCCTGACTATACCGGGGATACGCTTATCACAATGCCTTACTGGTCTGTGCTGAAGCAGGGCATTCTGGCAGCCAAGTGGCTTGACCTTTATTAGTGAGCCTGGTTACCCCCTCTCGGAACCACAAACTTAGAAATCGCCAGCTCATATACAGTGCATAAAATAAATTTATATATATATACCCTTATACACCATTTTAATAAAAAATATCACAAAATTCTTCTAAGTCCCTCGGGAAGAGTGAAAGACGCGCACGTTCATTTTCAGAGCTCCTAGACCTTCCTATAAGAAGTTAGCCAAAAAGTAGCTTCGAAAAACGCTTAGGTTAAGTTTCAGAGTTGCTTCTCATGTACCAAAGCTGGACTTAGACATAATTTCACTCTCACAACATTATGGCTGGTTGGAGACAGTCCGAACCACAAATACCGGGTCCATGGTTCTGGGCGTATACTGGGGGGACGGGGACGACTCCCATTAACCCCTGACTATACCGGGGATACGCTTATCACAATGCCTTACTGGTCTGTGCTGAAGCAGGGCATTCTGGCAGCCAAGTGGCTTGACCTTTATTAGTGAGCCTGGTTACCCCCTCTCGGAACCACAGACTTAGAAATCGCCAGCTCATATACAGTGCATAAAATAAATTTATATATATATACCCTTATTCACCATTTTAATAAAAAATATCACAAAATTCTTCTAAGTCCCTCGGGAAGAGTGAAAGACGCGCACGTTCATTTTCAGAGCTCCTAGACCTTCCTATAAGAAGTTAGCCAAAAAGTAGCTTCGAAAAACGCTTAGGTTAAGTTTCAGAGTTGCATCTAATGTACCGAAGCTGGACTTAGACATAATTTCACTCTCACAACATTATGGCTGGTTGGAGACAGTCCAAACCACAAATACCGGGTCCATGGTTCTGGGCGTATACTGGGGGGACGGGGACGACTCCCATTAACCCCTGACTATACCGGGGATACGCTTATCACAATGCCTTTCTGGTCTGTGCTGAAGCAGGGCATTCTGGCAGCCAATTGGCTTGACTTTTATTAGTGAGCCTGGTTACCCCCTCTCGGAACCACAGACTTAGAAATCGCCAGCTCATATACAGTGCATAAAATATATTTATATATATCACCTTATACACCATTTTAATAAAAAATATCACAAAATTCTTCTAAGTCCCTCGGGAAGAGTGAAAGACGCGCACGTTCATTTTCAGAGCTCCTAGACCTTCCTATAAGAAGATAGCCAAAAAGTAGCTTCGAAAAACGCTTAGGTAAATTTTCAGAGTTGCATCTAATGTACCGAAGCTGGACTTAGACATAATTTCACTCTCACAACATTATGGCTGGTTGGAGACAGTCCGAACCACAAATACCGGGTCCATGGTTCTGGCCATATACTGGGGGGACGGGGACGACTCCCATTAACCCCTGACTATACCGGGGATATGCTTATCACAATGCCTTACTGGTCTGTGCTGAAGCAGGGCATTCTGGCAGCCAAGTGGCTTGACCTTTATTAGTGAGCCTGGTTACCCCCTCTCGGAACCACAGACTTAGAAATCGCCAGCTCATATACAGTGCATAAAATATATTTATATATATACCCTTATACACCATTTTAATAAAAAATATCACAAAATTCTTCTAAGTCCCTCGGGAAGAGTGAAAGACGCGCACGTTCATTTTCAGAGCTCCTAGACCTTCCTATAAGAAGTAAGCCAAAAAGTAGCTTCGAAAAACGCTTAGGTTAAGTTTCAGAGTTGCATCTAATGTACCGAAGCTGGACTTAGACATAATTTCACTCTCACAACATTATGGCTGGTTGGAGACAGTCCGAACCACAAATACCGGGTCCATGGTTCTGGCCATATACTGGGGGGACGGGGACGACTCCCATTAACCTCTGACTATACCGGGGATACGCTTATCACAATGCCTTTCTGGTCTGTGCTGAAGCAGGGCATTCTGGCAGCCAATTGGCTTGACTTTTATTAGTGAGCCTGGTTACCCCCTCTCGGAACCACAGACTTAGAAATCGCCAGCTCATATACATGTATAAAATATATTTATATATATACCCTTATACACCATTTTAATAAAAAATATCACAAAATTCTTCTAAGTCCCTCGGAAAGAGTGAAAGACGCGCACGTTCATTTTCAGAGCTCCTAGACCTTCCTATAAGAAGTTAGCCAAAAAGTAGCTTCGAAAAACGCTTAGGTTAAGTTTCAGAGTTGCATCTAATGTACCGAAGCTGGACTTAGACATAATTTCACTCTCACAACATTATGGCTGGTTGGAGACAGTCCAAACCACAAATACCGGGTCCATGGTTCTGGGCGTATACTGGGGGGACGGGGACGACTCCCATTAACCCCTGACTATACCGGGGATACGCTTATCACAATGCCTTTCTGGTCTGTGCTGAAGCAGGGCATTCTGGCAGCCAATTGGCTTGACTTTTATTAGTGAGCCTGGTTACCCCCTCTCGGAACCACAGACTTAGAAATCGCCAGCTCATATACATGTATAAAATATATTTATATATATACCCTTATACACCATTTTAATAAAAAATATCACAAAATTCTTCTAAGTCCCTCGGAAAGAGTGAAAGACGCGCACGTTCATTTTCAGAGCTCCTAGACCTTCCTATAAGAAGTTAGCCAAAAAGTAGCTTCGAAAAACGCTTAGGTTAAGTTTCAGAGTTGCATCTAATGTACCGAAGCTGGACTTAGACATAATTTCACTCTCACAACATTATGGCTGGTTGGAGACAGTCCAAACCACAAATACCGGGTCCATGGTTCTGGGCGTATACTGGGGGGACGGGGACGACTCCCATTAACCCCTGACTATACCGGGGATACGCTTATCACAATGCCTTTCTGGTCTGTGCTGAAGCAGGGCATTCTGGCAGCCAATTGGCTTGACTTTTATTAGTGAGCCTGGTTACCCCCTCTCGGAACCACAGACTTAGAAATCGCCAGCTCATATAAAGTGCATAAAATAAATTTATATATATATACCCTTATACACCATTTTAATAAAAAATATCACAAAATTCTTCTAAGTCCCTCGGGAAGAGTGAAAGACGCGCACGTTCATTTTCAGAGCTCCTAGACCTTCCTATAAGAAGTTAGCCAAAAAGTAGCTTCGAAAAACGCTTAGGTTAAGTTTCAGAGTTGCTTATAATGTACCGAAGCTGGACTTAGACATAATTTCACTCTCACAACATTATGGCTGGTTGGAGACAGTCCGAACCACAAATACCGGGTCCATGGTTCTGGCCATATACTGGGGGGACGGGGACGACTCCCATTAACCCCTGACTATACCGGGGATACGCTTATCACAATGCCTTACTGGTCTGTGCTGAAGCAGGGCATTCTGGCAGCCAAGTGGCTTGACCTTTATTAGTGAGCCTGGTTACCCCCTCTCGGAACCACAGACTTAGAAATCGCCAGCTCATATAAAGTGCATAAAATAAATTTATATATATATACCCTTATACACCATTTTAATAAAAAATATCACAAAATTCTTCTAAGTCCCTCGGGAAGAGTGAAAGACGCGCACGTTCATTTTCAGAGCTCCTAGACCTTCCTATAAGAAGTTAGCCAAAAAGTAGCTTCGAAAAACGCTTAGGTTAAGTTTCAGAGTTGCTTCTAATGTACCGAAGCTGGAATTAGACATAATTTCACTCTCACAACATTATGGCTGGTTGGAGACAGTCCGAACCACAAGTACTGGGTCCATGGTTCTGGGCGTATACTGGGGGGACGGGGACGACTCCCATTAACCCCTGACTATACCGGGGATACGCTTATCACAATGCCTTACTGGTCTGTGCTGAAGCAGGGAATTCTGGCAGCCAAGTGGCTTGACCTTTATTAGTGAGCCTGGTTACCCCCTCTCGGAACCACAGACTTAGAAATCGCCAGCTCATATAAAGTGCATAAAATAAATTTATATATATATACCCTTATACACCATTTTCATAAAAAATATCACAAAATTCTTCTAAGTCCCTCGGGAAGAGTGAAAGACGCGCACGTTCATTTTCAGGGCTCCTAGACCTTCCTATAAGAAGTTAGCCAAAAAGTAGCTTCGAAAAACGCTTAGGTTAAGTCTCAGAGTTGCATCTAATGTACCAAAGCTGGACTTAGACATAATTTCACTCTCACAACATTATGGCTGGTTGGAGACAGTCCGAACCACAAGTACCGGGTCCATGGTTCTGGGCGTATACTGGGGGGACGGGGACGACTCCCATTAACCCCTGACTATACCGGGGATACGCTTATCACAATGCCTTACTGGTCTGTGCTGAAGCAGGGCATTCTGGCAGCCAAGTGGCTTGACCTTTATTAGTGAGCCTGGTTACCCCCTCTCGGAACCACAAACTTAGAAATCGCCAGCTCATATACAGTGCATAAAATAAATTTATATATATATACCCTTATACACCATTTTAATAAAAAATATCACAAAATTCTTCTAAGTCCCTCGGGAAGAGTGAAAGACGCGCACGTTCATTTTCAGAGCTCCTAGACCTTCCTATAAGAAGTTAGCCAAAAAGTAGCTTCGAAAAACGCTTAGGTTAAGTTTCAGAGTTGCTTCTCATGTACCAAAGCTGGACTTAGACATAATTTCACTCTCACAACATTATGGCTGGTTGGAGACAGTCCGAACCACAAATACCGGGTCCATGGTTCTGGGCGTATACTGGGGGGACGGGGACGACTCCCATTAACCCCTGACTATACCGGGGATACGCTTATCACAATGCCTTACTGGTCTGTGCTGAAGCAGGGCATTCTGGCAGCCAAGTGGCTTGACCTTTATTAGTGAGCCTGGTTACCCCCTCTCGGAACCACAGACTTAGAAATCGCCAGCTCATATACAGTGCATAAAATAAATTTATATATATATACCCTTATTCACCATTTTAATAAAAAATATCACAAAATTCTTCTAAGTCCCTCGGGAAGAGTGAAAGACGCGCACGTTCATTTTCAGAGCTCCTAGACCTTCCTATAAGAAGTTAGCCAAAAAGTAGCTTCGAAAAACGCTTAGGTTAAGTCTCAGAGTTGCATCTAATGTACCAAAGCTGGACTTAGACATAATTTCACTCTCACAACATTATGGCTGGTTGGAGACAGTCCGAACCACAAATACCGGGTCCATGGTTCTGGCCATATACTGGGGGGACGGGGACGACTCCCATTAACCCCTGACTATACCGGGGATACGCTTATCACAATGCCTTACTGGTCTGTGCTGAAGCAGGGCATTCTGGCAGCCAAGTGGCTTGACCTTTATTAGTGAGCCTGGTTACCCCCTCTCGGAACCACAGACTTAGAAATCGCCAGCTCATATAAAGTGCATAAAATAAATTTATATATATATACCCTTATACACCATTTTAATAAAAAATATCACAAAATTCTTCTAAGTCCCTCGGGAAGAGTGAAAGACGCGCACGTTCATTTTCAGAGCTCCTAGACCTTCCTATAAGAAGTTAGCCAAAAAGTAGCTTCGAAAAACGCTTAGGTTAAGTTTCAGAGTTGCTTCTAATGTACCGAAGCTGGACTTAGACATAATTTCACTCTCACAACATTATGGCTGGTTGGAGACAGTCCGAACCACAAGTACCGGGTCCATGGTTCTGGGCGTATACTGGGGGGAAGGGGACGACTCCCATTAACCCCTGACTATACCGGGGATACGCTTATCACAATGCCTTACTGGTCTGTGCTGAAGCAGGGCATTCTGGCAGCCAAGTGGCTTGACCTTTATTAGTGAGCCTGGTTACCCCCTCTCGGAACCACAGACTTAGAAATCGCCAGCTCATATAAAGTGCATAAAATAAATTTATATATATATACCCTTATACACCATTTTAATAAAAAATATCACAAAATTCTTCTAAGTCCCTCGGGAAGAGTGAAAGACGCGCACGTTCATTTTCAGAGCTCCTAGACCTTCCTATAAGAAGTTAGCCAAAAAGTAGCTTCGAAAAACGCTTAGGTTAAGTTTCAGAGTTGCTTCTAATGTACCGAAGCTGGACTTAGACATAATTTCACTCTCACAACATTATGGCTGGTTGGAGACAGTCCGAACCACAAATACCGGGTCCATGGTTCTGGCCATATACTGGGGGGACGGGGACGACTCCCATTAACCTCTGACTATACCGGGGATACGCTTATCACAATGCCTTTCTGGTCTGTGCTGAAGCAGGGCATTCTGGCAGCCAATTGGCATGACTTTTATTAGTGAGCCTGGTTACCCCCTCTCGGAACCACAGACTTAGAAATCGCCAGCTCATATACATGCATAAAATATATTTATATATATACCCTTATACACCATTTTAATAAAAAATATCACAAAATTCTTCTAAGTCCCTCGGAAAGAGTGAAAGACGCGCACGTTCATTTTCAGAGCTCCTAGACCTTCCTATAAGAAGTTAGCCAAAAAGTAGCTTCGAAAAACGCTTAGGTTAAGTCTCAGAGTTGCATCTAATGTACCAAAGCTGGACTTAGACATAATTTCACTCTCACAACATTATGGCTGGTTGGAGACAGTCCGAACCACAAGTACCGGGTCCATGGTTCTGGGCGTATACTGGGGGGACGGGGACGACTCCCATTAACCCCTGACTATACCGGGGATACGCTTATCACAATGCCTTACTGGTCTGTGCTGAAGCAGGGCATTCTGGCAGCCAAGTGGCTTGACCTTTATTAGTGAGCCTGGTTACCCCCTCTCGGAACCACAAACTTAGAAATCGCCAGCTCATATACAGTGCATAAAATAAATTTATATATATATACCCTTATACACCATTTTAATAAAAAATATCACAAAATTCTTCTAAGTCCCTCGGGAAGAGTGAAAGACGCGCACGTTCATTTTCAGAGCTCCTAGACCTTCCTATAAGAAGTTAGCCAAAAAGTAGCTTCGAAAAACGCTTAGGTTAAGTTTCAGAGTTGCTTCTCATGTACCAAAGCTGGACTTAGACATAATTTCACTCTCACAACATTATGGCTGGTTGGAGACAGTCCGAACCACAAATACCGGGTCCATGGTTCTGGGCGTATACTGGGGGGACGGGGACGACTCCCATTAACCCCTGACTATACCGGGGATACGCTTATCACAATGCCTTACTGGTCTGTGCTGAAGCAGGGCATTCTGGCAGCCAAGTGGCTTGACCTTTATTAGTGAGCCTGGTTACCCCCTCTCGGAACCACAGACTTAGAAATCGCCAGCTCATATACAGTGCATAAAATAAATTTATATATATATACCCTTATTCACCATTTTAATAAAAAATATCACAAAATTCTTCTAAGTCCCTCGGGAAGAGTGAAAGACGCGCACGTTCATTTTCAGAGCTCCTAGACCTTCCTATAAGAAGTTAGCCAAAAAGTAGCTTCGAAAAACGCTTAGGTTAAGTTTCAGAGTTGCTTCTAATGTACCGAAGCTGGAATTAGACATAATTTCACTCTCACAACATTATGGCTGGTTGGAGACAGTCCGAACCACAAGTACTGGGTCCATGGTTCTGGGCGTATACTGGGGGGACGGGGACGACTCCCATTAACCCCTGACTATACCGGGGATACGCTTATCACAATGCCTTACTGGTCTGTGCTGAAGCAGGGCATTCTGGCAGCCAAGTGGCTTGACCTTTATTAGTGAGCCTGGTTACCCCCTCTCGGAACCACAGACTTAGAAATCGCCAGCTCATATAAAGTGCATAAAATAAATTTATATATATATACCCTTATACACCATTTTAATAAAAAATATCACAAAATTCTTCTAAGTCCCTCGGGAAGAGTGAAAGACGCGCACGTTCATTTTCAGAGCTCCTAGACCTTCCTATAAGAAGTTAGCCAAAAAGTAGCTTCGAAAAACGCTTAGGTTAAGTCTCAGAGTTGCATCTAATGTACCAAAGCTGGACTTAGACATAATTTCACTCTCACAACATTATGGCTGGTTGGAGACAGTCCGAACCACAAATACCGGGTCCATGGTTCTGGGCGTATACTGGGGGGACGGGGACGACTCCCATTAACCCCTGACTATACCGGGGATACGCTTATCACAATGCCTTACTGGTCTGTGCTGAAGCAGGGCATTCTGGCAGCCAAGTGGCTTGACCTTTATTAGTGAGCCTGGTTACCCCCTCTCGGAACCACAGACTTAGAAATCGCCAGCTCATATACAGTGCATAAAATAAATTTATATATATATACCCTTATTCACCATTTTAATAAAAAATATCACAAAATTCTTCTAAGTCCCTCGGGAAGAGTGAAAGACGCGCACGTTCATTTTCAGAGCTCCTAGACCTTCCTATAAGAAGTTAGCCAAAAAGTAGCTTCGAAAAACGCTTAGGTTAAGTTTCAGAGTTGCTTCTAATGTACCGAAGCTGGAATTAGACATAATTTCACTCTCACAACATTATGGCTGGTTGGAGACAGTCCGAACCACAAGTACTGGGTCCATGGTTCTGGGCGTATACTGGGGGGACGGGGACGACTCCCATTAACCCCTGACTATACCGGGGATACGCTTATCACAATGCCTTACTGGTCTGTGCTGAAGCAGGGCATTCTGGCAGCCAAGTGGCTTGACCTTTATTAGTGAGCCTGGTTACCCCCTCTCGGAACCACAGACTTAGAAATCGCCAGCTCATATAAAGTGCATAAAATAAATTTATATATATATACCCTTATACACCATTTTAATAAAAAATATCACAAAATTCTTCTAAGTCCCTCGGGAAGAGTGAAAGACGCGCACGTTCATTTTCAGAGCTCCTAGACCTTCCTATAAGAAGTTAGCCAAAAAGTAGCTTCGAAAAACGCTTAGGTTAAGTCTCAGAGTTGCATCTAATGTACCAAAGCTGGACTTAGACATAATTTCACTCTCACAACATTATGGCTGGTTGGAGACAGTCCGAACCACAAATACCGGGTCCATGGTTCTGGCCATATACTGGGGGGACGGGGACGACTCCCATTAACCCCTGACTATACCGGGGATACGCTTATCACAATGCCTTACTGGTCTGTGCTGAAGCAGGGCATTCTGGCAGCCAAGTGGCTTGACCTTTATTAGTGAGCCTGGTTACCCCCTCTCGGAACCACAGACTTAGAAATCGCCAGCTCATATAAAGTGCATAAAATAAATTTATATATATATACCCTTATACACCATTTTAATAAAAAATATCACAAAATTCTTCTAAGTCCCTCGGGAAGAGTGAAAGACGCGCACGTTCATTTTCAGAGCTCCTAGACCTTCCTATAAGAAGTTAGCCAAAAAGTAGCTTCGAAAAACGCTTAGGTTAAGTTTCAGAGTTGCTTCTAATGTACCGAAGCTGGACTTAGACATAATTTCACTCTCACAACATTATGGCTGGTTGGAGACAGTCCGAACCACAAGTACCGGGTCCATGGTTCTGGGCGTATACTGGGGGGAAGGGGACGACTCCCATTAACCCCTGACTATACCGGGGATACGCTTATCACAATGCCTTACTGGTCTGTGCTGAAGCAGGGCATTCTGGCAGCCAAGTGGCTTGACCTTTATTAGTGAGCCTGGTTACCCCCTCTCGGAACCACAGACTTAGAAATCGCCAGCTCATATAAAGTGCATAAAATAAATTTATATATATATACCCTTATACACCATTTTAATAAAAAATATCACAAAATTCTTCTAAGTCCCTCGGGAAGAGTGAAAGACGCGCACGTTCATTTTCAGAGCTCCTAGACCTTCCTATAAGAAGTTAGCCAAAAAGTAGCTTCGAAAAACGCTTAGGTTAAGTTTCAGAGTTGCTTCTAATGTACCGAAGCTGGACTTAGACATAATTTCACTCTCACAACATTATGGCTGGTTGGAGACAGTCCGAACCACAAATACCGGGTCCATGGTTCTTTCCATATACTGGGGGGACGGGGACGACTCCCATTAACCTCTGACTATACCGGGGATACGCTTATCACAATGCCTTTCTGGTCTGTGCTGAAGCAGGGCATTCTGGCAGCCAATTGGCATGACTTTTATTAGTGAGCCTGGTTACCCCCTCTCGGAACCACAGACTTAGAAATCGCCAGCTCATATACATGCATAAAATATATTTATATATATACCCTTATACACCATTTTAATAAAAAATATCACAAAATTCTTCTAAGTCCCTCGGAAAGAGTGAAAGACGCGCACGTTCATTTTCAGAGCTCCTAGACCTTCCTATAAGAAGTTAGCCAAAAAGTAGCTTCGAAAAACGCTTAGGTTAAGTTTCAGAGTTGCATCTAATGTACCGAAGCTGGACTTAGACATAATTTCACTCTCACAACATTATGGCTGGTTGGAGACAGTCCAAACCACAAATACCGGGTCCATGGTTCTGGGCGTATACTGGGGGGACGGGGACGACTCCCATTAACCCCTGACTATACCGGGGATACGCTTATCACAATGCCTTTCTGGTCTGTGCTGAAGCAGGGCATTCTGGCAGCCAATTGGCTTGACTTTTATTAGTGAGCCTGGTTACCCCCTCTCGTAACCACAGACTTAGAAATCGCCAGCTCATATACAGTGCATAAAATATATTTATATATATACCCTTATACATCATTTTAATAAAAAATATCACAAAATTCTTCTAAGTCCCTCAGGAAGAGTGAAAGACGCGCACGTTCATTTTCAGTGCTCCTAGACATTCCTATAAGAAGTTAGCCAAAAAGTAGCTTCGAAAAACGCTTAGGTTAAGTTTCAGAGTTGCTTCTAATGTACCAAAGCTGGACTTAGACATAATTTCACTCTCACAACATTATGGCTGGTTGGAGACAGTCCGAACCACAAGTACCGGGTCCATGGTTCTGGGCGTATACTGGGGGGACGGGGACGACTCCCATTAACCCCTGACTATACCGGGGATACGCTTATCACAATGCCTTACTGGTCTGTGCTGAAGCAGGGCATTCTGGCATCAAAGTAGCTTGACCTTTATTAGTGAGCCTGGTTACCCCCTCTCGGAACCACAGACTTAGAAATCGCCAGCTCATATACAGTGCATAAAATATATTTATATATATACCCTTATACACCATTTAAATAAAAAATATCACAAAATTCTTCTAAGTCCCTCGGGAAGAGTGAAAGACGCGCACGTTCATTTTCAGAGCTCCTAGACCTTCCTATAAGAAGTTAGCCAAAAAGTAGCTTCGAAAAACGCTTAGGTTAAGTTTCAGAGTTGCATCTAATGTACCGAAGCTGGACTTAGACATAATTTCACTCTCACAACATTATGGCTGGTTGGAGACAGTCCAAACCACAAATACCGGGTCCATGGTTCTGGGCGTATACTGGGGGGACGGTGGACGACTCCCATTAACCCCTGACTATACCGGGGATACGCTTATCACAATGCCTTTCTGGTCTGTGCTGAAGCAGGGCATTCTGGCAGCCAATTGGCTTGACTTTTATTAGTGAGCCTGGTTACCCCCTCTCGGAACCACAGACTTAGAAATCGCCAGCTCATATACAGTGCATAAAATATATTTATATATATCACCTTATACACCATTTTAATAAAAAATATCACAAAATTCTTCTAAGTCCCTCGGAAGAGTGAAAGACGCGCACGTTCATTTTCAGAGCTCCTAGACCTTCCTATAAGAAGTTAGCCAAAAAGTAGCTTCGAAAAACGCTTAGGTAAATTTTCAGAGTTGCATCTAATGTACCGAAGCTGGACTTAGACATAATTTCACTCTCACAACATTATGGCTGGTTGGAGACAGTCCAAACCACAAATACCGGGTCCATGGTTCTGGGCGTATACTGGGGGGACGGTGGACGACTCCCATTAACCCCTGACTATACCGGGGATACGCTTATCACAATGCCTTTCTGGTCTGTGCTGAAGCAGGGCATTCTGGCAGCCAATTGGCTTGACTTTTATTAGTGAGCCTGGTTACCCCCTCTCGGAACCACAGACTTAGAAATCGCCAGCTCATATACAGTGCATAAAATATATTTATATATATCACCTTATACACCATTTTAATAAAAAATATCACAAAATTCTTCTAAGTCCCTCGGGAAGAGTGAAAGACGCGCACGTTCATTTTCAGAGCTCCTAGACCTTCCTATAAGAAGTTAGCCAAAAAGTAGCTTCGAAAAACGCTTAGGTAAATTTTCAGAGTTGCATCTAATGTACCGAAGCTGGACTTAGACATAATTTCACTCTCACAACATTATGGCTGGTTGGAGACAGTCCGAACCACAAATACCGGGTCCATGGTTCTGGCCATATACTGGGGGGACGGGGACGACTCCCATTAACCCCTGACTATACCGGGGATATGCTTATCACAATGCCTTACTGGTCTGTGCTGAAGCAGGGCATTCTGGCAGCCAAGTGGCTTGACCTTTATTAGTGAGCCTGGTTACCCCCTCTCGGAACCACAGACTTAGAAATCGCCAGCTCATATACAGTGCATAAAATATATTTATATATATACCCTTATACACCATTTTAATAAAAAATATCACAAAATTCTTCTAAGTCCCTCGGGAAGAGTGAAAGACGCGCACGTTCATTTTCAGAGCTCCTAGACCTTCCTATAAGAAGTAAGCCAAAAAGTAGCTTCGAAAAACGCTTAGGTTAAGTTTCAGAGTTGCATCTAATGTACCGAAGCTGGACTTAGACATAATTTCACTCTCACAACATTATGGCTGGTTGGAGACAGTCCGAACCACAATTACCGGGTCCATGGTTCTGGCCATATACTGGGGGGACGGGGACGACTCCCATTAACCTCTGACTATACCGGGGATACGCTTATCACAATGCCTTTCTGGTCTGTGCTGAAGCAGGGCATTCTGGCAGCCAATTGGCTTGACTTTTATTAGTGAGCCTGGTTACCCCCTCTCGGAACCACAGACTTAGAAATCGCCAGCTCATATACATGCATAAAATATATTTATATATATACCCTTATACACCATTTTAATAAAAAATATCACAAAATTCTTCTAAGTCCCTCGGAAAGAGTGAAAGACGCGCACGTTCATTTTCAGAGCTCCTAGACCTTCCTATAAGAAGTTAGCCAAAAAGTAGCTTCGAAAAACGCTTAGGTTAAGTTTCAGAGTTGCATCTAATGTACCGAAGCTGGACTTAGACATAATTTCACTCTCACAACATTATGGCTGGTTGGAGACAGTCCAAACCACAAATACCGGGTCCATGGTTCTGGGCGTATACTGGGGGGACGGGGACGACTCCCATTAACCCCTGACTATACCGGGGATACGCTTATCACAATGCCTTTCTGGTCTGTGCTGAAGCAGGGCATTCTGGCAGCCAATTGGCTTGACTTTTATTAGTGAGCCTGGTTACCCCCTCTCGGAACCACAGACTTAGAAATCGCCAGCTCATATACAGTGCATAAAATATATTTATATATATACCCTTATACACCATTTTAATAAAAAATATCACAAAATTCTTCTAAGTCCCTCGGGAAGAGTGAAAGACGCGCACGTTCATTTTCAGAGCTCCTAGACCTTCCTATAAGAAGTTAGCCAAAAAGTAGCTTCGAAAAACGCTTAGGTAAATTTTCAGAGTTGCATCTAATGTACCGAAGCTGGACTTAGACATAATTTCACTCTCACAACATTATGGCTGGTTGGAGACAGTCCGAACCACAAGTACCGGGTCCATGGTTCTGGGCGTATACTGGGGGGACGGGGACGACTCCCATTAACCCCTGACTATACCGGGGATACGCTTATCACAATGCCTTACTGGTCTGTGCTGAAGCAGGGCATTCTGGCATCAAAGTAGCTTGACCTTTATTAGTGAGCCTGGTTACCCCCTCTCGGAGCCATAGACTTAGAAATCGCCAGCTCATATACAGTGCATAAAATATATTTATATATATACCCTTATACACCATTTAAATAAAAAATATCACAAAATTCTTCTAAGTCCCTCGGGAAGAGTGAAAGACGCGCACGTTCATTTTCAGAGCTCCTAGACCTTCCTATAAGAAGTTAGCCAAAAAGTAGCTTCGAAAAACGCTTAGGTTAAGTTTCAGAGGTACTTCTAATGTACCAAAGCTGGACTTAGACATAATTTCACTCTCACAACATTATGGCTGGTTGGAGACAGTCCGAACCACAAGTACCGGGTCCATGGTTCTGGGCGTATAATGGGGGGACGGGGACGACTCCCATTAACCCCTGACTATACCGGGGATACGCTTATCACAATGCCTTACTGGTCTGTGCTGAAGCAGGGCATTCTGGCATCCAAGTGGCTTGACCTTTATTAGTGAGTCTGGTTACCCCCTCTCGGAACCACAGACTTAGAAATCGCCAGCTCATATACATGCATAAAATAGATTTATATATATACCCTTATACACCATTTTAATAAAAAATATCACAAAATTCTTCTACGTCCCTCGGGAAGAGTGAAAGACGCGCACGTTCATTTTCAGAGCTCCTAGACCTTCCTATAATAAGTTAGCCAAAAAGTAGCTTCGAAAAACGCTTAGGTTAAGTTTCAGAGTTGCATCTAATGTACCGAAGCTGGACTTAGACATAATTTCACTCTCACAACATTATGGCTGGTTGGAGACAGTCCGAACCACAAATACCGGGTCCATGGTTCTGGCCATATACTGGGGGGACGGGAACGACTCCCATTAACCCCTGACTATACCGGGGATACGCTTATCACAATGCCTTTCTGGTCTGTGCTGAAGCAGGGCATTCTGGCAGCCAATTGGCTTGACTTTTATTAGTGAGCCTGGTTACCCCCTCTCGTAACCACAGACTTAGAAATCGCCAGCTCATATACAGTGCATAAAATATATTTATATATATACCCTTATACATCATTTTAATAAAAAATATCACAAAATTCTTCTAAGTCCCTCAGGAAGAGTGAAAGACGCGCACGTTCATTTTCAGTGCTCCTAGACATTCCTATAAGAAGTTAGCCAAAAAGTAGCTTCGAAAAACGCTTAGGTTAAGTTTCAGAGTTGCTTCTAATGTACCAAAGCTGGACTTAGACATAATTTCACTCTCACAACATTATGGCTGGTTGGAGACAGTCCGAACCACAAGTACCGGGTCCATGGTTCTGGGCGTATACTGGGGGGACGGGGACGACTCCCATTAACCCCTGACTATACCGGGGATACGCTTATCACAATGCCTTACTGGTCTGTGCTGAAGCAGGGCATTCTGGCATCAAAGTAGCTTGACCTTTATTAGTGAGCCTGGTTACCCCCTCTCGGAACCACAGACTTAGAAATCGCCAGCTCATATACAGTGCATAAAATATATTTATATATATACCCTTATACACCATTTAAATAAAAAATATCACAAAATTCTTCTAAGTCCCTCGGGAAGAGTGAAAGACGCGCACGTTCATTTTCAGAGCTCCTAGACCTTCCTATAAGAAGTTAGCCAAAAAGTAGCTTCGAAAAACGCTTAGGTTAAGTTTCAGAGGTACTTCTAATGTACCAAAGCTGGACTTAGACATAATTTCACTCTCACAACATTATGGCTGGTTGGAGACAGTCCGAACCACAAGTACCGGGTCCATGGTTCTGGGCGTATAATGGGGGGACGGGGACGACTCCCATTAACCCCTGACTATACCGGGGATACGCTTATCACAATGCCTTACTGGTCTGTGCTGAAGCAGGGCATTCTGGCATCCAAGTGGCTTGACCTTTATTAGTGAGTCTGGTTACCCCCTCTCGGAACCACAGACTTAGAAATCGCCAGCTCATATACATGCATAAAATAGATTTATATATATACCCTTATACACCATTTTAATAAAAAATATCACAAAATTCTTCTAAGTCCCTCGGGAAGAGTGAAAGACGCGCACGTTCATTTTCAGAGCTCCTAGACCTTCCTATAAGAAGTTAGCCAAAAAGTAGCTTCGAAAAACGCTTAGGTTAAGTCTCAGAGTTGCATCTAATGTACCAAAGCTGGACTTAGACATAATTTCACTCTCACAACATTATGGCTGGTTGGAGACAGTCCGAACCACAAATACCGGGTCCATGGTTCTGGCCATATACTGGGGGGACGGGGACGACTCCCATTAACCCCTGACTATACCGGGGATACGCTTATCACAATGCCTTACTGGTCTGTGCTGAAGCAGGGCATTCTGGCAGCCAAGTGGCTTGACCTTTATTAGTGAGCCTGGTTACCCCCTCTCGGAACCACAGACTTAGAAATCGCCAGCTCATATAAAGTGCATAAAATAAATTTATATATATATACCCTTATACACCATTTTAATAAAAAATATCACAAAATTCTTCTAAGTCCCTCGAGAAGAGTGAAAGACGCGCACGTTCATTTTCAGAGCTCCTAGACCTTCCTATAAGAAGTTAGCCAAAAAGTAGCTTCGAAAAACGCTTAGGTTAAGTTTCAGAGTTGCTTCTAATGTACCGAAGCTGGACTTAGACATAATTTCACTCTCACAACATTATGGCTGGTTGGAGACAGTCCGAACCACAAATACCGGGTCCATGGTTCTGGCCATATACTGGGGGGACGGGGACGACTCCCATTAACCCCTGACTATACCGGGGATACGCTTATCACAATGCCTTACTGGTCTGTGCTGAAGCAGGGCATTCTGGCAGCCAAGTGGCTTGACCTTTATTAGTGAGCCTGGTTACCCCCTCTCGGAACCACAGACTTAGAAATCGCCAGCTCATATAAAGTGCATAAAATAAATTTATATATATATATACCCTTATACACCATTTTAATAAAAAATATCACAAAATTCTTCTAAGTCCCTCGGGAAGAGTGAAAGACGCGCACGTTCATTTTCAGAGCTCCTAGACCTTCCTATAAGAAGTTAGCCAAAAAGTAGCTTCGAAAAACGCTTAGGTTAAGTTTCAGAGTTGCTTCTAATGTACCGAAGCTGGAATTAGACATAATTTCACTCTCACAACATTATGGCTGGTTGGAGACAGTCCGAACCACAAGTACTGGGTCCATGGTTCTGGGCGTATACTGGGGGGACGGGGACGACTCCCATTAACCCCTGACTATACCGGGGATACGCTTATCACAATGCCTTACTGGTCTGTGCTGAAGCAGGGAATTCTGGCAGCCAAGTGGCTTGACCTTTATTAGTGAGCCTGGTTACCCCCTCTCGGAACCACAGACTTAGAAATCGCCAGCTCATATAAAGTGCATAAAATAAATTTATATATATATACCCTTATACACCATTTTCATAAAAAATATCACAAAATTCTTCTAAGTCCCTCGGGAAGAGTGAAAGACGCGCACGTTCATTTTTAGAGCTCCTAGACCTTCCTATAAGAAGTTAGCCAAAAAGTAGCTTCGAAAAACGCTTAGGTTAAGTCTCAGAGTTGCATCTAATGTACCAAAGCTGGAATTAGACATAATTTCACTCTCACAACATTATGGCTGGTTGGAGACAGTCCGAACCACAAGTACTGGGTCCATGGTTCTGGGCGTATACTGGGGGGATGGGGACGACTCCCATTAACCCCTGACTATACCGGGGATACGCTTATCACAATGCCTTACTGGTCTGTGCTGAAGCAGGGCATTCTGGCAGCCAAGTGGCTTGACCTTTATTAGTGAGCCTGGTTACCCCCTCTCGGAACCACAAACTTAGAAATCGCCAGCTCATATACAGTGCATAAAATAAATTTATATATATATACCCTTATACACCATTTTAATAAAAAATATCACAAAATTCTTCTAAGTCCCTCGGGAAGAGTTAAAGACGCGCACGTTCATTTTCAGAGCTCCTAGACCTTCCTATAAGAAGTTAGCCAAAAAGTAGCTTCGAAAAACGCTTAGGTTAAGTTTCAGAGTTGCTTCTCATGTACCAAAGCTGGACTTAGACATAATTTCACTCTCACAACATTATGGCTGGTTGGAGACAGTCCGAACCACAAATACCGGGTCCATGGTTCTGGGCGTATACTGGGGGGACGGGGACGACTCCCATTAACCCCTGACTATACCGGGGATACGCTTATCACAATGCTTTACTGGTCTGTGCTGAAGCAGGGCATTCTGGCAACCAAGTGGCTTGACCTTTATTAGTGAGCCTGGTTACCCCCTCTCGGAACCACAGACTTAGAAATCGCCAGCTCATATACAGTGCATAAAATAAATTTATATATATATACCCTTATTCACCATTTTAATAAAAAATATCACAAAATTCTTCTAAGTCCCTCGGGAAGAGTGAAAGACGCGCACGTTCATTTTCAGAGCTCCTAGACCTTCCTATAAGAAGTTAGCCAAAAAGTAGCTTCGAAAAACGCTTAGGTTAAGTTTCAGAGTTGCTTCTAATGTACCGAAGCTGGAATTAGACATAATTTCACTCTCACAACATTATGGCTGGTTGGAGACAGTCCGAACCACAAGTACTGGGTCCATGGTTCTGGGCGTATACTGGGGGGACGGGGACGACTCCCATTAACCCCTGACTATACCGGGGATACGCTTATCACAATGCCTTACTGGTCTGTGCTGAAGCAGGGCATTCTGGCAGCCAAGTGGCTTGACCTTTATTAGTGAGCCTGGTTACCCCCTCTCGGAACCACAGACTTAGAAATCGCCAGCTCATATAAAGTGCATAAAATAAATTTATATATATATACCCTTATACACCATTTTAATAAAAAATATCACAAAATTCTTCTAAGTCCCTCGGGAAGAGTGAAAGACGCGCACGTTCATTTTCAGAGCTCCTAGACCTTCCTATAAGAAGTTAGCCAAAAAGTAGCTTCGAAAAACGCTTAGGTTAAGTCTCAGAGTTGCATCTAATGTACCAAAGCTGGACTTAGACATAATTTCACTCTCACAACATTATGGCTGGTTGGAGACAGTCCGAACCACAAATACCGGGTCCATGGTTCTGGCCATATACTGGGGGGACGGGGACGACTCCCATTAACCCCTGACTATACCGGGGATACGCTTATCACAATGCCTTACTGGTCTGTGCTGAAGCAGGGCATTCTGGCAGCCAAGTGGCTTGACCTTTATTAGTGAGCCTGGTTACCCCCTCTCGGAACCACAGACTTAGAAATCGCCAGCTCATATAAAGTGCATAAAATAAATTTATATATATATACCCTTATACACCATTTTAATAAAAAATATCACAAAATTCTTCTAAGTCCCTCGGGAAGAGTGAAAGACGCGCACGTTCATTTTCAGAGCTCCTAGACCTTCCTATAAGAAGTTAGCCAAAAAGTAGCTTCGAAAAACGCTTAGGTTAAGTTTCAGAGTTGCTTCTAATGTACCGAAGCTGGAATTAGACATAATTTCACTCTCACAACATTATGGCTGGTTGGAGACAGTCCGAACCACAAGTACTGGGTCCATGGTTCTGGGCGTATACTGGGGGGACGGGGACGACTCCCATTAACCCCTGACTATACCGGGGATACGCTTATCACAATGCCTTACTGGTCTGTGCTGAAGCAGGGCATTCTGGCAGCCAAGTGGCTTGACCTTTATTAGTGAGCCTGGTTACCCCCTCTCGGAACCACAGACTTAGAAATCGCCAGCTCATATAAAGTGCATAAAATAAATTTATATATATATACCCTTATACACCATTTTAATAAAAAATATCACAAAATTCTTCTAAGTCCCTCGGGAAGAGTGAAAGACGCGCACGTTCATTTTCAGAGCTCCTAGACCTTCCTATAAGAAGTTAGCCAAAAAGTAGCTTCGAAAAACGCTTAGGTTAAGTCTCAGAGTTGCATCTAATGTACCAAAGCTGGACTTAGACATAATTTCACTCTCACAACATTATGGCTGGTTGGAGACAGTCCGAACCACAAGTACCGGGTCCATGGTTCTGGGCGTATACTGGGGGGACGGGGACGACTCCCATTAACCCCTGACTATACCGGGGATACGCTTATCACAATGCCTTACTGGTCTGTGCTGAAGCAGGGCATTCTGGCAGCCAAGTGGCTTGACCTTTATTAGTGAGCCTGGTTACCCCCTCTCGGAACCACAAACTTAGAAATCGCCAGCTCATATACAGTGCATAAAATAAATTTATATATATATATACCCTTATACACCATTTTAATAAAAAATATCACAAAATTCTTCTAAGTCCCTCGGGAAGAGTGAAAGACGTGCACGTTCATTTTCAGAGCTCCTAGACCTTCCTATAAGAAGTTAGCCAAAAAGTAGCTTCGAAAAACGCTTAGGTTAAGTTTCAGAGTTGCTTCTCATGTACCAAAGCTGGACTTAGACATAATTTCACTCTCACAACATTATGGCTGGTTGGAGACAGTCCGAACCACAAATACCGGGTCCATGGTTCTGGCCATATACTGGGGGGACGGGGACGACTCCCATTAACCTCTGACTATACCGGGGATACGCTTATCACAATGCCTTACTGGTCTGTGCTGAAGCAGGGCATTCTGGCAGCCAAGTGGCTTGACCTTTATTAGTGAGCCTGGTTACCCCCTCTCGGAACCACAGACTTAGAAATCGCCAGCTCATATAAAGTGCATAAAATAAATTTATATATATATACCCTTATACACCATTTTAATAAAAAATATCACAAAATTCTTCTAAGTCCCTCGGGAAGAGTGAAAGACGCGCACGTTCATTTTCAGAGCTCCTAGACCTTCCTATAAGAAGTTAGCCAAAAAGTAGCTTCGAAAAACGCTTAGGTTAAGTTTCAGAGTTGCTTCTAATGTACCGAAGCTGGAATTAGACATAATTTCACTCTCACAACATTATGGCTGGTTGGAGACAGTCCGAACCACAAGTACTGGGTCCATGGTTCTGGGCGTATACTGGGGGGACGGGGACGACTCCCATTAACCCCTGACTATACCGGGGATACGCTTATCACAATGCCTTACTGGTCTGTGCTGAAGCAGGGCATTCTGGCAGCCAAGTGGCTTGACCTTTATTAGTGAGCCTGGTTACCCCCTCTCGGAACCACAGACTTAGAAATCGCCAGCTCATATAAAGTGCATAAAATAAATTTATATATATATACCCTTATACACCATTTTAATAAAAAATATCACAAAATTCTTCTAAGTCCCTCGGGAAGAGTGAAAGACGCGCACGTTCATTTTCAGAGCTCCTAGACCTTCCTATAAGAAGTTAGCCAAAAAGTAGCTTCGAAAAACGCTTAGGTTAAGTCTCAGAGTTGCATCTAATGTACCAAAGCTGGACTTAGACATAATTTCACTCTCACAACATTATGGCTGGTTGGAGACAGTCCGAACCACAAGTACCGGGTCCATGGTTCTGGGCGTATACTGGGGGGACGGGGACGACTCCCATTAACCCCTGACTATACCGGGGATACGCTTATCACAATGCCTTACTGGTCTGTGCTGAAGCAGGGCATTCTGGCAGCCAAGTGGCTTGACCTTTATTAGTGAGCCTGGTTACCCCCTCTCGGAACCACAAACTTAGAAATCGCCAGCTCATATACAGTGCATAAAATAAATTTATATATATATACCCTTATACACCATTTTAATAAAAAATATCACAAAATTCTTCTAAGTCCCTCGGGAAGAGTGAAAGACGCGCACGTTCATTTTCAGAGCTCCTAGACCTTCCTATAAGAAGTTAGCCAAAAAGTAGCTTCGAAAAACGCTTAGGTTAAGTTTCAGAGTTGCTTCTCATGTACCAAAGCTGGACTTAGACATAATTTCACTCTCACAACATTATGGCTGGTTGGAGACAGTCCGAACCACAAATACCGGGTCCATGGTTCTGGCCATATACTGGGGGGACGGGGACGACTCCCATTAACCTCTGACTATACCGGGGATACGCTTATCACAATGCCTTACTGGTCTGTGCTGAAGCAGGGCATTCTGGCAGCCAAGTGGCTTGACCTTTATTAGTGAGCCTGGTTACCCCCTCTCGGAACCACAGACTTAGAAATCGCCAGCTCATATAAAGTGCATAAAATAAATTTATATATATATACCCTTATACACCATTTTAATAAAAAATATCACAAAATTCTTCTAAGTCCCTCGGGAAGAGTGAAAGACGCGCACGGTCATTTTCAGAGCTCCTAGACCTTCCTATAAGAAGTTAGCCAAAAAGTAGCTTCGAAAAACGCTTAGGTTAAGTTTCAGAGTTGCTTCTCATGTACCAAAGCTGGACTTAGACATAATTTCACTCTCACAACATTATGGCTGGTTGGAGACAGTCCGAACCACAAATACCGGGTCCATGGTTCTGGCCATATACTGGGGGGACGGGGACGACTCCCATTAACCTCTGACTATACCGGGGATACGCTTATCACAATGCCTTACTGGTCTGTGCTGAAGCAGGGCATTCTGGCAGCCAAGTGGCTTGACCTTTATTAGTGAGCCTGGTTACCCCCTCTCGGAACCACAGACTTAGAAATCGCCAGCTCATATAAAGTGCATAAAATAAATTTATATATATATACCCTTATACACCATTTTAATAAAAAATATCACAAAATTCTTCTAAGTCCCTCGGGAAGAGTGAAAGACGCGCACGTTCATTTTCAGAGCTCCTAGACCTTCCTATAAGAAGTTAGCCAAAAAGTAGCTTCGAAAAACGCTTAGGTTAAGTTTCAGAGTTGCTTCTAATGTACCGAAGCTGGAATTAGACATAATTTCACTCTCACAACATTATGGCTGGTTGGAGACAGTCCGAACCACAAGTACTGGGTCCATGGTTCTGGGCGTATACTGGGGGGACGGGGACGACTCCCATTAACCCCTGACTATACCGGGGATACGCTTATCACAATGCCTTACTGGTCTGTGCTGAAGCAGGGCATTCTGGCAGCCAAGTGGCTTGACCTTTATTAGTGAGCCTGGTTACCCCCTCTCGGAACCACAGACTTAGAAATCGCCAGCTCATATAAAGTGCATAAAATAAATTTATATATATATACCCTTATACACCATTTTAATAAAAAATATCACAAAATTCTTCTAAGTCCCTCGGGAAGAGTGAAAGACGCGCACGTTCATTTTCAGAGCTCCTAGACCTTCCTATAAGAAGTTAGCCAAAAAGTAGCTTCGAAAAACGCTTAGGTTAAGTCTCAGAGTTGCATCTAATGTACCAAAGCTGGACTTAGACATAATTTCACTCTCACAACATTATGGCTGGTTGGAGACAGTCCGAACCACAAGTACCGGGTCCATGGTTCTGGGCGTATACTGGGGGGACGGGGACGACTCCCATTAACCCCTGACTATACCGGGGATACGCTTATCACAATGCCTTACTGGTCTGTGCTGAAGCAGGGCATTCTGGCAGCCAAGTGGCTTGACCTTTATTAGTGAGCCTGGTTACCCCCTCTCGGAACCACAAACTTAGAAATCGCCAGCTCATATACAGTGCATAAAATAAATTTATATATATATACCCTTATACACCATTTTAATAAAAAATATCACAAAATTCTTCTAAGTCCCTCGGGAAGAGTGAAAGACGCGCACGTTCATTTTCAGAGCTCCTAGACCTTCCTATAAGAAGTTAGCCAAAAAGTAGCTTCGAAAAACGCTTAGGTTAAGTTTCAGAGTTGCTTCTCATGTACCAAAGCTGGACTTAGACATAATTTCACTCTCACAACATTATGGCTGGTTGGAGACAGTCCGAACCACAAATACCGGGTCCATGGTTCTGGCCATATACTGGGGGGACGGGGACGACTCCCATTAACCTCTGACTATACCGGGGATACGCTTATCACAATGCCTTACTGGTCTGTGCTGAAGCAGGGCATTCTGGCAGCCAAGTGGCTTGACCTTTATTAGTGAGCCTGGTTACCCCCTCTCGGAACCACAGACTTAGAAATCGCCAGCTCATATAAAGTGCATAAAATAAATTTATATATATATACCCTTATACACCATTTTAATAAAAAATATCACAAAATTCTTCTAAGTCCCTCGGGAAGAGTGAAAGACGCGCACGGTCATTTTCAGAGCTCCTAGACCTTCCTATAAGAAGTTAGCCAAAAAGTAGCTTCGAAAAACGCTTAGGTTAAGTTTCAGAGTTGCTTCTAATGTACCGAAGCTGGAATTAGACATAATTTCACTCTCACAACATTATGGCTGGTTGGAGACAGTCCGAACCACAAGTACTGGGTCCATGGTTCTGGGCGTATACTGGGGGGACGGGGACGACTCCCATTAACCCCTGACTATACCGGGGATACGCTTATCACAATGCCTTACTGGTCTGTGCTGAAGCAGGGCATTCTGGCAGCCAAGTGGCTTGACCTTTATTAGTGAGCCTGGTTACCCCCTCTCGGAACCACAGACTTAGAAATCGCCAGCTCATATAAAGTGCATAAAATAAATTTATATATATATACCCTTATACACCATTTTAATAAAAAATATCACAAAATTCTTCTAAGTCCCTCGGGAAGAGTGAAAGACGCGCACGGTCATTTTCAGAGCTCCTAGACCTTCCTATAAGAAGTTAGCCAAAAAGTAGCTTCGAAAAACGCTTAGGTTAAGTTTCAGAGTTGCTTCTAATGTACCGAAGCTGGAATTAGACATAATTTCACTCTCACAACATTATGGCTGGTTGGAGACAGTCCGAACCACAAGTACCGGGTCCATGGTTCTGGGCGTATACTGGGGGGACGGGGACGACTCCCATTAACCCCTGACTATACCGGGGATACGCTTATCACAATGCCTTACTGGTCTGTGCTGAAGCAGGGCATTCTGGCAGCCAAGTGGCTTGACCTTTATTAGTGAGCCTGGTTACCCCCTCTCGGAACCACAAACTTAGAAATCGCCAGCTCATATACAGTGCATAAAATAAATTTATATATATATACCCTTATACACCATTTTAATAAAAAATATCACAAAATTCTTCTAAGTCCCTCGGGAAGAGTGAAAGACGCGCACGTTCATTTTCAGAGCTCCTAGACCTTCCTATAAGAAGTTAGCCAAAAAGTAGCTTCGAAAAACGCTTAGGTTAAGTTTCAGAGTTGCTTCTCATGTACCAAAGCTGGACTTAGACATAATTTCACTCTCACAACATTATGGCTGGTTGGAGACAGTCCGAACCACAAATACCGGGTCCATGGTTCTGGCCATATACTGGGGGGACGGGGACGACTCCCATTAACCTCTGACTATACCGGGGATACGCTTATCACAATGCCTTACTGGTCTGTGCTGAAGCAGGGCATTCTGGCAGCCAAGTGGCTTGACCTTTATTAGTGAGCCTGGTTACCCCCTCTCGGAACCACAGACTTAGAAATCGCCAGCTCATATAAAGTGCATAAAATAAATTTATATATATATACCCTTATACACCATTTTAATAAAAAATATCACAAAATTCTTCTAAGTCCCTCGGGAAGAGTGAAAGACGCGCACGTTCATTTTCAGAGCTCCTAGACCTTCCTATAAGAAGTTAGCCAAAAAGTAGCTTCGAAAAACGCTTAGGTTAAGTTTCAGAGTTGCTTCTAATGTACCGAAGCTGGAATTAGACATAATTTCACTCTCACAACATTATGGCTGGTTGGAGACAGTCCGAACCACAAGTACCGGGTCCATGGTTCTGGGCGTATACTGGGGGGACGGGGACGACTCCCATTAACCCCTGACTATACCGGGGATACGCTTATCACAATGCCTTACTGGTCTGTGCTGAAGCAGGGCATTCTGGCAGCCAAGTGGCTTGACCTTTATTAGTGAGCCTGGTTACCCCCTCTCGGAACCACAGACTTAGAAATCGCCAGCTCATATAAAGTGCATAAAATAAATTTATATATATATACCCTTATACACCATTTTAATAAAAAATATCACAAAATTCTTCTAAGTCCCTCGGGAAGAGTGAAAGACGCGCACGTTCATTTTCAGAGCTCCTAGACCTTCCTATAAGAAGTTAGCCAAAAAGTAGCTTCGAAAAACGCTTAGGTTAAGTTTCAGAGTTGCTTCTAATGTACCGAAGCTGGAATTAGACATAATTTCACTCTCACAACATTATGGCTGGTTGGAGACAGTCCGAACCACAAGTACTGGGTCCATGGTTCTGGGCGTATACTGGGGGGACGGGGACGACTCCCATTAACCCCTGACTATACCGGGGATACGCTTATCACAATGCCTTACTGGTCTGTGCTGAAGCAGGGCATTCTGGCAGCCAAGTGGCTTGACCTTTATTAGTGAGCCTGGTTACCCCCTCTCGGAACCACAGACTTAGAAATCGCCAGCTCATATAAAGTGCATAAAATAAATTTATATATATATACCCTTATACACCATTTTAATAAAAAATATCACAAAATTCTTCTAAGTCCCTCGGGAAGAGTGAAAGACGCGCACGTTCATTTTCAGAGCTCCTAGACCTTCCTATAAGAAGTTAGCCAAAAAGTAGCTTCGAAAAACGCTTAGGTTAAGTCTCAGAGTTGCATCTAATGTACCAAAGCTGGACTTAGACATAATTTCACTCTCACAACATTATGGCTGGTTGGAGACAGTCCGAACCACAAGTACCGGGTCCATGGTTCTGGGCGTATACTGGGGGGACGGGGACGACTCCCATTAACCCCTGACTATACCGGGGATACGCTTATCACAATGCCTTACTGGTCTGTGCTGAAGCAGGGCATTCTGGCAGCCAAGTGGCTTGACCTTTATTAGTGAGCCTGGTTACCCCCTCTCGGAACCACAAACTTAGAAATCGCCAGCTCATATACAGTGCATAAAATAAATTTATATATATATACCCTTATACACCATTTTAATAAAAAATATCACAAAATTCTTCTAAGTCCCTCGGGAAGAGTGAAAGACGTGCACGTTCATTTTCAGAGCTCCTAGACCTTCCTATAAGAAGTTAGCCAAAAAGTAGCTTCGAAAAACGCTTAGGTTAAGTTTCAGAGTTGCTTCTCATGTACCAAAGCTGGACTTAGACATAATTTCACTCTCACAACATTATGGCTGGTTGGAGACAGTCCGAACCACAAATACCGGGTCCATGGTTCTGGCCATATACTGGGGGGACGGGGACGACTCCCATTAACCTCTGACTATACCGGGGATACGCTTATCACAATGCCTTACTGGTCTGTGCTGAAGCAGGGCATTCTGGCAGCCAAGTGGCTTGACCTTTATTAGTGAGCCTGGTTACCCCCTCTCGGAACCACAGACTTAGAAATCGCCAGCTCATATAAAGTGCATAAAATAAATTTATATATATATACCCTTATACACCATTTTAATAAAAAATATCACAAAATTCTTCTAAGTCCCTCGGGAAGAGTGAAAGACGCGCACGTTCATTTTCAGAGCTCCTAGACCTTCCTATAAGAAGTTAGCCAAAAAGTAGCTTCGAAAAACGCTTAGGTTAAGTTTCAGAGTTGCTTCTAATGTACCGAAGCTGGAATTAGACATAATTTCACTCTCACAACATTATGGCTGGTTGGAGACAGTCCGAACCACAAGTACTGGGTCCATGGTTCTGGGCGTATACTGGGGGGACGGGGACGACTCCCATTAACCCCTGACTATACCGGGGATACGCTTATCACAATGCCTTACTGGTCTGTGCTGAAGCAGGGCATTCTGGCAGCCAAGTGGCTTGACCTTTATTAGTGAGCCTGGTTACCCCCTCTCGGAACCACAGACTTAGAAATCGCCAGCTCATATAAAGTGCATAAAATAAATTTATATATATATACCCTTATACACCATTTTAATAAAAAATATCACAAAATTCTTCTAAGTCCCTCGGGAAGAGTGAAAGACGCGCACGTTCATTTTCAGAGCTCCTAGACCTTCCTATAAGAAGTTAGCCAAAAAGTAGCTTCGAAAAACGCTTAGGTTAAGTCTCAGAGTTGCATCTAATGTACCAAAGCTGGACTTAGACATAATTTCACTCTCACAACATTATGGCTGGTTGGAGACAGTCCGAACCACAAGTACCGGGTCCATGGTTCTGGGCGTATACTGGGGGGACGGGGACGACTCCCATTAACCCCTGACTATACCGGGGATACGCTTATCACAATGCCTTACTGGTCTGTGCTGAAGCAGGGCATTCTGGCAGCCAAGTGGCTTGACCTTTATTAGTGAGCCTGGTTACCCCCTCTCGGAACCACAAACTTAGAAATCGCCAGCTCATATACAGTGCATAAAATAAATTTATATATATATACCCTTATACACCATTTTAATAAAAAATATCACAAAATTCTTCTAAGTCCCTCGGGAAGAGTGAAAGACGTGCACGTTCATTTTCAGAGCTCCTAGACCTTCCTATAAGAAGTTAGCCAAAAAGTAGCTTCGAAAAACGCTTAGGTTAAGTTTCAGAGTTGCTTCTCATGTACCAAAGCTGGACTTAGACATAATTTCACTCTCACAACATTATGGCTGGTTGGAGACAGTCCGAACCACAAATACCGGGTCCATGGTTCTGGCCATATACTGGGGGGACGGGGACGACTCCCATTAACCTCTGACTATACCGGGGATACGCTTATCACAATGCCTTACTGGTCTGTGCTGAAGCAGGGCATTCTGGCAGCCAAGTGGCTTGACCTTTATTAGTGAGCCTGGTTACCCCCTCTCGGAACCACAGACTTAGAAATCGCCAGCTCATATAAAGTGCATAAAATAAATTTATATATATATACCCTTATACACCATTTTAATAAAAAATATCACAAAATTCTTCTAAGTCCCTCGGGAAGAGTGAAAGACGCGCACGTTCATTTTCAGAGCTCCTAGACCTTCCTATAAGAAGTTAGCCAAAAAGTAGCTTCGAAAAACGCTTAGGTTAAGTTTCAGAGTTGCTTCTAATGTACCGAAGCTGGAATTAGACATAATTTCACTCTCACAACATTATGGCTGGTTGGAGACAGTCCGAACCACAAGTACTGGGTCCATGGTTCTGGGCGTATACTGGGGGGACGGGGACGACTCCCATTAACCCCTGACTATACCGGGGATACGCTTATCACAATGCCTTACTGGTCTGTGCTGAAGCAGGGCATTCTGGCAGCCAAGTGGCTTGACCTTTATTAGTGAGCCTGGTTACCCCCTCTCGGAACCACAGACTTAGAAATCGCCAGCTCATATAAAGTGCATAAAATAAATTTATATATATATACCCTTATACACCATTTTAATAAAAAATATCACAAAATTCTTCTAAGTCCCTCGGGAAGAGTGAAAGACGCGCACGTTCATTTTCAGAGCTCCTAGACCTTCCTATAAGAAGTTAGCCAAAAAGTAGCTTCGAAAAACGCTTAGGTTAAGTTTCAGAGTTGCTTCTAATGTACCGAAGCTGGAATTAGACATAATTTCACTCTCACAACATTATGGCTGGTTGGAGACAGTCCGAACCACAAGTACTGGGTCCATGGTTCTGGGCGTATACTGGGGGGACGGGGACGACTCCCATTAACCCCTGACTATACCGGGGATACGCTTATCACAATGCCTTACTGGTCTGTGCTGAAGCAGGGCATTCTGGCAGCCAAGTGGCTTGACCTTTATTAGTGAGCCTGGTTACCCCCTCTCGGAACCACAGACTTAGAAATCGCCAGCTCATATAAAGTGCATAAAATAAATTTATATATATATACCCTTATACACCATTTTAATAAAAAATATCACAAAATTCTTCTAAGTCCCTCGGGAAGAGTGAAAGACGCGCACGTTCATTTTCAGAGCTCCTAGACCTTCCTATAAGAAGTTAGCCAAAAAGTAGCTTCGAAAAACGCTTAGGTTAAGTCTCAGAGTTGCATCTAATGTACCAAAGCTGGACTTAGACATAATTTCACTCTCACAACATTATGGCTGGTTGGAGACAGTCCGAACCACAAGTACCGGGTCCATGGTTCTGGGCGTATACTGGGAGGACGGGGACGACTCCCATTAACCCCTGACTATACCGGGGATACGCTTATCACAATGCCTTACTGGTCTGTGCTGAAGCAGGGCATTCTGGCAGCCAAGTGGCTTGACCTTTATTAGTGAGCCTGGTTACCCCCTCTCGGAACCACAAACTTAGAAATCGCCAGCTCATATACAGTGCATAAAATAAATTTATATATATATACCCTTATACACCATTTTAATAAAAAATATCACAAAATTCTTCTAAGTCCCTCGGGAAGAGTGAAAGACGCGCACGTTCATTTTCAGAGCTCCTAGACCTTCCTATAAGAAGTTAGCCAAAAAGTAGCTTCGAAAAACGCTTAGGTTAAGTTTCAGAGTTGCTTCTAATGTACCGAAGCTGGAATTAGACATAATTTCACTCTCACAACATTATGGCTGGTTGGAGACAGTCCGAACCACAAGTACTGGGTCCATGGTTCTGGGCGTATACTGGGGGGACGGGGACGACTCCCATTAACCCCTGACTATACCGGGGATACGCTTATCACAATGCCTTACTGGTCTGTGCTGAAGCAGGGCATTCTGGCAGCCAAGTGGCTTGACCTTTATTAGTGAGCCTGGTTACCCCCTCTCGGAACCACAGACTTAGAAATCGCCAGCTCATATAAAGTGCATAAAATAAATTTATATATATATACCCTTATACACCATTTTAATAAAAAATATCACAAAATTCTTCTAAGTCCCTCGGGAAGAGTGAAAGACGCGCACGTTCATTTTCAGAGCTCCTAGACCTTCCTATAAGAAGTTAGCCAAAAAGTAGCTTCGAAAAACGCTTAGGTTAAGTCTCAGAGTTGCATCTAATGTACCAAAGCTGGACTTAGACATAATTTCACTCTCACAACATTATGGCTGGTTGGAGACAGTCCGAACCACAAGTACCGGGTCCATGGTTCTGGGCGTATACTGGGGGGACGGGGACGACTCCCATTAACCCCTGACTATACCGGGGATACGCTTATCACAATGCCTTACTGGTCTGTGCTGAAGCAGGGCATTCTGGCAGCCAAGTGGCTTGACCTTTATTAGTGAGCCTGGTTACCCCCTCTCGGAACCACAAACTTAGAAATCGCCAGCTCATATACAGTGCATAAAATAAATTTATATATATATACCCTTATACACCATTTTAATAAAAAATATCACAAAATTCTTCTAAGTCCCTCGGGAAGAGTGAAAGACGCGCACGTTCATTTTCAGAGCTCCTAGACCTTCCTATAAGAAGTTAGCCAAAAAGTAGCTTCGAAAAACGCTTAGGTTAAGTTTCAGAGTTGCTTCTCATGTACCAAAGCTGGACTTAGACATAATTTCACTCTCACAACATTATGGCTGGTTGGAGACAGTCCGAACCACAAATACCGGGTCCATGGTTCTGGCCATATACTGGGGGGACGGGGACGACTCCCATTAACCTCTGACTATACCGGGGATACGCTTATCACAATGCCTTACTGGTCTGTGCTGAAGCAGGGCATTCTGGCAGCCAAGTGGCTTGACCTTTATTAGTGAGCCTGGTTACCCCCTCTCGGAACCACAGACTTAGAAATCGCCAGCTCATATAAAGTGCATAAAATAAATTTATATATATACAGTATACCCTTATACACCATTTTAATAAAAAATATCACAAAATTCTTCTAAGTCCCTCGGGAAGAGTGAAAGACGCGCACGTTCATTTTCAGAGCTCCTAGACCTTCCTATAAGAAGTTAGCCAAAAAGTAGCTTCGAAAAACGCTTAGGTTAAGTCTCAGAGTTGCATCTAATGTACCAAAGCTGGACTTAGACATAATTTCACTCTCACAACATTATGGCTGGTTGGAGACAGTCCGAACCACAAGTACCGGGTCCATGGTTCTGGGCGTATACTGGGGGGACGGGGACGACTCCCATTAACCCCTGACTATACCGGGGATACGCTTATCACAATGCCTTACTGGTCTGTGCTGAAGCAGGGCATTCTGGCAGCCAAGTGGCTTGACCTTTATTAGTGAGCCTGGTTACCCCCTCTCGGAACCACAAACTTAGAAATCGCCAGCTCATATACAGTGCATAAAATAAATTTATATATATATACCCTTATACACCATTTTAATAAAAAATATCACAAAATTCTTCTAAGTCCCTCGGGAAGAGTGAAAGACGCGCACGTTCATTTTCAGAGCTCCTAGACCTTCCTATAAGAAGTTAGCCAAAAAGTAGCTTCGAAAAACGCTTAGGTTAAGTTTCAGAGTTGCTTCTAATGTACCGAAGCTGGAATTAGACATAATTTCACTCTCACAACATTATGGCTGGTTGGAGACAGTCCGAACCACAAGTACTGGGTCCATGGTTCTGGGCGTATACTGGGGGGACGGGGACGACTCCCATTAACCCCTGACTATACCGGGGATACGCTTATCACAATGCCTTACTGGTCTGTGCTGAAGCAGGGCATTCTGGCAGCCAAGTGGCTTGACCTTTATTAGTGAGCCTGGTTACCCCCTCTCGGAACCACAGACTTAGAAATCGCCAGCTCATATAAAGTGCATAAAATAAATTTATATATATATACCCTTAAACACCATTTTAATAAAAAATATCACAAAATTCTTCTAAGTCCCTCGGGAAGAGTGAAAGACGCGCACGTTCATTTTCAGAGCTCCTAGACCTTCCTATAAGAAGTTAGCCAAAAAGTAGCTTCGAAAAACGCTTAGGTTAAGTCTCAGAGTTGCATCTAATGTACCAAAGCTGGACTTAGACATAATTTCACTCTCACAACATTATGGCTGGTTGGAGACAGTCCGAACCACAAGTACCGGGTCCATGGTTCTGGGCGTATACTGGGGGGACGGGGACGACTCCCATTAACCCCTGACTATACCGGGGATACGCTTATCACAATGCCTTACTGGTCTGTGCTGAAGCAGGGCATTCTGGCAGCCAAGTGGCTTGACCTTTATTAGTGAGCCTGGTTACCCCCTCTCGGAACCACAAACTTAGAAATCGCCAGCTCATATACAGTGCATAAAGTAAATTTATATATATATACCCTTATACACCATTTTAATAAAAAATATCACAAAATTCTTCTAAGTCCCTCGGGAAGAGTGAAAGACGCGCACGTTCATTTTCAGAGCTCCTAGACCTTCCTATAAGAAGTTAGCCAAAAAGTAGCTTCGAAAAACGCTTAGGTTAAGTTTCAGAGTTGCTTCTCATGTACCAAAGCTGGACTTAGACATAATTTCACTCTCACAACATTATGGCTGGTTGGAGACAGTCCGAACCACAAGTACCGGGTCCATGGTTCTGGCCATATACTGGGGGGACGGGGACGACTCCCATTAACCCCTGACTATACCGGAGATACGCTTATCACAATGCCTTACTGGTCTGTGCTGAAGCAGGGCATTCTGGCAGCCAAGTGGCTTGACCTTTATTAGTGAGCCTGGTTACCCCCTCTCGGAACCACAGACTTAGAAATCGCCAGCTCATATACAGTGCATAAAATATATTTATATATATACCCTTATACACAATTTTAATAAAAAATATCACAAAATTCTTCTAAGTCCCTCGGGAAGAGTGAAAGACGCGCACGTACATTTTCAGAGCTCCTAGACCTTTCTATAAGAAGTTAGCCAAAAAGTATCTTCGAAAAACGCTTAGGTTAAGTTTCAGAGTTGCTTCTAATGTACCAAAGCTGGACTTAGACATAATTTCACTCTCACAACATTATGGCTGGTTGGAGACAGTCCGAACCACAATCACCGGGTCCATGGTTCTGGGCGTATACTGGGGGGACGGGGACGACTCCCATTAACCCCTGACTATACCGGGGATACGCTTATCACAATGCCTTTGTGGTCTGTGCTGAAGCAGGGCATTCTGGCAGCCAATTGGCTTGACTTTTATTAGTGAGCCTGGTTACCCCCTCTCGGAACCACAGACTTAGAAATCGCCAGCTCACATACAGTGCATAAAATATATTTATATATATACCCTTATACATCATTTTAATAAAAAATATCACAAAATTCTTCTAAATCCCTCGGGAAGAGTGAAAGACGCGCACATTCATTTTCAGAGCTCCTAGACCTTCCTATAAGAAGTTAGCCAAAAAGTAGCTTCGAAAAACGCTTAGGTTAAGTTTCAGAGTTGCTTCTAATGTACTGAAGCTGGACTTAGACATAATTTCACTCTCACAACATTATGGCTGGTTGGAGACAGTCCGAACCACAAATACCGGGTCCATGGTTCTGGTCATATACTGGGGGGACGGGGACGACTCCCATTAACCCCTGACTATACCGGGGATACGCTTATCACAATGCCTTTCTGGTCTGTGCTGAAGCAGGGCATTCTGGCAGCCAATTGGCTTGACTTTTATTAGTGAGCCTGGTTACCCCCTCTCGGAACCACAGACTTAGAAATCGCCAGCTCATATACAGTGCATAAAATATATTTATATATATACCCTTATACATCATTTTAATAAAAAATATCACAAAATTCTTCTAAGTCCCTCGGGAAGAGTGAAAGACGTGCACGTTCATTTTCAGAGCTCCTAGACCTTCCTATAAGAAGTTAGCCAAAAAGTAGCTTCGAAAAACGCTTAGGTTAAGTCTCAGAGTTGCATCTAATGTACCAAAGCTGGACTTAGACATAATTTCACTCTCACAACATTATGGCTGGTTGGAGACAGTCCGAACCACAAGTACCGGGTCCATGGTTCTGGGCGTATACTGGGGGGACGGGGACGACTCCCATTAACCCCTGACTATACCGGGGATACGCTTATCACAATGCCTTACTGGTCTGTGCTGAAGCAGGGCATTCTGGCAGCCAAGTGGCTTGACCTTTATTAGTGAGCCTGGTTACCCCCTCTCGGAACCACAAACTTAGAAATCGCCAGCTCATATACAGTGCATAAAATAAATTTATATATATATACCCTTATACACCATTTTAATAAAAAATATCACAAAATTCTTCTAAGTCCCTCGGGAAGAGTGAAAGACGCGCACGTTCATTTTCAGAGCTCCTAGACCTTCCTATAAGAAGTTAGCCAAAAAGTAGCTTCGAAAAACGCTTAGGTTAAGTTTCAGAGTTGCTTCTCATGTACCAAAGCTGGACTTAGACATAATTTCACTCTCACAACATTATGGCTGGTTGGAGACAGTCCGAACCACAAATACCGGGTCCATGGTTCTGGCCATATACTGGGGGGACGGGGACGACTCCCATTAACCTCTGACTATACCGGGGATACGCTTATCACAATGCCTTACTGGTCTGTGCTGAAGCAGGGCATTCTGGCAGCCAAGTGGCTTGACCTTTATTAGTGAGCCTGGTTACCCCCTCTCGGAACCACAGACTTAGAAATCGCCAGCTCATATAAAGTGCATAAAATAAATTTATATATATATACCCTTATACACCATTTTAATAAAAAATATCACAAAATTCTTCTAAGTCCCTCGGGAAGAGTGAAAGACGCGCACGTTCATTTTCAGAGCTCCTAGACCTTCCTATAAGAAGTTAGCCAAAAAGTAGCTTCGAAAAACGCTTAGGTTAAGTCTCAGAGTTGCATCTAATGTACCAAAGCTGGACTTAGACATAATTTCACTCTCACAACATTATGGCTGGTTGGAGACAGTCCGAACCACAAGTACCGGGTCCATGGTTCTGGGCGTATACTGGGGGGACGGGGACGACTCCCATTAACCCCTGACTATACCGAGGATACGCTTATCACAATGCCTTACTGGTCTGTGCTGAAGCAGGGCATTCTGGCAGCCAAGTGGCTTGACCTTTATTAGTGAGCCTGGTTACCCCCTCTCGGAACCACAAACTTAGAAATCGCCAGCTCATATACAGTGCATAAAATAAATTTATATATATATACCCTTATACACCATTTTAATAAAAAATATCACAAAATTCTTCTAAGTCCCTCGGGAAGAGTGAAAGACGCGCACGTTCATTTTCAGAGCTCCTAGACCTTCCTATAAGAAGTTAGCCAAAAAGTAGCTTCGAAAAACGCTTAGGTTAAGTTTCAGAGTTGCTTCTAATGTACCGAAGCTGGAATTAGACATAATTTCACTCTCACAACATTATGGCTGGTTGGAGACAGTCCGAACCACAAGTACCGGGTCCATGGTTCTGGGCGTATACTGGGGGGACGGGGACGACTCCCATTAACCCCTGACTATACCGGGGATACGCTTATCACAATGCCTTACTGGTCTGTGCTGAAGCAGGGCATTCTGGCAGCCAAGTGGCTTGACCTTTATTAGTGAGCCTGGTTACCCCCTCTCGGAACCACAAACTTAGAAATCGCCAGCTCATATACAGTGCATAAAATAAATTTATATATATATACCCTTATACACCATTTTAATAAAAAATATCACAAAATTCTTCTAAGTCCCTCGGGAAGAGTGAAAGACGCGCACGTTCATTTTCAGAGCTCCTAGACCTTCCTATAAGAAGTTAGCCAAAAAGTAGCTTCGAAAAACGCTTAGGTTAAGTTTCAGAGTTGCTTCTAATGTACCGAAGCTGGAATTAGACATAATTTCACTCTCACAACATTATGGCTGGTTGGAGACAGTCCGAACCACAAGTACTGGGTCCATGGTTCTGGGCGTATACTGGGGGGACGGGGACGACTCCCATTAACCCCTGACTATACCGGGGATACGCTTATCACAATGCCTTACTGGTCTGTGCTGAAGCAGGGCATTCTGGCAGCCAAGTGGCTTGACCTTTATTAGTGAGCCTGGTTACCCCCTCTCGGAACCACAGACTTAGAAATCGCCAGCTCATATAAAGTGCATAAAATAAATTTATATATATATACCCTTAAACACCATTTTAATAAAAAATATCACAAAATTCTTCTAAGTCCCTCGGGAAGAGTGAAAGACGCGCACGTTCATTTTCAGAGCTCCTAGACCTTCCTATAAGAAGTTAGCCAAAAAGTAGCTTCGAAAAACGCTTAGGTTAAGTCTCAGAGTTGCATCTAATGTACCAAAGCTGGACTTAGACATAATTTCACTCTCACAACATTATGGCTGGTTGGAGACAGTCCGAACCACAAGTACCGGGTCCATGGTTCTGGGCGTATACTGGGGGGACGGGGACGACTCCCATTAACCCCTGACTATACCGAGGATACGCTTATCACAATGCCTTACTGGTCTGTGCTGAAGCAGGGCATTCTGGCAGCCAAGTGGCTTGACCTTTATTAGTGAGCCTGGTTACCCCCTCTCGGAACCACAAACTTAGAAATCGCCAGCTCATATACAGTGCATAAAATAAATTTATATATATATACCCTTATACACCATTTTAATAAAAAATATCACAAAATTCTTCTAAGTCCCTCGGGAAGAGTGAAAGACGCGCACGTTCATTTTCAGAGCTCCTAGACCTTCCTATAAGAAGTTAGCCAAAAAGTAGCTTCGAAAAACGCTTAGGTTAAGTTTCAGAGTTGCTTCTAATGTACCGAAGCTGGAATTAGACATAATTTCACTCTCACAACATTATGGCTGGTTGGAGACAGTCCGAACCACAAGTACCGGGTCCATGGTTCTGGGCGTATACTGGGGGGACGGGGACGACTCCCATTAACCCCTGACTATACCGGGGATACGCTTATCACAATGCCTTACTGGTCTGTGCTGAAGCAGGGCATTCTGGCAGCCAAGTGGCTTGACCTTTATTAGTGAGCCTGGTTACCCCCTCTCGGAACCACAAACTTAGAAATCGCCAGCTCATATACAGTGCATAAAATAAATTTATATATATATACCCTTATACACCATTTTAATAAAAAATATCACAAAATTCTTCTAAGTCCCTCGGGAAGAGTGAAAGACGCGCACGTTCATTTTCAGAGCTCCTAGACCTTCCTATAAGAAGTTAGCCAAAAAGTAGCTTCGAAAAACGCTTAGGTTAAGTTTCAGAGTTGCTTCTAATGTACCGAAGCTGGAATTAGACATAATTTCACTCTCACAACATTATGGCTGGTTGGAGACAGTCCGAACCACAAGTACTGGGTCCATGGTTCTGGGCGTATACTGGGGGGACGGGGACGACTCCCATTAACCCCTGACTATACCGGGGATACGCTTATCACAATGCCTTACTGGTCTGTGCTGAAGCAGGGCATTCTGGCAGCCAAGTGGCTTGACCTTTATTAGTGAGCCTGGTTACCCCCTCTCGGAACCACAGACTTAGAAATCGCCAGCTCATATAAAGTGCATAAAATAAATTTATATATATATACCCTTAAACACCATTTTAATAAAAAATATCACAAAATTCTTCTAAGTCCCTCGGGAAGAGTGAAAGACGCGCACGTTCATTTTCAGAGCTCCTAGACCTTCCTATAAGAAGTTAGCCAAAAAGTAGCTTCGAAAAACGCTTAGGTTAAGTCTCAGAGTTGCATCTAATGTACCAAAGCTGGACTTAGACATAATTTCACTCTCACAACATTATGGCTGGTTGGAGACAGTCCGAACCACAAGTACCGGGTCCATGGTTCTGGGCGTATACTGGGGGGACGGGGACGACTCCCATTAACCCCTGACTATACCGGGGATACGCTTATCACAATGCCTTACTGGTCTGTGCTGAAGCAGGGCATTCTGGCAGCCAAGTGGCTTGACCTTTATTAGTGAGCCTGGTTACCCCCTCTCGGAACCACAAACTTAGAAATCGCCAGCTCATATACAGTGCATAAAGTAAATTTATATATATATACCCTTATACACCATTTTAATAAAAAATATCACAAAATTCTTCTAAGTCCCTCGGGAAGAGTGAAAGACGCGCACGTTCATTTTCAGAGCTCCTAGACCTTCCTATAAGAAGTTAGCCAAAAAGTAGCTTCGAAAAACGCTTAGGTTAAGTTTCAGAGTTGCTTCTCATGTACCAAAGCTGGACTTAGACATAATTTCACTCTCACAACATTATGGCTGGTTGGAGACAGTCCGAACCACAAGTACCGGGTCCATGGTTCTGGCCATATACTGGGGGGACGGGGACGACTCCCATTAACCCCTGACTATACCGGAGATACGCTTATCACAATGCCTTACTGGTCTGTGCTGAAGCAGGGCATTCTGGCAGCCAAGTGGCTTGACCTTTATTAGTGAGCCTGGTTACCCCCTCTCGGAACCACAGACTTAGAAATCGCCAGCTCATATACAGTGCATAAAATATATTTATATATATACCCTTATACACAATTTTAATAAAAAATATCACAAAATTCTTCTAAGTCCCTCGGGAAGAGTGAAAGACGCGCACGTACATTTTCAGAGCTCCTAGACCTTTCTATAAGAAGTTAGCCAAAAAGTATCTTCGAAAAACGCTTAGGTTAAGTTTCAGAGTTGCTTCTAATGTACCAAAGCTGGACTTAGACATAATTTCACTCTCACAACATTATGGCTGGTTGGAGACAGTCCGAACCACAATCACCGGGTCCATGGTTCTGGGCGTATACTGGGGGGACGGGGACGACTCCCATTAACCCCTGACTATACCGGGGATACGCTTATCACAATGCCTTTGTGGTCTGTGCTGAAGCAGGGCATTCTGGCAGCCAATTGGCTTGACTTTTATTAGTGAGCCTGGTTACCCCCTCTCGGAACCACAGACTTAGAAATCGCCAGCTCACATACAGTGCATAAAATATATTTATATATATACCCTTATACATCATTTTAATAAAAAATATCACAAAATTCTTCTAAATCCCTCGGGAAGAGTGAAAGACGCGCACATTCATTTTCAGAGCTCCTAGACCTTCCTATAAGAAGTTAGCCAAAAAGTAGCTTCGAAAAACGCTTAGGTTAAGTTTCAGAGTTGCTTCTAATGTACTGAAGCTGGACTTAGACATAATTTCACTCTCACAACATTATGGCTGGTTGGAGACAGTCCGAACCACAAATACCGGGTCCATGGTTCTGGTCATATACTGGGGGGACGGGGACGACTCCCATTAACCCCTGACTATACCGGGGATACGCTTATCACAATGCCTTTCTGGTCTGTGCTGAAGCAGGGCATTCTGGCAGCCAATTGGCTTGACTTTTATTAGTGAGCCTGGTTACCCCCTCTCGGAACCACAGACTTAGAAATCGCCAGCTCATATACAGTGCATAAAATATATTTATATATATACCCTTATACATCATTTTAATAAAAAATATCACAAAATTCTTCTAAGTCCCTCGGGAAGAGTGAAAGACGTGCACGTTCATTTTCAGAGCTCCTAGACCTTCCTATAAGAAGTTAGCCAAAAAGTAGCTTCGAAAAACGCTTAGGTTAAGTCTCAGAGTTGCATCTAATGTACCAAAGCTGGACTTAGACATAATTTCACTCTCACAACATTATGGCTGGTTGGAGACAGTCCGAACCACAAGTACCGGGTCCATGGTTCTGGGCGTATACTGGGGGGACGGGGACGACTCCCATTAACCCCTGACTATACCGGGGATACGCTTATCACAATGCCTTACTGGTCTGTGCTGAAGCAGGGCATTCTGGCAGCCAAGTGGCTTGACCTTTATTAGTGAGCCTGGTTACCCCCTCTCGGAACCACAAACTTAGAAATCGCCAGCTCATATACAGTGCATAAAATAAATTTATATATATATACCCTTATACACCATTTTAATAAAAAATATCACAAAATTCTTCTAAGTCCCTCGGGAAGAGTGAAAGACGCGCACGTTCATTTTCAGAGCTCCTAGACCTTCCTATAAGAAGTTAGCCAAAAAGTAGCTTCGAAAAACGCTTAGGTTAAGTTTCAGAGTTGCTTCTCATGTACCAAAGCTGGACTTAGACATAATTTCACTCTCACAACATTATGGCTGGTTGGAGACAGTCCGAACCACAAATACCGGGTCCATGGTTCTGGCCATATACTGGGGGGACGGGGACGACTCCCATTAACCTCTGACTATACCGGGGATACGCTTATCACAATGCCTTACTGGTCTGTGCTGAAGCAGGGCATTCTGGCAGCCAAGTGGCTTGACCTTTATTAGTGAGCCTGGTTACCCCCTCTCGGAACCACAGACTTAGAAATCGCCAGCTCATATAAAGTGCATAAAATAAATTTATATATATATACCCTTATACACCATTTTAATAAAAAATATCACAAAATTCTTCTAAGTCCCTCGGGAAGAGTTAAAGACGCGCACGTTCATTTTCAGAGCTCCTAGACCTTCCTATAAGAAGTTAGCCAAAAAGTAGCTTCGAAAAACGCTTAGGTTAAGTCTCAGAGTTGCATCTAATGTACCAAAGCTGGACTTAGACATAATTTCACTCTCACAACATTATGGCTGGTTGGAGACAGTCCGAACCACAAGTACCGGGTCCATGGTTCTGGGCGTATACTGGGGGGACGGGGACGACTCCCATTAACCCCTGACTATACCGAGGATACGCTTATCACAATGCCTTACTGGTCTGTGCTGAAGCAGGGCATTCTGGCAGCCAAGTGGCTTGACCTTTATTAGTGAGCCTGGTTACCCCCTCTCGGAACCACAAACTTAGAAATCGCCAGCTCATATACAGTGCATAAAATAAATTTATATATATATACCCTTATACACCATTTTAATAAAAAATATCACAAAATTCTTCTAAGTCCCTCGGGAAGAGTGAAAGACGCGCACGTTCATTTTCAGAGCTCCTAGACCTTCCTATAAGAAGTTAGCCAAAAAGTAGCTTCGAAAAACGCTTAGGTTAAGTTTCAGAGTTGCTTCTAATGTACCGAAGCTGGAATTAGACATAATTTCACTCTCACAACATTATGGCTGGTTGGAGACAGTCCGAACCACAAGTACCGGGTCCATGGTTCTGGGCGTATACTGGGGGGACGGGGACGACTCCCATTAACCCCTGACTATACCGGGGATACGCTTATCACAATGCCTTACTGGTCTGTGCTGAAGCAGGGCATTCTGGCAGCCAAGTGGCTTGACCTTTATTAGTGAGCCTGGTTACCCCCTCTCGGAACCACAAACTTAGAAATCGCCAGCTCATATACAGTGCATAAAATAAATTTATATATATATACCCTTATACACCATTTTAATAAAAAATATCACAAAATTCTTCTAAGTCCCTCGGGAAGAGTGAAAGACGCGTACGTTCATTTTCAGAGCTCCTAGACCTTCCTATAAGAAGTTAGCCAAAAAGTAGCTTCGAAAAACGCTTAGGTTAAGTTTCAGAGTTGCTTCTAATGTACCAAAGCTGGACTTAGACATAATTTCACTCTCACAACATTATGGCTGGTTGGAGACAGTCCGAACCACAAGTACCGGGTCCATGGTTCTGGCCATATACTGGGGGGACGGGGACGACTCCCATTAACCCCTGACTATACCGGAGATACGCTTATCACAATGCCTTACTGGTCTGTGCTGAAGCAGGGCATTCTGGCAGCCAAGTGGCTTGACCTTTATTAGTGAGCCTGGTTACCCCCTCTCGGAACCACAGACTTAGAAATCGCCAGCTCATATACAGTGCATAAAATATATTTATATATATACCCTTATACACAATTTTAATAAAAAATATCACAAAATTCTTCTAAGTCCCTCGGGAAGAGTGAAAGACGCGCACGTACATTTTCAGAGCTCCTAGACCTTTCTATAAGAAGTTAGCCAAAAAGTATCTTCGAAAAACGCTTAGGTTAAGTTTCAGAGTTGCTTCTAATGTACCAAAGCTGGACTTAGACATAATTTCACTCTCACAACATTATGGCTGGTTGGAGACAGTCCGAACCACAATCACCGGGTCCATGGTTCTGGGCGTATACTGGGGGGACGGGGACGACTCCCATTAACCCCTGACTATACCGGGGATACGCTTATCACAATGCCTTTGTGGTCTGTGCTGAAGCAGGGCATTCTGGCAGCCAATTGGCTTGACTTTTATTAGTGAGCCTGGTTACCCCCTCTCGGAACCACAGACTTAGAAATCGCCAGCTCACATACAGTGCATAAAATATATTTATATATATACCCTTATACATCAATTTAATAAAAAATATCACAAAATTCTTCTAAATCCCTCGGGAAGAGTGAAAGACGCGCACATTCATTTTCAGAGCTCCTAGACCTTCCTATAAGAAGTTAGCCAAAAAGTAGCTTCGAAAAACGCTTAGGTTAAGTCTCAGAGTTGCATCTAATGTACCAAAGCTGGACTTAGACATAATTTCACTCTCACAACATTATGGCTGGTTGGAGACAGTCCGAACCACAAGTACCGGGTCCATGGTTCTGGGCGTATACTGGGGGGACGGGGACGACTCCCATTAACCCCTGACTATACCGGGGATACGCTTATCACAATGCCTTACTGGTCTGTGCTGAAGCAGGGCATTCTGGCAGCCAAGTGGCTTGACCTTTATTAGTGAGCCTGGTTACCCCCTCTCGGAACCACAAACTTAGAAATCGCCAGCTCATATACAGTGCATAAAATAAATTTATATATATATACCCTTATACACCATTTTAATAAAAAATATCACAAAATTCTTCTAAGTCCCTCGGGAAGAGTGAAAGACGCGCACGTTCATTTTCAGAGCTCCTAGACCTTCCTATAAGAAGTTAGCCAAAAAGTAGCTTCGAAAAACGCTTAGGTTAAGTTTCAGAGTTGCTTCTCATGTACCAAAGCTGGACTTAGACATAATTTCACTCTCACAACATTATGGCTGGTTGGAGACAGTCCGAACCACAAATACCGGGTCCATGGTTCTGGCCATATACTGGGGGGACGGGGACGACTCCCATTAACCTCTGACTATACCGGGGATACGCTTATCACAATGCCTTACTGGTCTGTGCTGAAGCAGGGCATTCTGGCAGCCAAGTGGCTTGACCTTTATTAGTGAGCCTGGTTACCCCCTCTCGGAACCACAGACTTAGAAATCGCCAGCTCATATAAAGTGCATAAAATAAATTTATATATATATACCCTTATACACCATTTTAATAAAAAATATCACAAAATTCTTCTAAGTCCCTCGGGAAGAGTGAAAGACGCGCACGTTCATTTTCAGAGCTCCTAGACCTTCCTATAAGAAGTTAGCCAAAAAGTAGCTTCGAAAAACGCTTAGGTTAAGTCTCAGAGTTGCATCTAATGTACCAAAGCTGGACTTAGACATAATTTCACTCTCACAACATTATGGCTGGTTGGAGACAGTCCGAACCACAAGTACCGGGTCCATGGTTCTGGGCGTATACTGGGGGGACGGGGACGACTCCCATTAACCCCTGACTATACCGAGGATACGCTTATCACAATGCCTTACTGGTCTGTGCTGAAGCAGGGCATTCTGGCAGCCAAGTGGCTTGACCTTTATTAGTGAGCCTGGTTACCCCCTCTCGGAACCACAAACTTAGAAATCGCCAGCTCATATACAGTGCATAAAATAAATTTATATATATATACCCTTATACACCATTTTAATAAAAAATATCACAAAATTCTTCTAAGTCCCTCGGGAAGAGTGAAAGACGCGTACGTTCATTTTCAGAGCTCCTAGACCTTCCTATAAGAAGTTAGCCAAAAAGTAGCTTCGAAAAACGCTTAGGTTAAGTTTCAGAGTTGCTTCTAATGTACCAAAGCTGGACTTAGACATAATTTCACTCTCACAACATTATGGCTGGTTGGAGACAGTCCGAACCACAAGTACCGGGTCCATGGTTCTGGCCATATACTGGGGGGACGGGGACGACTCCCATTAACCCCTGACTATACCGGAGATACGCTTATCACAATGCCTTACTGGTCTGTGCTGAAGCAGGGCATTCTGGCAGCCAAGTGGCTTGACCTTTATTAGTGAGCCTGGTTACCCCCTCTCGGAACCACAGACTTAGAAATCGCCAGCTCATATACAGTGCATAAAATATATTTATATATATACCCTTATACACAATTTTAATAAAAAATATCACAAAATTCTTCTAAGTCCCTCGGGAAGAGTGAAAGACGCGCACGTACATTTTCAGAGCTCCTAGACCTTTCTATAAGAAGTTAGCCAAAAAGTATCTTCGAAAAACGCTTAGGTTAAGTTTCAGAGTTGCTTCTAATGTACCAAAGCTGGACTTAGACATAATTTCACTCTCACAACATTATGGCTGGTTGGAGACAGTCCGAACCACAATCACCGGGTCCATGGTTCTGGGCGTATACTGGGGGGACGGGGACGACTCCCATTAACCCCTGACTATACCGGGGATACGCTTATCACAATGCCTTTGTGGTCTGTGCTGAAGCAGGGCATTCTGGCAGCCAATTGGCTTGACTTTTATTAGTGAGCCTGGTTACCCCCTCTCGGAACCACAGACTTAGAAATCGCCAGCTCACATACAGTGCATAAAATATATTTATATATATACCCTTATACATCATTTTAATAAAAAATATCACAAAATTCTTCTAAATCCCTCGGGAAGAGTGAAAGACGCGCACATTCATTTTCAGAGCTCCTAGACCTTCCTATAAGAAGTTAGCCAAAAAGTAGCTTCGAAAAACGCTTAGGTTAAGTTTCAGAGTTGCTTCTAATGTACTGAAGCTGGACTTAGACATAATTTCACTCTCACAACATTATGGCTGGTTGGAGACAGTCCGAACCACAAATACCGGGTCCATGGTTCTGGTCATATACTGGGGGGACGGGGACGACTCCCATTAACCCCTGACTATACCGGGGATACGCTTATCACAATGCCTTTCTGGTCTGTGCTGAAGCAGGGCATTCTGGCAGCCAATTGGCTTGACTTTTATTAGTGAGCCTGGTTACCCCCTCTCGGAACCACAGACTTAGAAATCGCCAGCTCATATACAGTGCATAAAATATATTTATATATATACCCTTATACATCATTTTAATAAAAAATATCACAAAATTCTTCTAAGTCCCTCGGGAAGAGTGAAAGACGTGCACGTTCATTTTCAGAGCTCCTAGACCTTCCTATAAGAAGTTAGCCAAAAAGTAGCTTCGAAAAACGCTTAGGTTAAGTCTCAGAGTTGCATCTAATGTACCAAAGCTGGACTTAGACATAATTTCACTCTCACAACATTATGGCTGGTTGGAGACAGTCCGAACCACAAGTACCGGGTCCATGGTTCTGGGCGTATACTGGGGGGACGGGGACGACTCCCATTAACCCCTGACTATACCGGGGATACGCTTATCACAATGCCTTACTGGTCTGTGCTGAAGCAGGGCATTCTGGCAGCCAAGTGGCTTGACCTTTATTAGTGAGCCTGGTTACCCCCTCTCGGAACCACAAACTTAGAAATCGCCAGCTCATATACAGTGCATAAAATAAATTTATATATATATACCCTTATACACCATTTTAATAAAAAATATCACAAAATTCTTCTAAGTCCCTCGGGAAGAGTGAAAGACGCGCACGTTCATTTTCAGAGCTCCTAGACCTTCCTATAAGAAGTTAGCCAAAAAGTAGCTTCGAAAAACGCTTAGGTTAAGTTTCAGAGTTGCTTCTCATGTACCAAAGCTGGACTTAGACATAATTTCACTCTCACAACATTATGGCTGGTTGGAGACAGTCCGAACCACAAATACCGGGTCCATGGTTCTGGCCATATACTGGGGGGACGGGGACGACTCCCATTAACCTCTGACTATACCGGGGATACGCTTATCACAATGCCTTACTGGTCTGTGCTGAAGCAGGGCATTCTGGCAGCCAAGTGGCTTGACCTTTATTAGTGAGCCTGGTTACCCCCTCTCGGAACCACAGACTTAGAAATCGCCAGCTCATATAAAGTGCATAAAATAAATTTATATATATATACCCTTATACACCATTTTAATAAAAAATATCACAAAATTCTTCTAAGTCCCTCGGGAAGAGTGAAAGACGCGCACGTTCATTTTCAGAGCTCCTAGACCTTCCTATAAGAAGTTAGCCAAAAAGTAGCTTCGAAAAACGCTTAGGTTAAGTCTCAGAGTTGCATCTAATGTACCAAAGCTGGACTTAGACATAATTTCACTCTCACAACATTATGGCTGGTTGGAGACAGTCCGAACCACAAGTACCGGGTCCATGGTTCTGGGCGTATACTGGGGGGACGGGGACGACTCCCATTAACCCCTGACTATACCGGGGATACGCTTATCACAATGCCTTACTGGTCTGTGCTGAAGCAGGGCATTCTGGCAGCCAAGTGGCTTGACCTTTATTAGTGAGCCTGGTTACCCCCTCTCGGAACCACAAACTTAGAAATCGCCAGCTCATATACAGTGCATAAAATAAATTTATATATATATACCCTTATACACCATTTTAATAAAAAATATCACAAAATTCTTCTAAGTCCCTCGGGAAGAGTGAAAGACGCGCACGTTCATTTTCAGAGCTCCTAGACCTTCCTATAAGAAGTTAGCCAAAAAGTAGCTTCGAAAAACGCTTAGGTTAAGTTTCAGAGTTGCTTCTAATGTACCGAAGCTGGAATTAGACATAATTTCACTCTCACAACATTATGGCTGGTTGGAGACAGTCCGAACCACAAGTACCGGGTCCATGGTTCTGGGCGTATACTGGGGGGACGGGGACGACTCCCATTAACCCCTGACTATACCGGGGATACGCTTATCACAATGCCTTACTGGTCTGTGCTGAAGCAGGGCATTCTGGCAGCCAAGTGGCTTGACCTTTATTAGTGAGCCTGGTTACCCCCTCTCGGAACCACAAACTTAGAAATCGCCAGCTCATATACAGTGCATAAAATAAATTTATATATATATACCCTTATACACCATTTTAATAAAAAATATCACAAAATTCTTCTAAGTCCCTCGGGAAGAGTGAAAGACGCGTACGTTCATTTTCAGAGCTCCTAGACCTTCCTATAAGAAGTTAGCCAAAAAGTAGCTTCGAAAAACGCTTAGGTTAAGTTTCAGAGTTGCTTCTAATGTACCAAAGCTGGACTTAGACATAATTTCACTCTCACAACATTATGGCTGGTTGGAGACAGTCCGAACCACAAGTACCGGGTCCATGGTTCTGGCCATATACTGGGGGGACGGGGACGACTCCCATTAACCCCTGACTATACCGGAGATACGCTTATCACAATGCCTTACTGGTCTGTGCTGAAGCAGGGCATTCTGGCAGCCAAGTGGCTTGACCTTTATTAGTGAGCCTGGTTACCCCCTCTCGGAACCACAGACTTAGAAATCGCCAGCTCATATACAGTGCATAAAATATATTTATATATATACCCTTATACACAATTTTAATAAAAAATATCACAAAATTCTTCTAAGTCCCTCGGGAAGAGTGAAAGACGCGCACGTACATTTTCAGAGCTCCTAGACCTTTCTATAAGAAGTTAGCCAAAAAGTATCTTCGAAAAACGCTTAGGTTAAGTTTCAGAGTTGCTTCTAATGTACCAAAGCTGGACTTAGACATAATTTCACTCTCACAACATTATGGCTGGTTGGAGACAGTCGGAACCACAAGTACCGGGTCCATGGTTCTGGCCATATACTGGGGGGACGGGGACGACTCCCATTAACCCCTGACTATACCGGAGATACGCTTATCACAATGCCTTACTGGTCTGTGCTGAAGCAGGGCATTCTGGCAGCCAAGTGGCTTGACCTTTATTAGTGAGCCTGGTTACCCCCTCTCGGAACCACAGACTTAGAAATCGCCAGCTCATATACAGTGCATAAAATATATTTATATATATACCCTTATACACAATTTTAATAAAAAATATCACAAAATTCTTCTAAGTCCCTCGGGAAGAGTGAAAGACGCGCACGTACATTTTCAGAGCTCCTAGACCTTTCTATAAGAAGTTAGCCAAAAAGTATCTTCGAAAAACGCTTAGGTTAAGTTTCAGAGTTGCTTCTAATGTACCAAAGCTGGACTTAGACATAATTTCACTCTCACAACATTATGGCTGGTTGGAGACAGTCCGAACCACAATCACCGGGTCCATGGTTCTGGGCGTATACTGGGGGGACGGGGACGACTCCCATTAACCCCTGACTATACCGGGGATACGCTTATCACAATGCCTTTGTGGTCTGTGCTGAAGCAGGGCATTCTGGCAGCCAATTGGCTTGACTTTTATTAGTGAGCCTGGTTACCCCCTCTCGGAACCACAGACTTAGAAATCGCCAGCTCACATACAGTGCATAAAATATATTTATATATATACCCTTATACATCATTTTAATAAAAAATATCACAAAATTCTTCTAAATCCCTCGGGAAGAGTGAAAGACGCGCACATTCATTTTCAGAGCTCCTAGACCTTCCTATAAGAAGTTAGCCAAAAAGTAGCTTCGAAAAACGCTTAGGTTAAGTTTCAGAGTTGCTTCTAATGTACTGAAGCTGGACTTAGACATAATTTCACTCTCACAACATTATGGCTGGTTGGAGACAGTCCGAACCACAAATACCGGGTCCATGGTTCTGGTCATATACTGGGGGGACGGGGACGACTCCCATTAACCCCTGACTATACCGGGGATACGCTTATCACAATGCCTTTCTGGTCTGTGCTGAAGCAGGGCACTCTGGCAGCCAATTGGCTTGACTTTTATTAGTGAGCCTGGTTACCCCCTCTCGGAACCACAGACTTAGAAATCGCCAGCTCATATACAGTGCATAAAATATATTTATATACAGTATATACCCTTATACACCATTTAAATAAAAAATATCACAAAATTCTTCTAAGTCCCTCGGGAAGAGTGAAAGACGCGCACGTACATTTTCAGAGCTCCTAGACCTTCCTATAAGAAGTTAGCCAAAAAGTATCTTCGAAAAACGCTTAGGTTAAGTTTCAGAGTTGCTTCTAATGTACCAAAGCTGGACTTAGACATAATTTCACTCTCACAACATTATGGCTGGTTGGAGACAGTTCGAACCACAATTACCGGGTCCATGGTTCTGGGCGTATACTGGGGGGACGGGGACGACTCCCATTAACCCCTGACTATACCGGGGATACGCTTATCACAATGCCTTTCTGGTCTGTGCTGAAGCAGGGCATTCTGGCAGCCAAGTGGCTTGACCTTTATTAGTGAGCCTGGTTACCCCCTCTCGGAACCACAGACTTAGAAATCGCCAGCTCATATACAGTGCATAAAATATATTTATATACAGTATATACCCTTATACACCATTTAAATAAAAAATATCACAAAATTCTTCTAAGTCCCTCGGGAAGAGTGAAAGACGCGCACGTTCATTTTCAGAGCTCCTAGACCTTCCTATAAGAAGTTAGCCAAAAAGTAGCTTCGAAAAACGCTTAGGTTAAGTTTCAGAGTTGCTTCTAATGTACTGAAGCTGGACTTAGACATAATTTCACTCTCACAACATTATGGCTGGTTGGAGAAAGTCCGAACCACAAATACCGGGTCCATGGTTCTGGCCATATACTGGGGGGACGGGGACGACTCCCATTAACCCCTGACTATACCGGGGATACGCGTATCACAATGCCTTACTGGTCTGTGCTGAAGCAGGGCATTCTGGCAGCCAAGTGGCTTGACCTTTATTAGTGAGCCTGGTTACCCCCTCTCGGAACCACAGACTTAGAAATCGCCAGCTCATATACAGTGCATAAAATATATTTATATACAGTATATACCCTTATACACCATTTAAATAAAAAATATCACAAAATTCTTCTAAGTCCCTCGGGAAGAGTGAAAGACGCGCACGTTCATTTTCAGAGCTCCTAGACCTTCCTATAAGAAGTTAGCCAAAAAGTATCTTCGAAAAACGGTTAGGTTAAGTTTCAGAGTTGCTTCTAATGTACCGAAGCTGGAATTAGACATAATTTCACTCTCACAACATTATGGCTGGTTGGAGACAGTCCGAACCACAAATACCGGGTCCATGGTTCTGGCCATATACTGGGGGGACGGGGACGACTCCCATTAACCCCTGACTATACCGGGGATACGCTTATCACAATGCCTTTCTGGTCTGTGCTGAAGCAGGGCATTCTAGCAGCCAAGTGGCTTGACCTTTATTAGTGAGCCTGGTTACCCCCTCTCGGAACCACAGACTTAGAAATCGCCAGCTCATATACAGTGCATAAAATATATTTATATATATACCCTTATACACCATTTTAATAAAAAATATCACAAAATTCTTCTAAGTCCCTCGGGAAGAGTGAAAGACGCGCACGTTCATTTTCAGAGCTCCTAGACCTTCCTATAAGAAGTTAGCCAAAAAGTAGCTTCGAAAAACGGTTAGGTTAAGTTTCAGAGTTGCTTCTAATGTACCGAAGCTGGAATTAGACATAATTTCACTCTCACAACATTATGGCTGGTTGGAGACAGTCCGAACCACAAGTACTGGGTCCATGGTTCTGGGCGTATACTGGGGGGACGGGGACGACTCCCATTAACCCCTGACTATACCGGGGATACGCTTATCACAATGCCTTTCTGGTCTGTGCTGAAGCAGGGCATTCTGGCAGCCAATTGGCTTGACTTTTATTAGTGAGCCTGGTTACCCCCTCTCGGAACCACAGACTTAGAAATCGCCAGCTCATATACAGTGCATAAAATATATTTATATATATACCCTTATACATCATTTTAATAAAAAATATCACAAAATTCTTTTAAGTCCCTCGGGAAGAGTGAAAGACGCGCACGTTCATTTTCAGAGCTCCTAGACCTTCCTATAAGAAGTTAGCCAAAAAGTAGCTTCGAAAAACGCTTAGGTTAAGTTTCAGAGTTGCTTCTAATGTACTGAAGCTGGACTTAGACATAATTTCACTCTCACAACATTATGGCTGGTTGGAGAAAGTCCGAACCACAAATACCGGGTCCATGGTTCTGGCCATACACTGGGGGGACGGGGACGACTCCCATTAACCCCTGACTATACCGGGGATACGCGTATCACAATGCCTTACTGGTCTGTGCTGAAGCAGGGCATTCTGGCAGCCAAGTGGCTTGACCTTTATTAGTGAGCCTGGTTACCCCCTCTCGGAACCACAGACTTAGAAATCGCCAGCTCATATACAGTGCATAAAATATATTTATATACAGTATATACCCTTATACACCATTTAAATAAAAAATATCACAAAATTCTTCTAAGTCCCTCGGGAAGAGTGAAAGACGCGCACGTTCATTTTCAGAGCTCCTAGACCTTCCTATAAGAAGTTAGCCAAAAAGTAGCTTCGAAAAACGCTTAGGTTAAGTTTCAGAGTTGCTTCTAATGTACTGAAGCTGGACTTAGACATAATTTCACTCTCACAACATTATGGCTGGTTGGAGAAAGTCCGAACCACAAATACCGGGTCCATGGTTCTGGCCATATACTGGGGGGACGGGGACGACTCCCATTAACCCCTGACTATACCGGGGATACGCGTATCACAATGCCTTACTGGTCTGTGCTGAAGCAGGGCATTCTGGCAGCCAAGTGGCTTGACCTTTATTAGTGAGCCTGGTTACCCCCTCTCGGAACCACAGACTTAGAAATCGCCAGCTCATATACAGTGCATAAAATATATTTATATACAGTATATACCCTTATACACCATTTAAATTAAAAATATCACAAAATTCTTCTAAGTCCCTCGGGAAGAGTGAAAGACGCGCACGTTCATTTTCAGAGCTCCTAGACCTTCCTATAAGAAGTTAGCCAAAAAGTATCTTCGAAAAACGGTTAGGTTAAGTTTCAGAGTTGCTTCTAATGTACCGAAGCTGGAATTAGACATAATTTCACTCTCACAACATTATGGCTGGTTGGAGACAGTCCGAACCACAAATACCGGGTCCATGGTTCTGGCCATATACTGGGGGGACGGGGACGACTCCCATTAACCCCTGACTATACCGGGGATACGCTTATCACAATGCCTTTCTGGTCTGTGCTGAAGCAGGGCATTCTAGCAGCCAAGTGGCTTGACCTTTATTAGTGAGCCTGGTTACCCCCTCTCGGAACCACAGACTTAGAAATCGCCAGCTCATATACAGTGCATAAAATATATTTATATATATACCCTTATACACCATTTTAATAAAAAATATCACAAAATTCTTCTAAGTCCCTCGGGAAGAGTTAAAGACGCGCACGTTCATTTTCAGAGCTCCTAGACCTTCCTATAAGAAGTTAGTCAAAAAGTAGCTTCGAAAAACGCTTAGGTTAAGTTTCAGAGTTGCATCTAATGTACCGAAGCTGGACTTAGACATAATTTCACTCTCATAACATTATGGCTGGTTGGAGACAGTCCGAACCACAAATACCGGGTCCATGGTTCTGGCCATATACTGGGGGGACGGGGACGACTCCCATTAACCCCTGACTATACCGGGGATACGCTTATCACAATGCCTTTCTGGTCTGTGCTGAAGCAGGGCATTCTGGCAGCCAATTGGCTTGACTTTTATTAGTGAGCCTGGTTACCCCCTCTCGGAACCACAGACTTAGAAATCGCCAGCTCATATACAGTGCATAAAATATATTTATATATATACCCTTATACACCATTTTAATAAAAAATATCACAAAATTCTTCTAAGTCCCTCGGGAAGAGTGAAAGACGCGCACGTTCATTTTCAGAGCTCCTAGACCTTCCTATAAGAAGTTAGCCAAAAAGTAGCTTCGAAAAACGGTTAGGTTAAGTTTCAGAGTTCCTTCTAATGTACCGAAGCTGGAATTAGACATAATTTCACTCTCACAACATTATGGCTGGTTGGAGACAGTCCGAACCACAAGTACTGGGTCCATGGTTCTGGGCGTATACTGGGGGGACGGGGACGACTCCCATTAACCCCTGACTATACCGGGGATACGCTTATCACAATGCCTTTCTGGTCTGTGCTGAAGCAGGGCATTCTGGCAGCCAATTGGCTTGACTTTTATTAGTGAGCCTGGTTACCCCCTCTCGGAACCACAGACTTAGAAATCGCTAGCTCATATACAGTGCATAAAATATATTTATATATATACCCTTATACACCATTTTAATAAAAAATATCACAAAATTCTTCTAAGTCCCTCGGGAAGAGTTAAAGACGCGCACGTTCATTTTCAGAGCTCCTAGACCTTCCTATAAGAAGTTAGTCAAAAAGTAGCTTCGAAAAACGCTTAGGTTAAGTTTCAGAGTTGCATCTAATGTACCGAAGCTGGACTTAGACATAATTTCACTCTCATAACATTATGGCTGGTTGGAGACAGTCCGAACCACAAATACCGGGTCCATGGTTCTGGCCATATACTGGGGGGACGGGGACGACTCCCATTAACCCCTGACTATACCGGGGATACGCTTATCACAATGCCTTTCTGGTCTGTGCTGAAGCAGGGCATTCTGGCAGCCAATTGGCTTGACTTTTATTAGTGAGCCTGGTTACCCCCTCTCGGAACCACAGACTTAGAAATCGCCAGCTCATATACAGTGCATAAAATATATTTATATATATACCCTTATACATCATTTTAATAAAAAATATCACAAAATTCTTCTAAGTCCCTCGGGAAGAGTGAAAGACGCGCACGTTCATTTTCAGAGCTCCTAGACCTTCCTATAAGAAGTTAGCCAAAAAGTAGCTTCGAAAAACGCTTAGGTTAAGTTTCAGAGTTGCTTCTAATGTACTGAAGCTGGACTTAGACATAATTTCACTCTCACAACATTATGGCTGGTTGGAGAAAGTCCGAACCACAAATACCGGGTCCATGGTTCTGGCCATACACTGGGGGGACGGGGACGACTCCCATTAACCCCTGACTATACCGGGGATACGCGTATCACAATGCCTTACTGGTCTGTGCTGAAGCAGGGCATTCTGGCAGCCAAGTGGCTTGACCTTTATTAGTGAGCCTGGTTACCCCCTCTCGGAACCACAGACTTAGAAATCGCCAGCTCATATACAGTGCATAAAATATATTTATATACAGTATATACCCTTATACACCATTTAAATAAAAAATATCACAAAATTCTTCTAAGTCCCTCGGGAAGAGTGAAAGACGCGCACGTTCATTTACAGAGCTCCTAGACCTTCCTATAAGAAGTTAGCCAAAAAGTATCTTCGAAAAACGGTTAGGTTAAGTTTCAGAGTTGCTTCTAATGTACCGAAGCTGGAATTAGACATGATTTCACTCTCACAACATTATGGCTGGTTGGAGACAGTCCGAACCACAAATACCGGGTCCATGGTTCTGGCCATATACTGGGGGGACGGGGACGACTCCCATTAACCCCTGACTATACCGGGGATACGCGTATCACAATGCCTTACTGGTCTGTGCTGAAGCAGGGCATTCTGGCAGCCAAGTGGCTTGACCTTTATTAGTGAGCCTGGTTACCCCCTCTCGGAACCACAGACTTAGAAATCGCCAGCTCATATACAGTGCATAAAATATATTTATATACAGTATATACCCTTATACACCATTTAAATTAAAAATATCACAAAATTCTTCTAAGTCCCTCGGGAAGAGTGAAAGACGCGCACGTTCATTTTCAGAGCTCCTAGACCTTCCTATAAGAAGTTAGCCAAAAAGTATCTTCGAAAAACGGTTAGGTTAAGTTTCAGAGTTGCTTCTAATGTACCGAAGCTGGAATTAGACATAATTTCACTCTCACAACATTATGGCTGGTTGGAGACAGTCCGAACCACAAATACCGGGTCCATGGTTCTGGCCATATACTGGGGGGACGGGGACGACTCCCATTAACCCCTGACTATACCGGGGATACGCTTATCACAATGCCTTTCTGGTCTGTGCTGAAGCAGGGCATTCTAGCAGCCAAGTGGCTTGACCTTTATTAGTGAGCCTGGTTACCCCCTCTCGGAACCACAGACTTAGAAATCGCCAGCTCATATACAGTGCATAAAATATATTTATATATATACCCTTATACACCATTTTAATAAAAAATATCACAAAATTCTTCTAAGTCCCTCGGGAAGAGTTAAAGACGCGCACGTTCATTTTCAGAGCTCCTAGACCTTCCTATAAGAAGTTAGTCAAAAAGTAGCTTCGAAAAACGCTTAGGTTAAGTTTCAGAGTTGCATCTAATGTACCGAAGCTGGACTTAGACATAATTTCACTCTCATAACATTATGGCTGGTTGGAGACAGTCCGAACCACAAATACCGGGTCCATGGTTCTGGCCATATACTGGGGGGACGGGGACGACTCCCATTAACCCCTGACTATACCGGGGATACGCTTATCACAATGCCTTTCTGGTCTGTGCTGAAGCAGGGCATTCTGGCAGCCAATTGGCTTGACTTTTATTAGTGAGCCTGGTTACCCCCTCTCGGAACCACAGACTTAGAAATCGCCAGCTCATATACAGTGCATAAAATATATTTATATATATACCCTTATACACCATTTTAATAAAAAATATCACAAAATTCTTCTAAGTCCCTCGGGAAGAGTGAAAGACGCGCACGTTCATTTTCAGAGCTCCTAGACCTTCCTATAAGAAGTTAGCCAAAAAGTAGCTTCGAAAAACGGTTAGGTTAAGTTTCAGAGTTCCTTCTAATGTACCGAAGCTGGAATTAGACATAATTTCACTCTCACAACATTATGGCTGGTTGGAGACAGTCCGAACCACAAGTACTGGGTCCATGGTTCTGGGCGTATACTGGGGGGACGGGGACGACTCCCATTAACCCCTGACTATACCGGGGATACGCTTATCACAATGCCTTTCTGGTCTGTGCTGAAGCAGGGCATTCTGGCAGCCAATTGGCTTGACTTTTATTAGTGAGCCTGGTTACCCCCTCTCGGAACCACAGACTTAGAAATCGCTAGCTCATATACAGTGCATAAAATATATTTATATATATACCCTTATACACCATTTTAATAAAAAATATCACAAAATTCTTCTAAGTCCCTCGGGAAGAGTTAAAGACGCGCACGTTCATTTTCAGAGCTCCTAGACCTTCCTATAAGAAGTTAGTCAAAAAGTAGCTTCGAAAAACGCTTAGGTTAAGTTTCAGAGTTGCATCTAATGTACCGAAGCTGGACTTAGACATAATTTCACTCTCATAACATTATGGCTGGTTGGAGACAGTCCGAACCACAAATACCGGGTCCATGGTTCTGGCCATATACTGGGGGGACGGGGACGACTCCCATTAACCCCTGACTATACCGGGGATACGCTTATCACAATGCCTTTCTGGTCTGTGCTGAAGCAGGGCATTCTGGCAGCCAATTGGCTTGACTTTTATTAGTGAGCCTGGTTACCCCCTCTCGGAACCACAGACTTAGAAATCGCCAGCTCATATACAGTGCATAAAATATATTTATATATATACCCTTATACATCATTTTAATAAAAAATATCACAAAATTCTTCTAAGTCCCTCGGGAAGAGTGAAAGACGCGCACGTTCATTTTCAGAGCTCCTAGACCTTCCTATAAGAAGTTAGCCAAAAAGTAGCTTCGAAAAACGCTTAGGTTAAGTTTCAGAGTTGCTTCTAATGTACTGAAGCTGGACTTAGACATAATTTCACTCTCACAACATTATGGCTGGTTGGAGAAAGTCCGAACCACAAATACCGGGTCCATGGTTCTGGCCATACACTGGGGGGACGGGGACGACTCCCATTAACCCCTGACTATACCGGGGATACGCGTATCACAATGCCTTACTGGTCTGTGCTGAAGCAGGGCATTCTGGCAGCCAAGTGGCTTGACCTTTATTAGTGAGCCTGGTTACCCCCTCTCGGAACCACAGACTTAGAAATCGCCAGCTCATATACAGTGCATAAAATATATTTATATACAGTATATACCCTTATACACCATTTAAATAAAAAATATCACAAAATTCTTCTAAGTCCCTCGGGAAGAGTGAAAGACGCGCACGTTCATTTACAGAGCTCCTAGACCTTCCTATAAGAAGTTAGCCAAAAAGTATCTTCGAAAAACGGTTAGGTTAAGTTTCAGAGTTGCTTCTAATGTACCGAAGCTGGAATTAGACATGATTTCACTCTCACAACATTATGGCTGGTTGGAGACAGTCCGAACCACAAATACCGGGTCCATGGTTCTGGCCATATACTGGGGGGACGGGGACGACTCCCATTAACCCCTGACTATACCGGGGATACGCTTATCACAATGCCTTTCTGGTCTGTGCTGAAGCAGGGCATTCTAGCAGCCAAGTGGCTTGACCTTTATTAGTGAGCCTGGTTACCCCCTCTCGGAACCACAGACTTAGAAATCGCCAGCTCATATACAGTGCATAAAATATATTTATATATATACCCTTATACACCATTTTAATAAAAAATATCACAAAATTCTTCTAAGTCCCTCGGGAAGAGTGAAAGACGCGCACGTTCATTTTCAGAGCTCCTAGACCTTCCTATAAGAAGTTAGCCAAAAAGTAGCTTCGAAAAACGCTTAGGTTAAGTTTCAGAGTTGCTTCTAATGTACTGAAGCTGGACTTAGACATAATTTCACTCTCACAACATTATGGCTGGTTGGAGAAAGTCCGAACCACAAATACCGGGTCCATGGTTCTGGCCATACACTGGGGGGACGGGGACGACTCCCATTAACCCCTGACTATACCGGGGATACGCGTATCACAATGCCTTACTGGTCTGTGCTGAAGCAGGGCATTCTGGCAGCCAAGTGGCTTGACCTTTATTAGTGAGCCTGGTTACCCCCTCTCGGAACCACAGACTTAGAAATCGCCAGCTCATATACAGTGCATAAAATATATTTATATACAGTATATACCCTTATACACCATTTAAATAAAAAATATCACAAAATTCTTCTAAGTCCCTCGGGAAGAGTGAAAGACGCGCACGTTCATTTTCAGAGCTCCTAGACCTTCCTATAAGAAGTTAGCCAAAAAGTAGCTTCGAAAAACGCTTAGGTTAAGTTTCAGAGTTGCTTCTAATGTACCAAAGCTGGACTTAGACATAATTTCACTCTCACAACATTATGGCTGGTTGGAGAAAGTCCGAACCACAAATACCGGGTCCATGGTTCTGGCCATATACTGGGGGGACGGGGACGACTCCCATTAACCCCTGACTATACCGGGGATACGCGTATCACAATGCCTTACTGGTCTGTGCTGAAGCAGGGCATTCTGGCAGCCAAGTGGCTTGACCTTTATTAGTGAGCCTGGTTACCCCCTCTCGGAACCACAGACTTAGAAATCGCCAGCTCATATACAGTGCATAAAATATATTTATATACAGTATATACCCTTATACACCATTTAAATAAAAAATATCACAAAATTCTTCTAAGTCCCTCGGGAAGAGTGAAAGACGCGCACGTTCATTTTCAGAGCTCCTAGACCTTCCTATAAGAAGTTAGCCAAAAAGTATCTTCGAAAAACGGTTAGGTTAAGTTTCAGAGTTGCTTCTAATGTACCGAAGCTGGAATTAGACATAATTTCACTCTCACAACATTATGGCTGGTTGGAGACAGTCCGAACCACAAATACCGGGTCCATAGTTCTGGCCATATACTGGGGGGACGGGGACAACTCCCATTAACCCCTGACTATACCGGGGATACGCTTATCACAATGCCTTTCTGGTCTGTGCTGAAGCAGGGCATTCTAGCAGCCAAGTGGCTTGACCTTTATTAGTGAGCCTGGTTACCCCCTCTCGGAACCACAGACTTAGAAATCGCCAGCTCATATACAGTGCATAAAATATATTTATATATATACCCTTATACACCATTTTAATAAAAAATATCACAAAATTCTTCTAAGTCCCTTGGGAAGAGTGAAAGACGCGCACGTTCATTTTCAGAGCTCCTAGACCTTCCTATAAGAAGTTAGCCAAAAAGTAGCTTCGAAAAACGCTTAGGTTAAGTTTCAGAGTTGCTTCTAATGTACTGAAGCTGGACTTAGACATAATTTCACTCTCACAACATTATGGCTGGTTGGAGAAAGTCCGAACCACAAATACCGGGTCCATGGTTCTGGCCATACACTGGGGGGACGGGGACGACTCCCATTAACCCCTGACTATACCGGGGATACGCGTATCACAATGCCTTACTGGTCTGTGCTGAAGCAGGGCATTCTGGCAGCCAAGTGGCTTGACCTTTATTAGTGAGCCTGGTTACCCCCTCTCGGAACCACAGACTTAGAAATCGCCAGCTCATATACAGTGCATAAAATATATTTATATACAGTATATACCCTTATACACCATTTAAATAAAAAATATCACAAAATTCTTCTAAGTCCCTCGGGAAGAGTGAAAGACGCGCACGTACATTTTCAGAGCTCCTAGACCTTTCTATAAGAAGTTAGCCAAAAAGTATCTTCGAAAAACGCTTAGGTTAAGTTTCAGAGTTGCTTCTAATGTACCAAAGCTGGACTTAGACATAATTTCACTCTCACAACATTATGGCTGGTTGGAGACAGTCCGAACCACAATCACCGGGTCCATGGTTCTGGGCGTATACTGGGGGGACGGGGACGACTCCCATTAACCCCTGACTATACCGGGGATACGCTTATCACAATGCCTTTGTGGTCTGTGCTGAAGCAGGGCATTCTGGCAGCCAATTGGCTTGACTTTTATTAGTGAGCCTGGTTACCCCCTCTCGGAACCACAGACTTAGAAATCGCCAGCTCACATACAGTGCATAAAATATATTTATATATATACCCTTATACATCATTTTAATAAAAAATATCACAAAATTCTTCTAAATCCCTCGGGAAGAGTGAAAGACGCGCACATTCATTTTCAGAGCTCCTAGACCTTCCTATAAGAAGTTAGCCAAAAAGTAGCTTCGAAAAACGCTTAGGTTAAGTTTCAGAGTTGCTTCTAATGTACTGAAGCTGGACTTAGACATAATTTCACTCTCACAACATTATGGCTGGTTGGAGACAGTCCGAACCACAAATACCGGGTCCATGGTTCTGGTCATATACTGGGGGGACGGGGACGACTCCCATTAACCCCTGACTATACCGGGGATACGCTTATCACAATGCCTTTCTGGTCTGTGCTGAAGCAGGGCATTCTGGCAGCCAATTGGCTTGACTTTTATTAGTGAGCCTGGTTACCCCCTCTCGGAACCACAGACTTAGAAATCGCCAGCTCATATACAGTGCATAAAATATATTTATATATATACCCTTATACATCATTTTAATAAAAAATATCACAAAATTCTTCTAAGTCCCTCGGGAAGAGTGAAAGACGCGCACGTTCATTTTCAGAGCTCCTAGACCTTCCTATAAGAAGTTAGCCAAAAAGTAGCTTCGAAAAACGCTTAGGTTAAGTTTCAGAGTTGCATCTAATGTACCGAAGCTGGACTTAGACATAATTTCACTCTCACAACATTATGGCTGGTTGGAGACAGTCCGAACCACAATTACCGGGTCCATGGTTCTGGCCATATACTGGGGGGACGGGGACGACTCCCATTAACCCCTGACTATACCGGGGATACGCTTATCATAATGCCTTACTGGTCTGTGCTGAAGCAGGGCATTCTGGCAGCCAAGTGGCTTGACCTTTATTAGTGAGCCTGGTTACCCCCTCTCGGAACCACAGACTTAGAAATCGCCAGCTCATATACAGTGCATAAAATATATTTATATACAGTATATACCCTTATACACCATTTAAATAAAAAATATCACAAAATTCTTCTAAGTCCCTCGGGAAGAGTGAAAGACGCGCACGTACATTTTCAGAGCTCCTAGACCTTCCTATAAGAAGTTAGCCAAAAAGTATCTTCGAAAAACGCTTAGGTTAAGTTTCAGAGTTGCTTCTAATGTACCAAAGCTGGACTTAGACATAATTTCACTCTCACAACATTATGGCTGGTTGGAGACAGTTCGAACCACAATTACCGGGTCCATGGTTCTGGGCGTATACTGGGGGGACGGGGACGACTCCCATTAACCCCTGACTATACCGGGGATACGCTTATCACAATGCCTTTCTGGTCTGTGCTGAAGCAGGGCATTCTGGCAGCCAAGTGGCTTGACCTTTATTAGTGAGCCTGGTTACCCCCTCTCGGAACCACAGACTTAGAAATCGCCAGCTCATATACAGTGCATAAAATATATTTATATACAGTATATACCCTTATACACCATTTAAATAAAAAATATCACAAAATTCTTCTAAGTCCCTCGGGAAGAGTGAAAGACGCGCACGTTCATTTTCAGAGCTCCTAGACCTTCCTATAAGAAGTTAGCCAAAAAGTAGCTTCGAAAAACGCTTAGGTTAAGTTTCAGAGTTGCTTCTAATGTACTGAAGCTGGACTTAGACATAATTTCACTCTCACAACATTATGGCTGGTTGGAGAAAGTCCGAACCACAAATACCGGGTCCATGGTTCTGGCCATATACTGGGGGGACGGGGACGACTCCCATTAACCCCTGACTATACCGGGGATACGCGTATCACAATGCCTTACTGGTCTGTGCTGAAGCAGGGCATTCTGGCAGCCAAGTGGCTTGACCTTTATTAGTGAGCCTGGTTACCCCCTCTCGGAACCACAGACTTAGAAATCGCCAGCTCATATACAGTGCATAAAATATATTTATATACAGTATATACCCTTATACACCATTTAAATAAAAAATATCACAAAATTCTTCTAAGTCCCTCGGGAAGAGTGAAAGACGCGCACGTTCATTTTCAGAGCTCCTAGACCTTCCTATAAGAAGTTAGCCAAAAAGTATCTTCGAAAAACGGTTAGGTTAAGTTTCAGAGTTGCTTCTAATGTACCGAAGCTGGAATTAGACATAATTTCACTCTCACAACATTATGGCTGGTTGGAGACAGTCCGAACCACAAATACCGGGTCCATGGTTCTGGCCATATACTGGGGGGACGGGGACGACTCCCATTAACCCCTGACTATACCGGGGATACGCTTATCACAATGCCTTTCTGGTCTGTGCTGAAGCAGGGCATTCTAGCAGCCAAGTGGCTTGACCTTTATTAGTGAGCCTGGTTACCCCCTCTCGGAACCACAGACTTAGAAATCGCCAGCTCATATACAGTGCATAAAATATATTTATATATATACCCTTATACACCATTTTAATAAAAAATATCACAAAATTCTTCTAAGTCCCTCGGGAAGAGTGAAAGACGCGCACGTTCATTTTCAGAGCTCCTAGACCTTCCTATAAGAAGTTAGCCAAAAAGTAGCTTCGAAAAACGGTTAGGTTAAGTTTCAGAGTTGCTTCTAATGTACCGAAGCTGGAATTAGACATAATTTCACTCTCACAACATTATGGCTGGTTGGAGACAGTCCGAACCACAAGTACTGGGTCCATGGTTCTGGGCGTATACTGGGGGGACGGGGACGACTCCCATTAACCCCTGACTATACCGGGGATACGCTTATCACAATGCCTTTCTGGTCTGTGCTGAAGCAGGGCATTCTGGCAGCCAATTGGCTTGACTTTTATTAGTGAGCCTGGTTACCCCCTCTCGGAACCACAGACTTAGAAATCGCCAGCTCATATACAGTGCATAAAATATATTTATATATATACCCTTATACATCATTTTAATAAAAAATATCACAAAATTCTTTTAAGTCCCTCGGGAAGAGTGAAAGACGCGCACGTTCATTTTCAGAGCTCCTAGACCTTCCTATAAGAAGTTAGCCAAAAAGTAGCTTCGAAAAACGCTTAGGTTAAGTTTCAGAGTTGCTTCTAATGTACTGAAGCTGGACTTAGACATAATTTCACTCTCACAACATTATGGCTGGTTGGAGAAAGTCCGAACCACAAATACCGGGTCCATGGTTCTGGCCATACACTGGGGGGACGGGGACGACTCCCATTAACCCCTGACTATACCGGGGATACGCGTATCACAATGCCTTACTGGTCTGTGCTGAAGCAGGGCATTCTGGCAGCCAAGTGGCTTGACCTTTATTAGTGAGCCTGGTTACCCCCTCTCGGAACCACAGACTTAGAAATCGCCAGCTCATATACAGTGCATAAAATATATTTATATACAGTATATACCCTTATACACCATTTAAATAAAAAATATCACAAAATTCTTCTAAGTCCCTCGGGAAGAGTGAAAGACGCGCACGTTCATTTTCAGAGCTCCTAGACCTTCCTATAAGAAGTTAGCCAAAAAGTAGCTTCGAAAAACGCTTAGGTTAAGTTTCAGAGTTGCTTCTAATGTACTGAAGCTGGACTTAGACATAATTTCACTCTCACAACATTATGGCTGGTTGGAGAAAGTCCGAACCACAAATACCGGGTCCATGGTTCTGGCCATATACTGGGGGGACGGGGACGACTCCCATTAACCCCTGACTATACCGGGGATACGCGTATCACAATGCCTTACTGGTCTGTGCTGAAGCAGGGCATTCTGGCAGCCAAGTGGCTTGACCTTTATTAGTGAGCCTGGTTACCCCCTCTCGGAACCACAGACTTAGAAATCGCCAGCTCATATACAGTGCATAAAATATATTTATATACAGTATATACCCTTATACACCATTTAAATTAAAAATATCACAAAATTCTTCTAAGTCCCTCGGGAAGAGTGAAAGACGCGCACGTTCATTTTCAGAGCTCCTAGACCTTCCTATAAGAAGTTAGCCAAAAAGTATCTTCGAAAAACGGTTAGGTTAAGTTTCAGAGTTGCTTCTAATGTACCGAAGCTGGAATTAGACATAATTTCACTCTCACAACATTATGGCTGGTTGGAGACAGTCCGAACCACAAATACCGGGTCCATGGTTCTGGCCATATACTGGGGGGACGGGGACGACTCCCATTAACCCCTGACTATACCGGGGATACGCTTATCACAATGCCTTTCTGGTCTGTGCTGAAGCAGGGCATTCTAGCAGCCAAGTGGCTTGACCTTTATTAGTGAGCCTGGTTACCCCCTCTCGGAACCACAGACTTAGAAATCGCCAGCTCATATACAGTGCATAAAATATATTTATATATATACCCTTATACACCATTTTAATAAAAAATATCACAAAATTCTTCTAAGTCCCTCGGGAAGAGTTAAAGACGCGCACGTTCATTTTCAGAGCTCCTAGACCTTCCTATAAGAAGTTAGTCAAAAAGTAGCTTCGAAAAACGCTTAGGTTAAGTTTCAGAGTTGCATCTAATGTACCGAAGCTGGACTTAGACATAATTTCACTCTCATAACATTATGGCTGGTTGGAGACAGTCCGAACCACAAATACCGGGTCCATGGTTCTGGCCATATACTGGGGGGACGGGGACGACTCCCATTAACCCCTGACTATACCGGGGATACGCTTATCACAATGCCTTTCTGGTCTGTGCTGAAGCAGGGCATTCTGGCAGCCAAGTGGCTTGACCTTTATTAGTGAGCCTGGTTACCCCCTCTCGGAACCACAGACTTAGAAATCGCCAGCTCATATACAGTGCATAAAATATATTTATATACAGTATATACCCTTATACACCATTTAAATAAAAAATATCACAAAATTCTTCTAAGTCCCTCGGGAAGAGTGAAAGACGCGCACGTTCATTTACAGAGCTCCTAGACCTTCCTATAAGAAGTTAGCCAAAAAGTATCTTCGAAAAACGGTTAGGTTAAGTTTCAGAGTTGCTTCTAATGTACCGAAGCTGGAATTAGACATGATTTCACTCTCACAACATTATGGCTGGTTGGAGACAGTCCGAACCACAAATACCGGGTCCATGGTTCTGGCCATATACTGGGGGGACGGGGACGACTCCCATTAACCCCTGACTATACCGGGGATACGCTTATCACAATGCCTTTCTGGTCTGTGCTGAAGCAGGGCATTCTAGCAGCCAAGTGGCTTGACCTTTATTAGTGAGCCTGGTTACCCCCTCTCGGAACCACAGACTTAGAAATCGCCAGCTCATATACAGTGCATAAAATATATTTATATATATACCCTTATACACCATTTTAATAAAAAATATCACAAAATTCTTCTAAGTCCCTCGGGAAGAGTGAAAGACGCGCACGTTCATTTTCAGAGCTCCTAGACCTTCCTATAAGAAGTTAGCCAAAAAGTAGCTTCGAAAAACGCTTAGGTTAAGTTTCAGAGTTGCTTCTAATGTACTGAAGCTGGACTTAGACATAATTTCACTCTCACAACATTATGGCTGGTTGGAGAAAGTCCGAACCACAAATACCGGGTCCATGGTTCTGGCCATACACTGGGGGGACGGGGACGACTCCCATTAACCCCTGACTATACCGGGGATACGCGTATCACAATGCCTTACTGGTCTGTGCTGAAGCAGGGCATTCTGGCAGCCAAGTGGCTTGACCTTTATTAGTGAGCCTGGTTACCCCCTCTCGGAACCACAGACTTAGAAATCGCCAGCTCATATACAGTGCATAAAATATATTTATATACAGTATATACCCTTATACACCATTTAAATAAAAAATATCACAAAATTCTTCTAAGTCCCTCGGGAAGAGTGAAAGACGCGCACGTTCATTTTCAGAGCTCCTAGACCTTCCTATAAGAAGTTAGCCAAAAAGTAGCTTCGAAAAACGCTTAGGTTAAGTTTCAGAGTTGCTTCTAATGTACCAAAGCTGGACTTAGACATAATTTCACTCTCACAACATTATGGCTGGTTGGAGAAAGTCCGAACCACAAATACCGGGTCCATGGTTCTGGCCATATACTGGGGGGACGGGGACGACTCCCATTAACCCCTGACTATACCGGGGATACGCGTATCACAATGCCTTACTGGTCTGTGCTGAAGCAGGGCATTCTGGCAGCCAAGTGGCTTGACCTTTATTAGTGAGCCTGGTTACCCCCTCTCGGAACCACAGACTTAGAAATCGCCAGCTCATATACAGTGCATAAAATATATTTATATACAGTATATACCCTTATACACCATTTAAATAAAAAATATCACAAAATTCTTCTAAGTCCCTCGGGAAGAGTGAAAGACGCGCACGTTCATTTTCAGAGCTCCTAGACCTTCCTATAAGAAGTTAGCCAAAAAGTATCTTCGAAAAACGGTTAGGTTAAGTTTCAGAGTTGCTTCTAATGTACCGAAGCTGGAATTAGACATAATTTCACTCTCACAACATTATGGCTGGTTGGAGACAGTCCGAACCACAAATACCGGGTCCATGGTTCTGGCCATATACTGGGGGGACGGGGACAACTCCCATTAACCCCTGACTATACCGGGGATACGCTTATCACAATGCCTTTCTGGTCTGTGCTGAAGCAGGGCATTCTAGCAGCCAAGTGGCTTGACCTTTATTAGTGAGCCTGGTTACCCCCTCTCGGAACCACAGACTTAGAAATCGCCAGCTCATATACAGTGCATAAAATATATTTATATATATACCCTTATACACCATTTTAATAAAAAATATCACAAAATTCTTCTAAGTCCCTTGGGAAGAGTGAAAGACGCGCACGTTCATTTTCAGAGCTCCTAGACCTTCCTATAAGAAGTTAGCCAAAAAGTAGCTTCGAAAAACGCTTAGGTTAAGTTTCAGAGTTGCTTCTAATGTACTGAAGCTGGACTTAGACATAATTTCACTCTCACAACATTATGGCTGGTTGGAGAAAGTCCGAACCACAAATACCGGGTCCATGGTTCTGGCCATACACTGGGGGGACGGGGACGACTCCCATTAACCCCTGACTATACCGGGGATACGCGTATCACAATGCCTTACTGGTCTGTGCTGAAGCAGGGCATTCTGGCAGCCAAGTGGCTTGACCTTTATTAGTGAGCCTGGTTACCCCCTCTCGGAACCACAGACTTAGAAATCGCCAGCTCATATACAGTGCATAAAATATATTTATATACAGTATATACCCTTATACACCATTTAAATAAAAAATATCACAAAATTCTTCTAAGTCCCTCGGGAAGAGTGAAAGACGCGCACGTTCATTTTCAGAGCTCCTAGACCTTCCTATAAGAAGTTAGCCAAAAAGTATCTTCGAAAAACGGTTAGGTTAAGTTTCAGAGTTGCTTCTAATGTACCGAAGCTGGAATTAGACATAAATTCACTCTCACAACATTATGGCTGGTTGGAGACAGTCCGAACCACAAATACCGGGTCCATGGTTCTGGCCATATACTGGGGGGACGGGGACGACTCCCATTAACCCCTGACTATACCGGGGATACGCTTATCACAATGCCTTTCTGGTCTGTGCTGAAGCAGGGCATTCTAGCAGCCAAGTGGCTTGACCTTTATTAGTGAGCCTGGTTACCCCCTCTCGGAACCACAGACTTAGAAATCGCCAGCTCATATACAGTGCATAAAATATATTTATATATATACCCTTATACACCATTTTAATAAAAAATATCACAACATTCTTCTAAGTCCCTCGGGAAGAGTGAAAGACGCGCACGTTCATTTTCAGAGCTCCTAGACCTTCCTATAAGAAGTTAGCCAAAAAGTAGCTTCGAAAAACGGTTAGGTTAAGTTTCAGAGTTCCTTCTAATGTACCGAAGCTGGAATTAGACATAATTTCACTCTCACAACATTATGGCTGGTTGGAGACAGTCCGAACCACAAGTACTGGGTCCATGGTTCTGGGCGTATACTGGGGGGACGGGGACGACTCCCATTAACCCCTGACTATACCGGGGATACGCTTATCACAATGCCTTTCTGGTCTGTGCTGAAGCAGGGCATTCTGGCAGCCAATTGGCTTGACTTTTATTAGTGAGCCTGGTTACCCCCTCTCGGAACCACAGACTTAGAAATCGCTAGCTCATATACAGTGCATAAAATATATTTATATATATACCCTTATACATCATTTTAATAAAAAATATCACAAAATTCTTCTAAGTCCCTCGGGAAGAGTGAAAGACGCGCACGTTCATTTTCAGAGCTCCTAGACCTTCCTATAAGAAGTTAGCCAAAAAGTAGCTTCGAAAAACGCTTAGGTTAAGTTTCAGAGTTGCTTCTAATGTACTGAAGCTGGACTTAGACATAATTTCACTCTCACAACATTATGGCTGGTTGGAGAAAGTCCGAACCACAAATACCGGGTCCATGGTTCTGGCCATACACTGGGGGGACGGGGACGACTCCCATTAACCCCTGACTATACCGGGGATACGCGTATCACAATGCCTTACTGGTCTGTGCTGAAGCAGGGCATTCTGGCAGCCAAGTGGCTTGACCTTTATTAGTGAGCCTGGTTACCCCCTCTCGGAACCACAGACTTAGAAATCGCCAGCTCATATACAGTGCATAAAATATATTTATATACAGTATATACCCTTATACACCATTTAAATAAAAAATATCACAAAATTCTTCTAAGTCCCTCGGGAAGAGTGAAAGACGCGCACGTTCATTTTCAGAGCTCCTAGACCTTCCTATAAGAAGTTAGCCAAAAAGTAGCTTCGAAAAACGCTTAGGTTAAGTTTCAGAGTTGCTTCTAATGTACCAAAGCTGGACTTAGACATAATTTCACTCTCACAACATTATGGCTGGTTGGAGAAAGTCCGAACCACAAATACCGGGTCCATGGTTCTGGCCATATACTGGGGGGACGGGGACGACTCCCATTAACCCCTGACTATACCGGGGATACGCGTATCACAATGCCTTACTGGTCTGTGCTGAAGCAGGGCATTCTGGCAGCCAAGTGGCTTGACCTTTATTAGTGAGCCTGGTTACCCCCTCTCGGAACCACAGACTTAGAAATCGCCAGCTCATATACAGTGCATAAAATATATTTATATACAGTATATACCCTTATACACCATTTAAATAAAAAATATCACAAAATTCTTCTAAGTCCCTCGGGAAGAGTGAAAGACGCGCACGTTCATTTTCAGAGCTCCTAGACCTTCCTATAAGAAGTTAGCCAAAAAGTATCTTCGAAAAACGGTTAGGTTAAGTTTCAGAGTTGCTTCTAATGTACCGAAGCTGGAATTAGACATAATTTCACTCTCACAACATTATGGCTGGTTGGAGACAGTCCGAACCACAAATACCGGGTCCATGGTTCTGGCCATATACTGGGGGGACGGGGACAACTCCCATTAACCCCTGACTATACCGGGGATACGCTTATCACAATGCCTTTCTGGTCTGTGCTGAAGCAGGGCATTCTAGCAGCCAAGTGGCTTGACCTTTATTAGTGAGCCTGGTTACCCCCTCTCGGAACCACAGACTTAGAAATCGCCAGCTCATATACAGTGCATAAAATATATTTATATATATACCCTTATACACCATTTTAATAAAAAATATCACAAAATTCTTCTAAGTCCCTTGGGAAGAGTGAAAGACGCGCACGTTCATTTTCAGAGCTCCTAGACCTTCCTATAAGAAGTTAGCCAAAAAGTAGCTTCGAAAAACGCTTAGGTTAAGTTTCAGAGTTGCTTCTAATGTACTGAAGCTGGACTTAGACATAATTTCACTCTCACAACATTATGGCTGGTTGGAGAAAGTCCGAACCACAAATACCGGGTCCATGGTTCTGGCCATACACTGGGGGGACGGGGACGACTCCCATTAACCCCTGACTATACCGGGGATACGCGTATCACAATGCCTTACTGGTCTGTGCTGAAGCAGGGCATTCTGGCAGCCAAGTGGCTTGACCTTTATTAGTGAGCCTGGTTACCCCCTCTCGGAACCACAGACTTAGAAATCGCCAGCTCATATACAGTGCATAAAATATATTTATATACAGTATATACCCTTATACACCATTTAAATAAAAAATATCACAAAATTCTTCTAAGTCCCTCGGGAAGAGTGAAAGACGCGCACGTTCATTTTCAGAGCTCCTAGACCTTCCTATAAGAAGTTAGCCAAAAAGTATCTTCGAAAAACGGTTAGGTTAAGTTTCAGAGTTGCTTCTAATGTACCGAAGCTGGAATTAGACATAAATTCACTCTCACAACATTATGGCTGGTTGGAGACAGTCCGAACCACAAATACCGGGTCCATGGTTCTGGCCATATACTGGGGGGACGGGGACGACTCCCATTAACCCCTGACTATACCGGGGATACGCTTATCACAATGCCTTTCTGGTCTGTGCTGAAGCAGGGCATTCTAGCAGCCAAGTGGCTTGACCTTTATTAGTGAGCCTGGTTACCCCCTCTCGGAACCACAGACTTAGAAATCGCCAGCTCATATACAGTGCATAAAATATATTTATATATATACCCTTATACACCATTTTAATAAAAAATATCACAACATTCTTCTAAGTCCCTCGGGAAGAGTGAAAGACGCGCACGTTCATTTTCAGAGCTCCTAGACCTTCCTATAAGAAGTTAGCCAAAAAGTAGCTTCGAAAAACGGTTAGGTTAAGTTTCAGAGTTCCTTCTAATGTACCGAAGCTGGAATTAGACATAATTTCACTCTCACAACATTATGGCTGGTTGGAGACAGTCCGAACCACAAGTACTGGGTCCATGGTTCTGGGCGTATACTGGGGGGACGGGGACGACTCCCATTAACCCCTGACTATACCGGGGATACGCTTATCACAATGCCTTTCTGGTCTGTGCTGAAGCAGGGCATTCTGGCAGCCAATTGGCTTGACTTTTATTAGTGAGCCTGGTTACCCCCTCTCGGAACCACAGACTTAGAAATCGCTAGCTCATATACAGTGCATAAAATATATTTATATATATACCCTTATACACCATTTTAATAAAAAATATCACAAAATTCTTCTAAGTCCCTCGGGAAGAGTTAAAGACGCGCACGTTCATTTTCAGAGCTCCTAGACCTTCCTATAAGAAGTTAGTCAAAAAGTAGCTTCGAAAAACGCTTAGGTTAAGTTTCAGAGTTGCATCTAATGTACCGAAGCTGGACTTAGACATAATTTCACTCTCATAACATTATGGCTGGTTGGAGACAGTCCGAACCACAAATACCGGGTCCATGGTTCTGGCCATATACTGGGGGGACGGGGACGACTCCCATTAACCCCTGACTATACCGGGGATACGCTTATCACAATGCCTTTCTGGTCTGTGCTGAAGCAGGGCATTCTAGCAGCCAAGTGGCTTGACCTTTATTAGTGAGCCTGGTTACCCCCTCTCGGAACCACAGACTTAGAAATCGCCAGCTCATATACAGTGCATAAAATATATTTATATACAGTATATACCCTTATACACCATTTAAATAAAAAATATCACAAAATTCTTCTAAGTCCCTCGGGAAGAGTGAAAGACGCGCACGTTCATTTTCAGAGCTCCTAGACCTTCCTATAAGAAGTTAGCCAAAAAGTAGCTTCGAAAAACGCTTAGGTTAAGTTTCAGAGTTGCTTCTAATGTACCGAAGCTGGAATTAGACATGATTTCACTCTCACAACATTATGGCTGGTTGGAGACAGTCCGAACCACAAATACCGGGTCCATGGTTCTGGCCATATACTGGGGGGACGGGGACGACTCCCATTAACCCCTGACTATACCGGGGATACGCTTATCACAATGCCTTTCTGGTCTGTGCTGAAGCAGGGCATTCTAGCAGCCAAGTGGCTTGACCTTTATTAGTGAGCCTGGTTACCCCCTCTCGGAACCACAGACTTAGAAATCGCCAGCTCATATACAGTGCATAAAATATATTTATATATATACCCTTATACACCATTTTAATAAAAAATATCACAAAATTCTTCTAAGTCCCTCGAGAAGAGTGAAAGACGCGCACGTTCATTTTCAGAGCTCCTAAACCTTCCTATAAGAAGTTAGCCAAAAAGTAGCTTCGAAAAACGCTTAGGTTAAGTTTCAGAGTTGCTTCTAATGTACTGAAGCTGGACTTAGACATAATTTCACTCTCACAACATTATGGCTGGTTGGAGAAAGTCCGAACCACAAATACCGGGTCCATGGTTCTGGCCATACACTGGGGGGACGGGGACGACTCCCATTAACCCCTGACTATACCGGGGATACGCGTATCACAATGCCTTACTGGTCTGTGCTGAAGCAGGGCATTCTGGCAGCCAAGTGGCTTGACCTTTATTAGTGAGCCTGGTTACCCCCTCTCGGAACCACAGACTTAGAAATCGCCAGCTCATATACAGTGCATAAAATATATTTATATACAGTATATACCCTTATACACCATTTAAATAAAAAATATCACAAAATTCTTCTAAGTCCCTCGGGAAGAGTGAAAGACGCGCACGTTCATTTTCAGAGCTCCTAGACCTTCCTATAAGAAGTTAGCCAAAAAGTAGCTTCGAATAACGCTTAGGTTAAGTTTCAGAGTTGCTTCTAATGTACCAAAGCTGGACTTAGACATAATTTCACTCTCACAACATTATGGCTGGTTGGAGAAAGTCCGAACCACAAATACCGGGTCCATGGTTCTGGCCATATACTGGGGGGACGGGGACGACTCCCATTAACCCCTGACTATACCGGGGATACGCGTATCACAATGCCTTACTGGTCTGTGCTGAAGCAGGGCATTCTGGCAGCCAAGTGGCTTGACCTTTATTAGTGAGCCTGGTTACCCCCTCTCGGAACCACAGACTTAGAAATCGCCAGCTCATATACAGTGCATAAAATATATTTATATACAGTATATACCCTTATACACCATTTAAATAAAAAATATCACAAAATTCTTCTAAGTCCCTCGGGAAGAGTGAAAGACGCGCACGTTCATTTTCAGAGCTCCTAGACCTGTCCTATAAGAAGTTAGCCAAAAAGTATCTTCGAAAAACGGTTAGGTTAAGTTTCAGAGTTGCTTCTAATGTACCGAAGCTGGAATTAGACATAATTTCACTCTCACAACATTATGGCTGGTTGGAGACAGTCCGAACCACAAATACCGGGTCCATGGTTCTGGCCATATACTGGGGGGACGGGGACGACTCCCATTAACCCCTGACTATACCGGGGATACGCTTATCACAATGCCTTTCTGGTCTGTGCTGAAGCAGGGCATTCTAGCAGCCAAGTGGCTTGACCTTTATTAGTGAGCCTGGTTACCCCCTCTCGGAACCACAGACTTAGAAATCGCCAGCTCATATACAGTGCATAAAATATATTTATATATATACCCTTATACACCATTTTAATAAAAAATATCACAAAATTCTTCTAAGTCCCTCGAGAAGAGTGAAAGACGCGCACGTTCATTTTCAGAGCTCCTAAACCTTCCTATAAGAAGTTAGCCAACAAGTAGCTTCGAAAAACGCTTAGGTTAAGTTTCAGAGTTGCTTCTAATGTACTGAAGCTGGACTTAGACATAATTTCACTCTCACAACATTATGGCTGGTTGGAGAAAGTCCGAACCACAAATACCGGGTCCATGGTTCTGGCCATACACTGGGGGGACGGGGACGACTCCCATTAACCCCTGACTATACCAGGGATACGCGTATCACAATGCCTTACTGGTCTGTGCTGAAGCAGGGCATTCTGGCAGCCAAGTGGCTTGACCTTTATTAGTGAGCCTGGTTACCCCCTCTCGGAACCACAGACTTAGAAATCGCCAGCTCATATACAGTGCATAAAATATATTTATATACAGTATATACCCTTATACACCATTTAAATAAAAAATATCACAAAATTCTTCTAAGTCCCTCGGGAAGAGTGAAAGACGCGCACGTTCATTTTCAGAGCTCCTAGACCTTCCTATAAGAAGTTAGCCAAAAAGTAGCTTCGAATAACGCTTAGGTTAAGTTTCAGAGTTGCTTCTAATGTACCAAAGCTGGACTTAGACATAATTTCACTCTCACAACATTATGGCTGGTTGGAGAAAGTCCGAACCACAAATACCGGGTCCATGGTTCTGGCCATATACTGGGGGGACGGGGACGACTCCCATTAACCCCTGACTATACCGGGGATACGCGTATCACAATGCCTTACTGGTCTGTGCTGAAGCAGGGCATTCTGGCAGCCAAGTGGCTTGACCTTTATTAGTGAGCCTGGTTACCCCCTCTCGGAACCACAAACTTAGAAATCGCCAGCTCATATACAGTGCATAAAATAAATTTATATATATATACCCTTATACACCATTTTAATAAAAAATATCACAAAATTCTTCTAAGTCCCTCGGGAAGAGTGAAAGACGCGCACGTTCATTTTCAGAGCTCCTAGACCTTCCTATAAGAAGTTAGCCAAAAAGTAGCTTCGAAAAACGCTTAGGTTAAGTCTCAGAGTTGCATCTAATGTACCAAAGCTGGACTTAGACATTATTTCACTCTCACAACATTATGGCTGGTTGGAGACAGTCCGAACCACAAGTACCGGGTCCATGGTTCTGGGCGTATACTGGGGGGACGGGGACGACTCCCATTAACCCCTGACTATACCGGGGATACGCTTATCACAATGCCTTACTGGTCTGTGCTGAAGCAGGGCATTCTGGCAGCCAAGTGGCTTGACCTTTATTAGTGAGCCTGGTTACCCCCTCTCGGAACCACAAACTTAGAAATCGCCAGCTCATATACAGTGCATAAAATAAATTTATATATATATACCCTTATACACCATTTTAATAAAAAATATCACAAAATTCTTCTAAGTCCCTCGGGAAGAGTGAAAGACGCGCACGTTCATTTTCAGAGCTCCTAGACCTTCCTATAAGAAGTTAGCCAAAAAGTAGCTTCGAAAAACGCTTAGGTTAAGTTTCAGAGTTGCTTCTCATGTACCAAAGCTGGACTTAGACATAATTTCACTCTCACAACATTATGGCTGGTTGGAGACAGTCCGAACCACAAATACCGGGTCCATGGTTCTGGGCGTATACTGGGGGGACGGGGACGACTCCCATTAACCCCTGACTATACCGGGGATACGCTTATCACAATGCCTTACTGGTCTGTGCTGAAGCAGGGCATTCTGGCAGCCAAGTGGCTTGACCTTTATTAGTGAGCCTGGTTACCCCCTCTCGGAACCACAGACTTAGAAATCGCCAGCTCATATACAGTGCATAAAATAAATTTATATATATATACCCTTATTCACCATTTTAATAAAAAATATCACAAAATTCTTCTAAGTCCCTCGGGAAGAGTGAAAGACGCGCACGTTCATTTTCAGAGCTCCTAGACCTTCCTATAAGAAGTTAGCCAAAAAGTAGCTTCGAAAAACGCTTAGGTTAAGTCTCAGAGTTGCATCTAATGTACCAAAGCTGGACTTAGACATTATTTCACTCTCACAACATTATGGCTGGTTGGAGACAGTCCGAACCACAAGTACCGGGTCCATGGTTCTGGGCGTATACTGGGGGGACGGGGACGACTCCCATTAACCCCTGACTATACCGGGGATACGCTTATCACAATGCCTTACTGGTCTGTGCTGAAGCAGGGCATTCTGGCAGCCAAGTGGCTTGACCTTTATTAGTGAGCCTGGTTACCCCCTCTCGGAACCACAAACTTAGAAATCGCCAGCTCATATACAGTGCATAAAATAAATTTATATATATATACCCTTATACACCATTTTAATAAAAAATATCACAAAATTCTTCTAAGTCCCTCGGGAAGAGTGAAAGACGCGCACGTTCATTTTCAGAGCTCCTAGACCTTCCTATAAGAAGTTAGCCAAAAAGTAGCTTCGAAAAACGCTTAGGTTAAGTTTCAGAGTTGCTTCTAATGTACTGAAACTGGAATTAGACATAATTTCACTCTCACAACATTATGGCTGGTTGGAGACAGTCCGAACCAAAAGTACCGGGTCCATGGTTCTGGGCGTATACTGGGGGGACGGGGACGACTCCCATTAACCCCTGACTATACCGGGGATACGCTTATCACAATGCCTTACTGGTCTGTGCTGAAGCAGGGCATTCTGGCAGCCAAGTGGCTTGACCTTTATTAGTGAGCCTGGTTACCCCCTCTCGGAACCACAAACTTAGAAATCGCCAGCTCATATACAGTGCATAAAATAAATTTATATATATATACCCTTATACACCATTTTAATAAAAAATATCACAAAATTCTTCTAAGTCCCTCGGGAAGAGTGAAAGACGCGCACGTTCATTTTCAGAGCTCCTAGACCTTCCTATAAGAAGTTAGCCAAAAAGTAGCTTCGAAAAACGCTTAGGTTAAGTTTCAGAGTTGCTTCTAATGTACCGAAGCTGGAATTAGACATAATTTCACTCTCACAACATTATGGCTGGTTGGAGACAGTCCGAACCACAAGTACTGGGTCCACGGTTCTGGGCGTATACTGGGGGGACGGGGACGACTCCCATTAACCCCTGACTATACCGGGGATACGCTTATCACAATGCCTTACTGGTCTGTGCTGAAGCAGGGCATTCTGGCAGCCAAGTGGCTTGACCTTTATTAGTGAGCCTGGTTACCCCCTCTCGGAACCACAGACTTAGAAATCGCCAGCTCATATAAAGTGCATAAAATAAATTTATATATATATACCCTTATACACCATTTTAATAAAAAATATCACAAAATTCTTCTAAGTCCCTCGGGAAGAGTGAAAGACGCGCACGTTCATTTTCAGAGCTCCTAGACCTTCCTATAAGAAGTTAGCCAAAAAGTAGCTTCGAAAAACGCTTAGGTTAAGTTTCAGAGTTGCTTCTAATGTACCGAAGCTGGAATTAAACATAATTTCACTCTCACAACATTATGGCTGGTTGGAGACAGTCCGAACCACAAGTACTGGGTCCATGGTTCTGGGCGTATACTGGGGGGACGGGGACGACTCCCATTAACCCCTGACTATACCGGGGATACGCTTATCACAATGCCTTACTGGTCTGTGCTGAAGCAGGGCATTCTGGCAGCCAAGTGGCTTGACCTTTATTAGTGAGCCTGGTTACCCCCTCTCGGAACCACAGACTTAGAAATCGCCAGCTCATATAAAGTGCATAAAATAAATTTATATATATATACCCTTATACACCATTTTAATAAAAAATATCACAAAATTCTTCTAAGTCCCTCGGGAAGAGTGAAAGACGCGCACGTTCATTTTCAGAGCTCCTAGACCTTCCTATAAGAAGTTAGCCAAAAAGTAGCTTCGAAAAACGCTTAGGTTAAGTCTCAGAGTTGCATCTAATGTACCAAAGCTGGACTTAGACATAATTTCACTCTCACAACATTATGGCTGGTTGGAGACAGTCCGAACCACAAGTACCGGGTCCATGGTTCTGGGCGTATACTGGGGGGACGGGGACGACTCCCATTAACCCCTGACTATACCGGGGATACGCTTATCACAATGCCTTACTGGTCTGTGCTGAAGCAGGGCATTCTGGCAGCCAAGTGGCTTGACCTTTATTAGTGAGCCTGGTTACCCCCTCTCGGAACCACAAACTTAGAAATCGCCAGCTCATATACAGTGCATAAAATAAATTTATATATATATACCCTTATACACCATTTTAATAAAAAATATCACAAAATTCTTCTAAGTCCCTCGGGAAGAGTGAAAGACGCGCACGTTCATTTTCAGAGCTCCTAGACCTTCCTATAAGAAGTTAGCCAAAAAGTAGCTTCGAAAAACGCTTAGGTTAAGTTTCAGAGTTGCTTCTCATGTACCAAAGCTGGACTTAGACATAATTTCACTCTCACAACATTATGGCTGGTTGGAGACAGTCCGAACCACAAATACCGGGTCCATGGTTCTGGCCATATACTGGGGGGACGGGGACGACTCCCATTAACCTCTGACTATACCGGGGATACGCTTATCACAATGCCTTACTGGTCTGTGCTGAAGCAGGGCATTCTGGCAGCCAAGTGGCTTGACCTTTATTAGTGAGCCTGGTTACCCCCTCTCGGAACCACAGACTTAGAAATCGCCAGCTCATATAAAGTGCATAAAATAAATTTATATATATATACCCTTATACACCATTTTAATAAAAAATATCACAAAATTCTTCTAAGTCCCTCGGGAAGAGTGAAAGACGCGCACGGTCATTTTCAGAGCTCCTAGACCTTCCTATAAGAAGTTAGCCAAAAAGTAGCTTCGAAAAACGCTTAGGTTAAGTTTCAGAGTTGCTTCTAATGTACCGAAGCTGGAATTAGACATAATTTCACTCTCACAACATTATGGCTGGTTGGAGACAGTCCGAACCACAAGTACTGGGTCCATGGTTCTGGGCGTATACTGGGGGGACGGGGACGACTCCCATTAACCCCTGACTATACCGGGGATACGCTTATCACAATGCCTTACTGGTCTGTGCTGAAGCAGGGCATTCTGGCAGCCAAGTGGCTTGACCTTTATTAGTGAGCCTGGTTACCCCCTCTCGGAACCACAGACTTAGAAATCGCCAGCTCATATAAAGTGCATAAAATAAATTTATATATATATACCCTTATACACCATTTTAATAAAAAATATCACAAAATTCTTCTAAGTCCCTCGGGAAGAGTGAAAGACGCGCACGTTCATTTTCAGAGCTCCTAGACCTTCCTATAAGAAGTTAGCCAAAAAGTAGCTTCGAAAAACGCTTAGGTTAAGTCTCAGAGTTGCATCTAATGTACCAAAGCTGGACTTAGACATAATTTCACTCTCACAACATTATGGCTGGTTGGAGACAGTCCGAACCACAAGTACCGGGTCCATGGTTCTGGGCGTATACTGGGGGGACGGGGACGACTCCCATTAACCCCTGACTATACCGGGGATACGCTTATCACAATGCCTTACTGGTCTGTGCTGAAGCAGGGCATTCTGGCAGCCAAGTGGCTTGACCTTTATTAGTGAGCCTGGTTACCCCCTCTCGGAACCACAAACTTAGAAATCGCCAGCTCATATACAGTGCATAAAATAAATTTATATATATATACCCTTATACACCATTTTAATAAAAAATATCACAAAATTCTTCTAAGTCCCTCGGGAAGAGTGAAAGACGCGCACGTTCATTTTCAGAGCTCCTAGACCTTCCTATAAGAAGTTAGCCAAAAAGTAGCTTCGAAAAACGCTTAGGTTAAGTTTCAGAGTTGCTTCTCATGTACCAAAGCTGGACTTAGACATAATTTCACTCTCACAACATTATGGCTGGTTGGAGACAGTCCGAACCACAAATACCGGGTCCATGGTTCTGGCCATATACTGGGGGGACGGGGACGACTCCCATTAACCTCTGACTATACCGGGGATACGCTTATCACAATGCCTTACTGGTCTGTGCTGAAGCAGGGCATTCTGGCAGCCAAGTGGCTTGACCTTTATTAGTGAGCCTGGTTACCCCCTCTCGGAACCACAGACTTAGAAATCGCCAGCTCATATAAAGTGCATAAAATAAATTTATATATATATACCCTTATACACCATTTTAATAAAAAATATCACAAAATTCTTCTAAGTCCCTCGGGAAGAGTGAAAGACGCGCACGTTCATTTTCAGAGCTCCTAGACCTTCCTATAAGAAGTTAGCCAAAAAGTATCTTCGAAAAACGGTTAGGTTAAGTTTCAGAGTTGCTTCTAATGTACCGAAGCTGGAATTAGACATAATTTCACTCTCACAACATTATGGCTGGTTGGAGACAGTCCGAACCACAAATACCGGGTCCATGGTTCTGGCCATATACTGGGGGGACGGGGACAACTCCCATTAACCCCTGACTATACCGGGGATACGCTTATCACAATGCCTTTCTGGTCTGTGCTGAAGCAGGGCATTCTAGCAGCCAAGTGGCTTGACCTTTATTAGTGAGCCTGGTTACCCCCTCTCGGAACCACAGACTTAGAAATCGCCAGCTCATATACAGTGCATAAAATATATTTATATATATACCCTTATACACCATTTTAATAAAAAATATCACAAAATTCTTCTAAGTCCCTTGGGAAGAGTGAAAGACGCGCACGTTCATTTTCAGAGCTCCTAGACCTTCCTATAAGAAGTTAGCCAAAAAGTAGCTTCGAAAAACGCTTAGGTTAAGTTTCAGAGTTGCTTCTAATGTACTGAAGCTGGACTTAGACATAATTTCACTCTCACAACATTATGGCTGGTTGGAGAAAGTCCGAACCACAAATACCGGGTCCATGGTTCTGGCCATACACTGGGGGGACGGGGACGACTCCCATTAACCCCTGACTATACCGGGGATACGCGTATCACAATGCCTTACTGGTCTGTGCTGAAGCAGGGCATTCTGGCAGCCAAGTGGCTTGACCTTTATTAGTGAGCCTGGTTACCCCCTCTCGGAACCACAGACTTAGAAATCGCCAGCTCATATACAGTGCATAAAATATATTTATATACAGTATATACCCTTATACACCATTTAAATAAAAAATATCACAAAATTCTTCTAAGTCCCTCGGGAAGAGTGAAAGACGCGCACGTTCATTTTCAGAGCTCCTAGACCTTCCTATAAGAAGTTAGCCAAAAAGTATCTTCGAAAAACGGTTAGGTTAAGTTTCAGAGTTGCTTCTAATGTACCGAAGCTGGAATTAGACATAAATTCACTCTCACAACATTATGGCTGGTTGGAGACAGTCCGAACCACAAATACCGGGTCCATGGTTCTGGCCATATACTGGGGGGACGGGGACGACTCCCATTAACCCCTGACTATACCGGGGATACGCTTATCACAATGCCTTTCTGGTCTGTGCTGAAGCAGGGCATTCTAGCAGCCAAGTGGCTTGACCTTTATTAGTGAGCCTGGTTACCCCCTCTCGGAACCACAGACTTAGAAATCGCCAGCTCATATACAGTGCATAAAATATATTTATATATATACCCTTATACACCATTTTAATAAAAAATATCACAACATTCTTCTAAGTCCCTCGGGAAGAGTGAAAGACGCGCACGTTCATTTTCAGAGCTCCTAGACCTTCCTATAAGAAGTTAGCCAAAAAGTAGCTTCGAAAAACGGTTAGGTTAAGTTTCAGAGTTCCTTCTAATGTACCGAAGCTGGAATTAGACATAATTTCACTCTCACAACATTATGGCTGGTTGGAGACAGTCCGAACCACAAGTACTGGGTCCATGGTTCTGGGCGTATACTGGGGGGACGGGGACGACTCCCATTAACCCCTGACTATACCGGGGATACGCTTATCACAATGCCTTTCTGGTCTGTGCTGAAGCAGGGCATTCTGGCAGCCAATTGGCTTGACTTTTATTAGTGAGCCTGGTTACCCCCTCTCGGAACCACAGACTTAGAAATCGCTAGCTCATATACAGTGCATAAAATATATTTATATATATACCCTTATACATCATTTTAATAAAAAATATCACAAAATTCTTCTAAGTCCCTCGGGAAGAGTGAAAGACGCGCACGTTCATTTTCAGAGCTCCTAGACCTTCCTATAAGAAGTTAGCCAAAAAGTAGCTTCGAAAAACGCTTAGGTTAAGTTTCAGAGTTGCTTCTAATGTACTGAAGCTGGACTTAGACATAATTTCACTCTCACAACATTATGGCTGGTTGGAGAAAGTCCGAACCACAAATACCGGGTCCATGGTTCTGGCCATACACTGGGGGGACGGGGACGACTCCCATTAACCCCTGACTATACCGGGGATACGCGTATCACAATGCCTTACTGGTCTGTGCTGAAGCAGGGCATTCTGGCAGCCAAGTGGCTTGACCTTTATTAGTGAGCCTGGTTACCCCCTCTCGGAACCACAGACTTAGAAATCGCCAGCTCATATACAGTGCATAAAATATATTTATATACAGTATATACCCTTATACACCATTTAAATAAAAAATATCACAAAATTCTTCTAAGTCCCTCGGGAAGAGTGAAAGACGCGCACGTTCATTTTCAGAGCTCCTAGACCTTCCTATAAGAAGTTAGCCAAAAAGTAGCTTCGAAAAACGCTTAGGTTAAGTTTCAGAGTTGCTTCTAATGTACCAAAGCTGGACTTAGACATAATTTCACTCTCACAACATTATGGCTGGTTGGAGAAAGTCCGAACCACAAATACCGGGTCCATGGTTCTGGCCATATACTGGGGGGACGGGGACGACTCCCATTAACCCCTGACTATACCGGGGATACGCGTATCACAATGCCTTACTGGTCTGTGCTGAAGCAGGGCATTCTGGCAGCCAAGTGGCTTGACCTTTATTAGTGAGCCTGGTTACCCCCTCTCGGAACCACAGACTTAGAAATCGCCAGCTCATATACAGTGCATAAAATATATTTATATACAGTATATACCCTTATACACCATTTAAATAAAAAATATCACAAAATTCTTCTAAGTCCCTCGGGAAGAGTGAAAGACGCGCACGTTCATTTTCAGAGCTCCTAGACCTTCCTATAAGAAGTTAGCCAAAAAGTATCTTCGAAAAACGGTTAGGTTAAGTTTCAGAGTTGCTTCTAATGTACCGAAGCTGGAATTAGACATAATTTCACTCTCACAACATTATGGCTGGTTGGAGACAGTCCGAACCACAAATACCGGGTCCATGGTTCTGGCCATATACTGGGGGGACGGGGACAACTCCCATTAACCCCTGACTATACCGGGGATACGCTTATCACAATGCCTTTCTGGTCTGTGCTGAAGCAGGGCATTCTAGCAGCCAAGTGGCTTGACCTTTATTAGTGAGCCTGGTTACCCCCTCTCGGAACCACAGACTTAGAAATCGCCAGCTCATATACAGTGCATAAAATATATTTATATATATACCCTTATACACCATTTTAATAAAAAATATCACAAAATTCTTCTAAGTCCCTTGGGAAGAGTGAAAGACGCGCACGTTCATTTTCAGAGCTCCTAGACCTTCCTATAAGAAGTTAGCCAAAAAGTAGCTTCGAAAAACGCTTAGGTTAAGTTTCAGAGTTGCTTCTAATGTACTGAAGCTGGACTTAGACATAATTTCACTCTCACAACATTATGGCTGGTTGGAGAAAGTCCGAACCACAAATACCGGGTCCATGGTTCTGGCCATACACTGGGGGGACGGGGACGACTCCCATTAACCCCTGACTATACCGGGGATACGCGTATCACAATGCCTTACTGGTCTGTGCTGAAGCAGGGCATTCTGGCAGCCAAGTGGCTTGACCTTTATTAGTGAGCCTGGTTACCCCCTCTCGGAACCACAGACTTAGAAATCGCCAGCTCATATACAGTGCATAAAATATATTTATATACAGTATATACCCTTATACACCATTTAAATAAAAAATATCACAAAATTCTTCTAAGTCCCTCGGGAAGAGTGAAAGACGCGCACGTTCATTTTCAGAGCTCCTAGACCTTCCTATAAGAAGTTAGCCAAAAAGTATCTTCGAAAAACGGTTAGGTTAAGTTTCAGAGTTGCTTCTAATGTACCGAAGCTGGAATTAGACATAAATTCACTCTCACAACATTATGGCTGGTTGGAGACAGTCCGAACCACAAATACCGGGTCCATGGTTCTGGCCATATACTGGGGGGACGGGGACGACTCCCATTAACCCCTGACTATACCGGGGATACGCTTATCACAATGCCTTTCTGGTCTGTGCTGAAGCAGGGCATTCTAGCAGCCAAGTGGCTTGACCTTTATTAGTGAGCCTGGTTACCCCCTCTCGGAACCACAGACTTAGAAATCGCCAGCTCATATACAGTGCATAAAATATATTTATATATATACCCTTATACACCATTTTAATAAAAAATATCACAACATTCTTCTAAGTCCCTCGGGAAGAGTGAAAGACGCGCACGTTCATTTTCAGAGCTCCTAGACCTTCCTATAAGAAGTTAGCCAAAAAGTAGCTTCGAAAAACGGTTAGGTTAAGTTTCAGAGTTCCTTCTAATGTACCGAAGCTGGAATTAGACATAATTTCACTCTCACAACATTATGGCTGGTTGGAGACAGTCCGAACCACAAGTACTGGGTCCATGGTTCTGGGCGTATACTGGGGGGACGGGGACGACTCCCATTAACCCCTGACTATACCGGGGATACGCTTATCACAATGCCTTTCTGGTCTGTGCTGAAGCAGGGCATTCTGGCAGCCAATTGGCTTGACTTTTATTAGTGAGCCTGGTTACCCCCTCTCGGAACCACAGACTTAGAAATCGCTAGCTCATATACAGTGCATAAAATATATTTATATATATACCCTTATACACCATTTTAATAAAAAATATCACAAAATTCTTCTAAGTCCCTCGGGAAGAGTTAAAGACGCGCACGTTCATTTTCAGAGCTCCTAGACCTTCCTATAAGAAGTTAGTCAAAAAGTAGCTTCGAAAAACGCTTAGGTTAAGTTTCAGAGTTGCATCTAATGTACCGAAGCTGGACTTAGACATAATTTCACTCTCATAACATTATGGCTGGTTGGAGACAGTCCGAACCACAAATACCGGGTCCATGGTTCTGGCCATATACTGGGGGGACGGGGACGACTCCCATTAACCCCTGACTATACCGGGGATACGCTTATCACAATGCCTTTCTGGTCTGTGCTGAAGCAGGGCATTCTAGCAGCCAAGTGGCTTGACCTTTATTAGTGAGCCTGGTTACCCCCTCTCGGAACCACAGACTTAGAAATCGCCAGCTCATATACAGTGCATAAAATATATTTATATACAGTATATACCCTTATACACCATTTAAATAAAAAATATCACAAAATTCTTCTAAGTCCCTCGGGAAGAGTGAAAGACGCGCACGTTCATTTTCAGAGCTCCTAGACCTTCCTATAAGAAGTTAGCCAAAAAGTAGCTTCGAAAAACGCTTAGGTTAAGTTTCAGAGTTGCTTCTAATGTACCGAAGCTGGAATTAGACATGATTTCACTCTCACAACATTATGGCTGGTTGGAGACAGTCCGAACCACAAATACCGGGTCCATGGTTCTGGCCATATACTGGGGGGACGGGGACGACTCCCATTAACCCCTGACTATACCGGGGATACGCTTATCACAATGCCTTTCTGGTCTGTGCTGAAGCAGGGCATTCTAGCAGCCAAGTGGCTTGACCTTTATTAGTGAGCCTGGTTACCCCCTCTCGGAACCACAGACTTAGAAATCGCCAGCTCATATACAGTGCATAAAATATATTTATATATATACCCTTATACACCATTTTAATAAAAAATATCACAAAATTCTTCTAAGTCCCTCGAGAAGAGTGAAAGACGCGCACGTTCATTTTCAGAGCTCCTAAACCTTCCTATAAGAAGTTAGCCAAAAAGTAGCTTCGAAAAACGCTTAGGTTAAGTTTCAGAGTTGCTTCTAATGTACTGAAGCTGGACTTAGACATAATTTCACTCTCACAACATTATGGCTGGTTGGAGAAAGTCCGAACCACAAATACCGGGTCCATGGTTCTGGCCATACACTGGGGGGACGGGGACGACTCCCATTAACCCCTGACTATACCGGGGATACGCGTATCACAATGCCTTACTGGTCTGTGCTGAAGCAGGGCATTCTGGCAGCCAAGTGGCTTGACCTTTATTAGTGAGCCTGGTTACCCCCTCTCGGAACCACAGACTTAGAAATCGCCAGCTCATATACAGTGCATAAAATATATTTATATACAGTATATACCCTTATACACCATTTAAATAAAAAATATCACAAAATTCTTCTAAGTCCCTCGGGAAGAGTGAAAGACGCGCACGTTCATTTTCAGAGCTCCTAGACCTTCCTATAAGAAGTTAGCCAAAAAGTAGCTTCGAATAACGCTTAGGTTAAGTTTCAGAGTTGCTTCTAATGTACCAAAGCTGGACTTAGACATAATTTCACTCTCACAACATTATGGCTGGTTGGAGAAAGTCCGAACCACAAATACCGGGTCCATGGTTCTGGCCATATACTGGGGGGACGGGGACGACTCCCATTAACCCCTGACTATACCGGGGATACGCGTATCACAATGCCTTACTGGTCTGTGCTGAAGCAGGGCATTCTGGCAGCCAAGTGGCTTGACCTTTATTAGTGAGCCTGGTTACCCCCTCTCGGAACCACAGACTTAGAAATCGCCAGCTCATATACAGTGCATAAAATATATTTATATACAGTATATACCCTTATACACCATTTAAATAAAAAATATCACAAAATTCTTCTAAGTCCCTCGGGAAGAGTGAAAGACGCGCACGTTCATTTTCAGAGCTCCTAGACCTGTCCTATAAGAAGTTAGCCAAAAAGTATCTTCGAAAAACGGTTAGGTTAAGTTTCAGAGTTGCTTCTAATGTACCGAAGCTGGAATTAGACATAATTTCACTCTCACAACATTATGGCTGGTTGGAGACAGTCCGAACCACAAATACCGGGTCCATGGTTCTGGCCATATACTGGGGGGACGGGGACGACTCCCATTAACCCCTGACTATACCGGGGATACGCTTATCACAATGCCTTTCTGGTCTGTGCTGAAGCAGGGCATTCTAGCAGCCAAGTGGCTTGACCTTTATTAGTGAGCCTGGTTACCCCCTCTCGGAACCACAGACTTAGAAATCGCCAGCTCATATACAGTGCATAAAATATATTTATATATATACCCTTATACACCATTTTAATAAAAAATATCACAAAATTCTTCTAAGTCCCTCGAGAAGAGTGAAAGACGCGCACGTTCATTTTCAGAGCTCCTAAACCTTCCTATAAGAAGTTAGCCAACAAGTAGCTTCGAAAAACGCTTAGGTTAAGTTTCAGAGTTGCTTCTAATGTACTGAAGCTGGACTTAGACATAATTTCACTCTCACAACATTATGGCTGGTTGGAGAAAGTCCGAACCACAAATACCGGGTCCATGGTTCTGGCCATACACTGGGGGGACGGGGACGACTCCCATTAACCCCTGACTATACCAGGGATACGCGTATCACAATGCCTTACTGGTCTGTGCTGAAGCAGGGCATTCTGGCAGCCAAGTGGCTTGACCTTTATTAGTGAGCCTGGTTACCCCCTCTCGGAACCACAGACTTAGAAATCGCCAGCTCATATACAGTGCATAAAATATATTTATATACAGTATATACCCTTATACACCATTTAAATAAAAAATATCACAAAATTCTTCTAAGTCCCTCGGGAAGAGTGAAAGACGCGCACGTTCATTTTCAGAGCTCCTAGACCTTCCTATAAGAAGTTAGCCAAAAAGTAGCTTCGAATAACGCTTAGGTTAAGTTTCAGAGTTGCTTCTAATGTACCAAAGCTGGACTTAGACATAATTTCACTCTCACAACATTATGGCTGGTTGGAGAAAGTCCGAACCACAAATACCGGGTCCATGGTTCTGGCCATATACTGGGGGGACGGGGACGACTCCCATTAACCCCTGACTATACCGGGGATACGCGTATCACAATGCCTTACTGGTCTGTGCTGAAGCAGGGCATTCTGGCAGCCAAGTGGCTTGACCTTTATTAGTGAGCCTGGTTACCCCCTCTCGGAACCACAAACTTAGAAATCGCCAGCTCATATACAGTGCATAAAATAAATTTATATATATATACCCTTATACACCATTTTAATAAAAAATATCACAAAATTCTTCTAAGTCCCTCGGGAAGAGTGAAAGACGCGCACGTTCATTTTCAGAGCTCCTAGACCTTCCTATAAGAAGTTAGCCAAAAAGTAGCTTCGAAAAACGCTTAGGTTAAGTCTCAGAGTTGCATCTAATGTACCAAAGCTGGACTTAGACATTATTTCACTCTCACAACATTATGGCTGGTTGGAGACAGTCCGAACCACAAGTACCGGGTCCATGGTTCTGGGCGTATACTGGGGGGACGGGGACGACTCCCATTAACCCCTGACTATACCGGGGATACGCTTATCACAATGCCTTACTGGTCTGTGCTGAAGCAGGGCATTCTGGCAGCCAAGTGGCTTGACCTTTATTAGTGAGCCTGGTTACCCCCTCTCGGAACCACAAACTTAGAAATCGCCAGCTCATATACAGTGCATAAAATAAATTTATATATATATACCCTTATACACCATTTTAATAAAAAATATCACAAAATTCTTCTAAGTCCCTCGGGAAGAGTGAAAGACGCGCACGTTCATTTTCAGAGCTCCTAGACCTTCCTATAAGAAGTTAGCCAAAAAGTAGCTTCGAAAAACGCTTAGGTTAAGTTTCAGAGTTGCTTCTCATGTACCAAAGCTGGACTTAGACATAATTTCACTCTCACAACATTATGGCTGGTTGGAGACAGTCCGAACCACAAATACCGGGTCCATGGTTCTGGGCGTATACTGGGGGGACGGGGACGACTCCCATTAACCCCTGACTATACCGGGGATACGCTTATCACAATGCCTTTCTGGTCTGTGCTGAAGCAGGGCATTCTAGCAGCCAAGTGGCTTGACCTTTATTAGTGAGCCTGGTTACCCCCTCTCGGAACCACAGACTTAGAAATCGCCAGCTCATATACAGTGCATAAAATATATTTATATATATACCCTTATACACCATTTTAATAAAAAATATCACAAAATTCTTCTAAGTCCCTTGGGAAGAGTGAAAGACGCGCACGTTCATTTTCAGAGCTCCTAGACCTTCCTATAAGAAGTTAGCCAAAAAGTAGCTTCGAAAAACGCTTAGGTTAAGTTTCAGAGTTGCTTCTAATGTACTGAAGCTGGACTTAGACATAATTTCACTCTCACAACATTATGGCTGGTTGGAGAAAGTCCGAACCACAAATACCGGGTCCATGGTTCTGGCCATACACTGGGGGGACGGGGACGACTCCCATTAACCCCTGACTATACCGGGGATACGCGTATCACAATGCCTTACTGGTCTGTGCTGAAGCAGGGCATTCTGGCAGCCAAGTGGCTTGACCTTTATTAGTGAGCCTGGTTACCCCCTCTCGGAACCACAGACTTAGAAATCGCCAGCTCATATACAGTGCATAAAATATATTTATATACAGTATATACCCTTATACACCATTTAAATAAAAAATATCACAAAATTCTTCTAAGTCCCTCGGGAAGAGTGAAAGACGCGCACGTTCATTTTCAGAGCTCCTAGACCTTCCTATAAGAAGTTAGCCAAAAAGTAGCTTCGAATAACGCTTAGGTTAAGTTTCAGAGTTGCTTCTAATGTACCAAAGCTGGACTTAGACATAATTTCACTCTCACAACATTATGGCTGGTTGGAGAAAGTCCGAACCACAAATACCGGGTCCATGGTTCTGGCCATATACTGGGGGGACGGGGACGACTCCCATTAACCCCTGACTATACCGGGGATACGCGTATCACAATGCCTTACTGGTCTGTGCTGAAGCAGGGCATTCTGGCAGCCAAGTGGCTTGACCTTTATTAGTGAGCCTGGTTACCCCCTCTCGGAACCACAAACTTAGAAATCGCCAGCTCATATACAGTGCATAAAATAAATTTATATATATATACCCTTATACACCATTTTAATAAAAAATATCACAAAATTCTTCTAAGTCCCTCGGGAAGAGTGAAAGACGCGCACGTTCATTTTCAGAGCTCCTAGACCTTCCTATAAGAAGTTAGCCAAAAAGTAGCTTCGAAAAACGCTTAGGTTAAGTCTCAGAGTTGCATCTAATGTACCAAAGCTGGACTTAGACATTATTTCACTCTCACAACATTATGGCTGGTTGGAGACAGTCCGAACCACAAGTACCGGGTCCATGGTTCTGGGCGTATACTGGGGGGACGGGGACGACTCCCATTAACCCCTGACTATACCGGGGATACGCTTATCACAATGCCTTACTGGTCTGTGCTGAAGCAGGGCATTCTGGCAGCCAAGTGGCTTGACCTTTATTAGTGAGCCTGGTTACCCCCTCTCGGAACCACAAACTTAGAAATCGCCAGCTCATATACAGTGCATAAAATAAATTTATATATATATACCCTTATACACCATTTTAATAAAAAATATCACAAAATTCTTCTAAGTCCCTCGGGAAGAGTGAAAGACGCGCACGTTCATTTTCAGAGCTCCTAGACCTTCCTATAAGAAGTTAGCCAAAAAGTAGCTTCGAAAAACGCTTAGGTTAAGTTTCAGAGTTGCTTCTCATGTACCAAAGCTGGACTTAGACATAATTTCACTCTCACAACATTATGGCTGGTTGGAGACAGTCCGAACCACAAATACCGGGTCCATGGTTCTGGGCGTATACTGGGGGGACGGGGACGACTCCCATTAACCCCTGACTATACCGGGGATACGCTTATCACAATGCCTTTCTGGTCTGTGCTGAAGCAGGGCATTCTAGCAGCCAAGTGGCTTGACCTTTATTAGTGAGCCTGGTTACCCCCTCTCGGAACCACAGACTTAGAAATCGCCAGCTCATATACAGTGCATAAAATATATTTATATATATACCCTTATACACCATTTTAATAAAAAATATCACAAAATTCTTCTAAGTCCCTTGGGAAGAGTGAAAGACGCGCACGTTCATTTTCAGAGCTCCTAGACCTTCCTATAAGAAGTTAGCCAAAAAGTAGCTTCGAAAAACGCTTAGGTTAAGTTTCAGAGTTGCTTCTAATGTACTGAAGCTGGACTTAGACATAATTTCACTCTCACAACATTATGGCTGGTTGGAGAAAGTCCGAACCACAAATACCGGGTCCATGGTTCTGGCCATACACTGGGGGGACGGGGACGACTCCCATTAACCCCTGACTATACCGGGGATACGCGTATCACAATGCCTTACTGGTCTGTGCTGAAGCAGGGCATTCTGGCAGCCAAGTGGCTTGACCTTTATTAGTGAGCCTGGTTACCCCCTCTCGGAACCACAGACTTAGAAATCGCCAGCTCATATACAGTGCATAAAATATATTTATATACAGTATATACCCTTATACACCATTTAAATAAAAAATATCACAAAATTCTTCTAAGTCCCTCGGGAAGAGTGAAAGACGCGCACGTTCATTTTCAGAGCTCCTAGACCTTCCTATAAGAAGTTAGCCAAAAAGTATCTTCGAAAAACGGTTAGGTTAAGTTTCAGAGTTGCTTCTAATGTACCGAAGCTGGAATTAGACATAAATTCACTCTCACAACATTATGGCTGGTTGGAGACAGTCCGAACCACAAATACCGGGTCCATGGTTCTGGCCATATACTGGGGGGACGGGGACGACTCCCATTAACCCCTGACTATACCGGGGATACGCTTATCACAATGCCTTTCTGGTCTGTGCTGAAGCAGGGCATTCTAGCAGCCAAGTGGCTTGACCTTTATTAGTGAGCCTGGTTACCCCCTCTCGGAACCACAGACTTAGAAATCGCCAGCTCATATAAAGTGCATAAAATAAATTTATATATATATACCCTTATACACCATTTTAATAAAAAATATCACAAAATTCTTCTAAGTCCCTCGGGAAGAGTGAAAGACGCGCACGTTCATTTTCAGAGCTCCTAGACCTTCCTATAAGAAGTTAGCCAAAAAGTAGCTTCGAAAAACGCTTAGGTTAAGTCTCAGAGTTGCATCTAATGTACCAAAGCTGGACTTAGACATAATTTCACTCTCACAACATTATGGCTGGTTGGAGACAGTCCGAACCACAAGTACCGGGTCCATGGTTCTGGGCGTATACTGGGGGGACGGGGACGACTCCCATTAACCCCTGACTATACCGGGGATACGCTTATCACAATGCCTTACTGGTCTGTGCTGAAGCAGGGCATTCTGGCAGCCAAGTGGCTTGACCTTTATTAGTGAGCCTGGTTACCCCCTCTCGGAACCACAAACTTAGAAATCGCCAGCTCATATACAGTGCATAAAATAAATTTATATATATATACCCTTATACACCATTTTAATAAAAAATATCACAAAATTCTTCTAAGTCCCTCGGGAAGAGTGAAAGACGCGCACGTTCATTTTCAGAGCTCCTAGACCTTCCTATAAGAAGTTAGCCAAAAAGTAGCTTCGAAAAACGCTTAGGTTAAGTTTCAGAGTTGCTTCTCATGTACCAAAGCTGGACTTAGACATAATTTCACTCTCACAACATTATGGCTGGTTGGAGACAGTCCGAACCACAAATACCGGGTCCATGGTTCTGGCCATATACTGGGGGGACGGGGACGACTCCCATTAACCTCTGACTATACCGGGGATACGCTTATCACAATGCCTTACTGGTCTGTGCTGAAGCAGGGCATTCTGGCAGCCAAGTGGCTTGACCTTTATTAGTGAGCCTGGTTACCCCCTCTCGGAACCACAGACTTAGAAATCGCCAGCTCATATAAAGTGCATAAAATAAATTTATATATATATACCCTTATACACCATTTTAATAAAAAATATCACAAAATTCTTCTAAGTCCCTCGGGAAGAGTGAAAGACGCGCACGTTCATTTTCAGAGCTCCTAGACCTTCCTATAAGAAGTTAGCCAAAAAGTATCTTCGAAAAACGGTTAGGTTAAGTTTCAGAGTTGCTTCTAATGTACCGAAGCTGGAATTAGACATAATTTCACTCTCACAACATTATGGCTGGTTGGAGACAGTCCGAACCACAAATACCGGGTCCATGGTTCTGGCCATATACTGGGGGGACGGGGACAACTCCCATTAACCCCTGACTATACCGGGGATACGCTTATCACAATGCCTTTCTGGTCTGTGCTGAAGCAGGGCATTCTAGCAGCCAAGTGGCTTGACCTTTATTAGTGAGCCTGGTTACCCCCTCTCGGAACCACAGACTTAGAAATCGCCAGCTCATATACAGTGCATAAAATATATTTATATATATACCCTTATACACCATTTTAATAAAAAATATCACAAAATTCTTCTAAGTCCCTTGGGAAGAGTGAAAGACGCGCACGTTCATTTTCAGAGCTCCTAGACCTTCCTATAAGAAGTTAGCCAAAAAGTAGCTTCGAAAAACGCTTAGGTTAAGTTTCAGAGTTGCTTCTAATGTACTGAAGCTGGACTTAGACATAATTTCACTCTCACAACATTATGGCTGGTTGGAGAAAGTCCGAACCACAAATACCGGGTCCATGGTTCTGGCCATACACTGGGGGGACGGGGACGACTCCCATTAACCCCTGACTATACCGGGGATACGCGTATCACAATGCCTTACTGGTCTGTGCTGAAGCAGGGCATTCTGGCAGCCAAGTGGCTTGACCTTTATTAGTGAGCCTGGTTACCCCCTCTCGGAACCACAGACTTAGAAATCGCCAGCTCATATACAGTGCATAAAATATATTTATATACAGTATATACCCTTATACACCATTTAAATAAAAAATATCACAAAATTCTTCTAAGTCCCTCGGGAAGAGTGAAAGACGCGCACGTTCATTTTCAGAGCTCCTAGACCTTCCTATAAGAAGTTAGCCAAAAAGTATCTTCGAAAAACGGTTAGGTTAAGTTTCAGAGTTGCTTCTAATGTACCGAAGCTGGAATTAGACATAAATTCACTCTCACAACATTATGGCTGGTTGGAGACAGTCCGAACCACAAATACCGGGTCCATGGTTCTGGCCATATACTGGGGGGACGGGGACGACTCCCATTAACCCCTGACTATACCGGGGATACGCTTATCACAATGCCTTTCTGGTCTGTGCTGAAGCAGGGCATTCTGGCAGCCAAGTGGCTTGACCTTTATTAGTGAGCCTGGTTACCCCCTCTCGGAACCACAGACTTAGAAATCGCCAGCTCATATACAGTGCATAAAATATATTTATATACAGTATATACCCTTATACACCATTTAAATAAAAAATATCACAAAATTCTTCTAAGTCCCTCGGGAAGAGTGAAAGACGCGCACGTTCATTTTCAGAGCTCCTAGACCTTCCTATAAGAAGTTAGCCAAAAAGTATCTTCGAAAAACGGTTAGGTTAAGTTTCAGAGTTGCTTCTAATGTACCGAAGCTGGAATTAGACATAAATTCACTCTCACAACATTATGGCTGGTTGGAGACAGTCCGAACCACAAATACCGGGTCCATGGTTCTGGCCATATACTGGGGGGACGGGGACGACTCCCATTAACCCCTGACTATACCGGGGATACGCTTATCACAATGCCTTTCTGGTCTGTGCTGAAGCAGGGCATTCTAGCAGCCAAGTGGCTTGACCTTTATTAGTGAGCCTGGTTACCCCCTCTCGGAACCACAGACTTAGAAATCGCCAGCTCATATACAGTGCATAAAATATATTTATATATATACCCTTATACACCATTTTAATAAAAAATATCACAACATTCTTCTAAGTCCCTCGGGAAGAGTGAAAGACGCGCACGTTCATTTTCAGAGCTCCTAGACCTTCCTATAAGAAGTTAGCCAAAAAGTAGCTTCGAAAAACGGTTAGGTTAAGTTTCAGAGTTCCTTCTAATGTACCGAAGCTGGAATTAGACATAATTTCACTCTCACAACATTATGGCTGGTTGGAGACAGTCCGAACCACAAGTACTGGGTCCATGGTTCTGGGCGTATACTGGGGGGACGGGGACGACTCCCATTAACCCCTGACTATACCGGGGATACGCTTATCACAATGCCTTTCTGGTCTGTGCTGAAGCAGGGCATTCTGGCAGCCAATTGGCTTGACTTTTATTAGTGAGCCTGGTTACCCCCTCTCGGAACCACAGACTTAGAAATCGCTAGCTCATATACAGTGCATAAAATATATTTATATATATACCCTTATACATCATTTTAATAAAAAATATCACAAAATTCTTCTAAGTCCCTCGGGAAGAGTGAAAGACGCGCACGTTCATTTTCAGAGCTCCTAGACCTTCCTATAAGAAGTTAGCCAAAAAGTAGCTTCGAAAAACGCTTAGGTTAAGTTTCAGAGTTGCTTCTAATGTACTGAAGCTGGACTTAGACATAATTTCACTCTCACAACATTATGGCTGGTTGGAGAAAGTCCGAACCACAAATACCGGGTCCATGGTTCTGGCCATACACTGGGGGGACGGGGACGACTCCCATTAACCCCTGACTATACCGGGGATACGCGTATCACAATGCCTTACTGGTCTGTGCTGAAGCAGGGCATTCTGGCAGCCAAGTGGCTTGACCTTTATTAGTGAGCCTGGTTACCCCCTCTCGGAACCACAGACTTAGAAATCGCCAGCTCATATACAGTGCATAAAATATATTTATATACAGTATATACCCTTATACACCATTTAAATAAAAAATATCACAAAATTCTTCTAAGTCCCTCGGGAAGAGTGAAAGACGCGCACGTTCATTTTCAGAGCTCCTAGACCTTCCTATAAGAAGTTAGCCAAAAAGTAGCTTCGAAAAACGCTTAGGTTAAGTTTCAGAGTTGCTTCTAATGTACCAAAGCTGGACTTAGACATAATTTCACTCTCACAACATTATGGCTGGTTGGAGAAAGTCCGAACCACAAATACCGGGTCCATGGTTCTGGCCATATACTGGGGGGACGGGGACGACTCCCATTAACCCCTGACTATACCGGGGATACGCGTATCACAATGCCTTACTGGTCTGTGCTGAAGCAGGGCATTCTGGCAGCCAAGTGGCTTGACCTTTATTAGTGAGCCTGGTTACCCCCTCTCGGAACCACAGACTTAGAAATCGCCAGCTCATATACAGTGCATAAAATATATTTATATACAGTATATACCCTTATACACCATGTAAATAAAAAATATCACAAAATTCTTCTAAGTCCCTCGGGAAGAGTGAAAGACGCGCACGTTCATTTTCAGAGCTCCTAGACCTTCCTATAAGAAGTTAGCCAAAAAGTAGCTTCGAATAACGCTTAGGTTAAGTTTCAGAGTTGCTTCTAATGTACCAAAGCTGGACTTAGACATAATTTCACTCTCACAACATTATGGCTGGTTGGAGAAAGTCCGAACCACAAATACCGGGTCCATGGTTCTGGCCATATACTGGGGGGACGGGGACGACTCCCATTAACCCCTGACTATACCGGGGATACGCGTATCACAATGCCTTACTGGTCTGTGCTGAAGCAGGGCATTCTGGCAGCCAAGTGGCTTGACCTTTATTAGTGAGCCTGGTTACCCCCTCTCGGAACCACAAACTTAGAAATCGCCAGCTCATATACAGTGCATAAAATAAATTTATATATATATACCCTTATACACCATTTTAATAAAAAATATCACAAAATTCTTCTAAGTCCCTCGGGAAGAGTGAAAGACGCGCACGTTCATTTTCAGAGCTCCTAGACCTTCCTATAAGAAGTTAGCCAAAAAGTAGCTTCGAAAAACGCTTAGGTTAAGTCTCAGAGTTGCATCTAATGTACCAAAGCTGGACTTAGACATTATTTCACTCTCACAACATTATGGCTGGTTGGAGACAGTCCGAACCACAAGTACCGGGTCCATGGTTCTGGGCGTATACTGGGGGGACGGGGACGACTCCCATTAACCCCTGACTATACCGGGGATACGCTTATCACAATGCCTTACTGGTCTGTGCTGAAGCAGGGCATTCTGGCAGCCAAGTGGCTTGACCTTTATTAGTGAGCCTGGTTACCCCCTCTCGGAACCACAAACTTAGAAATCGCCAGCTCATATACAGTGCATAAAATAAATTTATATATATATACCCTTATACACCATTTTAATAAAAAATATCACAAAATTCTTCTAAGTCCCTCGGGAAGAGTGAAAGACGCGCACGTTCATTTTCAGAGCTCCTAGACCTTCCTATAAGAAGTTAGCCAAAAAGTAGCTTCGAAAAACGCTTAGGTTAAGTTTCAGAGTTGCTTCTCATGTACCAAAGCTGGACTTAGACATAATTTCACTCTCACAACATTATGGCTGGTTGGAGACAGTCCGAACCACAAATACCGGGTCCATGGTTCTGGGCGTATACTGGGGGGACGGGGACGACTCCCATTAACCCCTGACTATACCGGGGATACGCTTATCACAATGCCTTTCTGGTCTGTGCTGAAGCAGGGCATTCTAGCAGCCAAGTGGCTTGACCTTTATTAGTGAGCCTGGTTACCCCCTCTCGGAACCACAGACTTAGAAATCGCCAGCTCATATACAGTGCATAAAATATATTTATATATATACCCTTATACACCATTTTAATAAAAAATATCACAAAATTCTTCTAAGTCCCTTGGGAAGAGTGAAAGACGCGCACGTTCATTTTCAGAGCTCCTAGACCTTCCTATAAGAAGTTAGCCAAAAAGTAGCTTCGAAAAACGCTTAGGTTAAGTTTCAGAGTTGCTTCTAATGTACTGAAGCTGGACTTAGACATAATTTCACTCTCACAACATTATGGCTGGTTGGAGAAAGTCCGAACCACAAATACCGGGTCCATGGTTCTGGCCATACACTGGGGGGACGGGGACGACTCCCATTAACCCCTGACTATACCGGGGATACGCGTATCACAATGCCTTACTGGTCTGTGCTGAAGCAGGGCATTCTGGCAGCCAAGTGGCTTGACCTTTATTAGTGAGCCTGGTTACCCCCTCTCGGAACCACAGACTTAGAAATCGCCAGCTCATATACAGTGCATAAAATATATTTATATACAGTATATACCCTTATACACCATTTAAATAAAAAATATCACAAAATTCTTCTAAGTCCCTCGGGAAGAGTGAAAGACGCGCACGTTCATTTTCAGAGCTCCTAGACCTTCCTATAAGAAGTTAGCCAAAAAGTATCTTCGAAAAACGGTTAGGTTAAGTTTCAGAGTTGCTTCTAATGTACCGAAGCTGGAATTAGACATAAATTCACTCTCACAACATTATGGCTGGTTGGAGACAGTCCGAACCACAAATACCGGGTCCATGGTTCTGGCCATATACTGGGGGGACGGGGACGACTCCCATTAACCCCTGACTATACCGGGGATACGCTTATCACAATGCCTTTCTGGTCTGTGCTGAAGCAGGGCATTCTAGCAGCCAAGTGGCTTGACCTTTATTAGTGAGCCTGGTTACCCCCTCTCGGAACCACAGACTTAGAAATCGCCAGCTCATATAAAGTGCATAAAATAAATTTATATATATATACCCTTATACACCATTTTAATAAAAAATATCACAAAATTCTTCTAAGTCCCTCGGGAAGAGTGAAAGACGCGCACGTTCATTTTCAGAGCTCCTAGACCTTCCTATAAGAAGTTAGCCAAAAAGTAGCTTCGAAAAACGGTTAGGTTAAGTTTCAGAGTTCCTTCTAATGTACCGAAGCTGGAATTAGACATAATTTCACTCTCACAACATTATGGCTGGTTGGAGACAGTCCGAACCACAAGTACTGGGTCCATGGTTCTGGGCGTATACTGGGGGGACGGGGACGACTCCCATTAACCCCTGACTATACCGGGGATACGCTTATCACAATGCCTTTCTGGTCTGTGCTGAAGCAGGGCATTCTGGCAGCCAATTGGCTTGACTTTTATTAGTGAGCCTGGTTACCCCCTCTCGGAACCACAGACTTAGAAATCGCTAGCTCATATACAGTGCATAAAATATATTTATATATATACCCTTATACATCATTTTAATAAAAAATATCACAAAATTCTTCTAAGTCCCTCGGGAAGAGTGAAAGACGCGCACGTTCATTTTCAGAGCTCCTAGACCTTCCTATAAGAAGTTAGCCAAAAAGTAGCTTCGAAAAACGCTTAGGTTAAGTTTCAGAGTTGCTTCTAATGTACTGAAGCTGGACTTAGACATAATTTCACTCTCACAACATTATGGCTGGTTGGAGAAAGTCCGAACCACAAATACCGGGTCCATGGTTCTGGCCATACACTGGGGGGACGGGGACGACTCCCATTAACCCCTGACTATACCGGGGATACGCGTATCACAATGCCTTACTGGTCTGTGCTGAAGCAGGGCATTCTGGCAGCCAAGTGGCTTGACCTTTATTAGTGAGCCTGGTTACCCCCTCTCGGAACCACAGACTTAGAAATCGCCAGCTCATATACAGTGCATAAAATATATTTATATACAGTATATACCCTTATACACCATTTAAATAAAAAATATCACAAAATTCTTCTAAGTCCCTCGGGAAGAGTGAAAGACGCGCACGTTCATTTTCAGAGCTCCTAGACCTTCCTATAAGAAGTTAGCCAAAAAGTAGCTTCGAAAAACGCTTAGGTTAAGTTTCAGAGTTGCTTCTAATGTACCAAAGCTGGACTTAGACATAATTTCACTCTCACAACATTATGGCTGGTTGGAGAAAGTCCGAACCACAAATACCGGGTCCATGGTTCTGGCCATATACTGGGGGGACGGGGACGACTCCCATTAACCCCTGACTATACCGGGGATACGCGTATCACAATGCCTTACTGGTCTGTGCTGAAGCAGGGCATTCTGGCAGCCAAGTGGCTTGACCTTTATTAGTGAGCCTGGTTACCCCCTCTCGGAACCACAGACTTAGAAATCGCCAGCTCATATACAGTGCATAAAATATATTTATATACAGTATATACCCTTATACACCATTTAAATAAAAAATATCACAAAATTCTTCTAAGTCCCTCGGGAAGAGTGAAAGACGCGCACGTTCATTTTCAGAGCTCCTAGACCTTCCTATAAGAAGTTAGCCAAAAAGTAGCTTCGAATAACGCTTAGGTTAAGTTTCAGAGTTGCTTCTAATGTACCAAAGCTGGACTTAGACATAATTTCACTCTCACAACATTATGGCTGGTTGGAGAAAGTCCGAACCACAAATACCGGGTCCATGGTTCTGGCCATATACTGGGGGGACGGGGACGACTCCCATTAACCCCTGACTATACCGGGGATACGCGTATCACAATGCCTTACTGGTCTGTGCTGAAGCAGGGCATTCTGGCAGCCAAGTGGCTTGACCTTTATTAGTGAGCCTGGTTACCCCCTCTCGGAACCACAAACTTAGAAATCGCCAGCTCATATACAGTGCATAAAATAAATTTATATATATATACCCTTATACACCATTTTAATAAAAAATATCACAAAATTCTTCTAAGTCCCTCGGGAAGAGTGAAAGACGCGCACGTTCATTTTCAGAGCTCCTAGACCTTCCTATAAGAAGTTAGCCAAAAAGTAGCTTCGAAAAACGCTTAGGTTAAGTCTCAGAGTTGCATCTAATGTACCAAAGCTGGACTTAGACATTATTTCACTCTCACAACATTATGGCTGGTTGGAGACAGTCCGAACCACAAGTACCGGGTCCATGGTTCTGGGCGTATACTGGGGGGACGGGGACGACTCCCATTAACCCCTGACTATACCGGGGATACGCTTATCACAATGCCTTACTGGTCTGTGCTGAAGCAGGGCATTCTGGCAGCCAAGTGGCTTGACCTTTATTAGTGAGCCTGGTTACCCCCTCTCGGAACCACAAACTTAGAAATCGCCAGCTCATATACAGTGCATAAAATAAATTTATATATATATACCCTTATACACCATTTTAATAAAAAATATCACAAAATTCTTCTAAGTCCCTCGGGAAGAGTGAAAGACGCGCACGTTCATTTTCAGAGCTCCTAGACCTTCCTATAAGAAGTTAGCCAAAAAGTAGCTTCGAAAAACGCTTAGGTTAAGTTTCAGAGTTGCTTCTCATGTACCAAAGCTGGACTTAGACATAATTTCACTCTCACAACATTATGGCTGGTTGGAGACAGTCCGAACCACAAATACCGGGTCCATGGTTCTGGGCGTATACTGGGGGGACGGGGACGACTCCCATTAACCCCTGACTATACCGGGGATACGCTTATCACAATGCCTTTCTGGTCTGTGCTGAAGCAGGGCATTCTAGCAGCCAAGTGGCTTGACCTTTATTAGTGAGCCTGGTTACCCCCTCTCGGAACCACAGACTTAGAAATCGCCAGCTCATATACAGTGCATAAAATATATTTATATATATACCCTTATACACCATTTTAATAAAAAATATCACAAAATTCTTCTAAGTCCCTTGGGAAGAGTGAAAGACGCGCACGTTCATTTTCAGAGCTCCTAGACCTTCCTATAAGAAGTTAGCCAAAAAGTAGCTTCGAAAAACGCTTAGGTTAAGTTTCAGAGTTGCTTCTAATGTACTGAAGCTGGACTTAGACATAATTTCACTCTCACAACATTATGGCTGGTTGGAGAAAGTCCGAACCACAAATACCGGGTCCATGGTTCTGGCCATACACTGGGGGGACGGGGACGACTCCCATTAACCCCTGACTATACCGGGGATACGCGTATCACAATGCCTTACTGGTCTGTGCTGAAGCAGGGCATTCTGGCAGCCAAGTGGCTTGACCTTTATTAGTGAGCCTGGTTACCCCCTCTCGGAACCACAGACTTAGAAATCGCCAGCTCATATACAGTGCATAAAATATATTTATATACAGTATATACCCTTATACACCATTTAAATAAAAAATATCACAAAATTCTTCTAAGTCCCTCGGGAAGAGTGAAAGACGCGCACGTTCATTTTCAGAGCTCCTAGACCTTCCTATAAGAAGTTAGCCAAAAAGTATCTTCGAAAAACGGTTAGGTTAAGTTTCAGAGTTGCTTCTAATGTACCGAAGCTGGAATTAGACATAAATTCACTCTCACAACATTATGGCTGGTTGGAGACAGTCCGAACCACAAATACCGGGTCCATGGTTCTGGCCATATACTGGGGGGACGGGGACGACTCCCATTAACCCCTGACTATACCGGGGATACGCTTATCACAATGCCTTTCTGGTCTGTGCTGAAGCAGGGCATTCTAGCAGCCAAGTGGCTTGACCTTTATTAGTGAGCCTGGTTACCCCCTCTCGGAACCACAGACTTAGAAATCGCCAGCTCATATAAAGTGCATAAAATAAATTTATATATATATACCCTTATACACCATTTTAATAAAAAATATCACAAAATTCTTCTAAGTCCCTCGGGAAGAGTGAAAGACGCGCACGTTCATTTTCAGAGCTCCTAGACCTTCCTATAAGAAGTTAGCCAAAAAGTAGCTTCGAAAAACGCTTAGGTTAAGTCTCAGAGTTGCATCTAATGTACCAAAGCTGGACTTAGACATAATTTCACTCTCACAACATTATGGCTGGTTGGAGACAGTCCGAACCACAAGTACCGGGTCCATGGTTCTGGGCGTATACTGGGGGGACGGGGACGACTCCCATTAACCCCTGACTATACCGGGGATACGCTTATCACAATGCCTTACTGGTCTGTGCTGAAGCAGGGCATTCTGGCAGCCAAGTGGCTTGACCTTTATTAGTGAGCCTGGTTACCCCCTCTCGGAACCACAAACTTAGAAATCGCCAGCTCATATACAGTGCATAAAATAAATTTATATATATATACCCTTATACACCATTTTAATAAAAAATATCACAAAATTCTTCTAAGTCCCTCGGGAAGAGTGAAAGACGCGCACGTTCATTTTCAGAGCTCCTAGACCTTCCTATAAGAAGTTAGCCAAAAAGTAGCTTCGAAAAACGCTTAGGTTAAGTTTCAGAGTTGCTTCTCATGTACCAAAGCTGGACTTAGACATAATTTCACTCTCACAACATTATGGCTGGTTGGAGACAGTCCGAACCACAAATACCGGGTCCATGGTTCTGGCCATATACTGGGGGGACGGGGACGACTCCCATTAACCTCTGACTATACCGGGGATACGCTTATCACAATGCCTTACTGGTCTGTGCTGAAGCAGGGCATTCTGGCAGCCAAGTGGCTTGACCTTTATTAGTGAGCCTGGTTACCCCCTCTCGGAACCACAGACTTAGAAATCGCCAGCTCATATAAAGTGCATAAAATAAATTTATATATATATACCCTTATACACCATTTTAATAAAAAATATCACAAAATTCTTCTAAGTCCCTCGGGAAGAGTGAAAGACGCGCACGTTCATTTTCAGAGCTCCTAGACCTTCCTATAAGAAGTTAGCCAAAAAGTATCTTCGAAAAACGGTTAGGTTAAGTTTCAGAGTTGCTTCTAATGTACCGAAGCTGGAATTAGACATAATTTCACTCTCACAACATTATGGCTGGTTGGAGACAGTCCGAACCACAAATACCGGGTCCATGGTTCTGGCCATATACTGGGGGGACGGGGACAACTCCCATTAACCCCTGACTATACCGGGGATACGCTTATCACAATGCCTTTCTGGTCTGTGCTGAAGCAGGGCATTCTAGCAGCCAAGTGGCTTGACCTTTATTAGTGAGCCTGGTTACCCCCTCTCGGAACCACAGACTTAGAAATCGCCAGCTCATATACAGTGCATAAAATATATTTATATATATACCCTTATACACCATTTTAATAAAAAATATCACAAAATTCTTCTAAGTCCCTTGGGAAGAGTGAAAGACGCGCACGTTCATTTTCAGAGCTCCTAGACCTTCCTATAAGAAGTTAGCCAAAAAGTAGCTTCGAAAAACGCTTAGGTTAAGTTTCAGAGTTGCTTCTAATGTACTGAAGCTGGACTTAGACATAATTTCACTCTCACAACATTATGGCTGGTTGGAGAAAGTCCGAACCACAAATACCGGGTCCATGGTTCTGGCCATACACTGGGGGGACGGGGACGACTCCCATTAACCCCTGACTATACCGGGGATACGCGTATCACAATGCCTTACTGGTCTGTGCTGAAGCAGGGCATTCTGGCAGCCAAGTGGCTTGACCTTTATTAGTGAGCCTGGTTACCCCCTCTCGGAACCACAGACTTAGAAATCGCCAGCTCATATACAGTGCATAAAATATATTTATATACAGTATATACCCTTATACACCATTTAAATAAAAAATATCACAAAATTCTTCTAAGTCCCTCGGGAAGAGTGAAAGACGCGCACGTTCATTTTCAGAGCTCCTAGACCTTCCTATAAGAAGTTAGCCAAAAAGTATCTTCGAAAAACGGTTAGGTTAAGTTTCAGAGTTGCTTCTAATGTACCGAAGCTGGAATTAGACATAAATTCACTCTCACAACATTATGGCTGGTTGGAGACAGTCCGAACCACAAATACCGGGTCCATGGTTCTGGCCATATACTGGGGGGACGGGGACGACTCCCATTAACCCCTGACTATACCGGGGATACGCTTATCACAATGCCTTTCTGGTCTGTGCTGAAGCAGGGCATTCTAGCAGCCAAGTGGCTTGACCTTTATTAGTGAGCCTGGTTACCCCCTCTCGGAACCACAGACTTAGAAATCGCCAGCTCATATACAGTGCATAAAATATATTTATATATATACCCTTATACACCATTTTAATAAAAAATATCACAACATTCTTCTAAGTCCCTCGGGAAGAGTGAAAGACGCGCACGTTCATTTTCAGAGCTCCTAGACCTTCCTATAAGAAGTTAGCCAAAAAGTAGCTTCGAAAAACGGTTAGGTTAAGTTTCAGAGTTCCTTCTAATGTACCGAAGCTGGAATTAGACATAATTTCACTCTCACAACATTATGGCTGGTTGGAGACAGTCCGAACCACAAGTACTGGGTCCATGGTTCTGGGCGTATACTGGGGGGACGGGGACGACTCCCATTAACCCCTGACTATACCGGGGATACGCTTATCACAATGCCTTTCTGGTCTGTGCTGAAGCAGGGCATTCTGGCAGCCAATTGGCTTGACTTTTATTAGTGAGCCTGGTTACCCCCTCTCGGAACCACAGACTTAGAAATCGCTAGCTCATATACAGTGCATAAAATATATTTATATATATACCCTTATACATCATTTTAATAAAAAATATCACAAAATTCTTCTAAGTCCCTCGGGAAGAGTGAAAGACGCGCACGTTCATTTTCAGAGCTCCTAGACCTTCCTATAAGAAGTTAGCCAAAAAGTAGCTTCGAAAAACGCTTAGGTTAAGTTTCAGAGTTGCTTCTAATGTACTGAAGCTGGACTTAGACATAATTTCACTCTCACAACATTATGGCTGGTTGGAGAAAGTCCGAACCACAAATACCGGGTCCATGGTTCTGGCCATACACTGGGGGGACGGGGACGACTCCCATTAACCCCTGACTATACCGGGGATACGCGTATCACAATGCCTTACTGGTCTGTGCTGAAGCAGGGCATTCTGGCAGCCAAGTGGCTTGACCTTTATTAGTGAGCCTGGTTACCCCCTCTCGGAACCACAGACTTAGAAATCGCCAGCTCATATACAGTGCATAAAATATATTTATATACAGTATATACCCTTATACACCATTTAAATAAAAAATATCACAAAATTCTTCTAAGTCCCTCGGGAAGAGTGAAAGACGCGCACGTTCATTTTCAGAGCTCCTAGACCTTCCTATAAGAAGTTAGCCAAAAAGTAGCTTCGAAAAACGCTTAGGTTAAGTTTCAGAGTTGCTTCTAATGTACCAAAGCTGGACTTAGACATAATTTCACTCTCACAACATTATGGCTGGTTGGAGAAAGTCCGAACCACAAATACCGGGTCCATGGTTCTGGCCATATACTGGGGGGACGGGGACGACTCCCATTAACCCCTGACTATACCGGGGATACGCGTATCACAATGCCTTACTGGTCTGTGCTGAAGCAGGGCATTCTGGCAGCCAAGTGGCTTGACCTTTATTAGTGAGCCTGGTTACCCCCTCTCGGAACCACAGACTTAGAAATCGCCAGCTCATATACAGTGCATAAAATATATTTATATACAGTATATACCCTTATACACCATTTAAATAAAAAATATCACAAAATTCTTCTAAGTCCCTCGGGAAGAGTGAAAGACGCGCACGTTCATTTTCAGAGCTCCTAGACCTTCCTATAAGAAGTTAGCCAAAAAGTATCTTCGAAAAACGGTTAGGTTAAGTTTCAGAGTTGCTTCTAATGTACCGAAGCTGGAATTAGACATAATTTCACTCTCACAACATTATGGCTGGTTGGAGACAGTCCGAACCACAAATACCGGGTCCATGGTTCTGGCCATATACTGGGGGGACGGGGACAACTCCCATTAACCCCTGACTATACCGGGGATACGCTTATCACAATGCCTTTCTGGTCTGTGCTGAAGCAGGGCATTCTAGCAGCCAAGTGGCTTGACCTTTATTAGTGAGCCTGGTTACCCCCTCTCGGAACCACAGACTTAGAAATCGCCAGCTCATATACAGTGCATAAAATATATTTATATATATACCCTTATACACCATTTTAATAAAAAATATCACAAAATTCTTCTAAGTCCCTTGGGAAGAGTGAAAGACGCGCACGTTCATTTTCAGAGCTCCTAGACCTTCCTATAAGAAGTTAGCCAAAAAGTAGCTTCGAAAAACGCTTAGGTTAAGTTTCAGAGTTGCTTCTAATGTACTGAAGCTGGACTTAGACATAATTTCACTCTCACAACATTATGGCTGGTTGGAGAAAGTCCGAACCACAAATACCGGGTCCATGGTTCTGGCCATACACTGGGGGGACGGGGACGACTCCCATTAACCCCTGACTATACCGGGGATACGCGTATCACAATGCCTTACTGGTCTGTGCTGAAGCAGGGCATTCTGGCAGCCAAGTGGCTTGACCTTTATTAGTGAGCCTGGTTACCCCCTCTCGGAACCACAGACTTAGAAATCGCCAGCTCATATACAGTGCATAAAATATATTTATATACAGTATATACCCTTATACACCATTTAAATAAAAAATATCACAAAATTCTTCTAAGTCCCTCGGGAAGAGTGAAAGACGCGCACGTTCATTTTCAGAGCTCCTAGACCTTCCTATAAGAAGTTAGCCAAAAAGTATCTTCGAAAAACGGTTAGGTTAAGTTTCAGAGTTGCTTCTAATGTACCGAAGCTGGAATTAGACATAAATTCACTCTCACAACATTATGGCTGGTTGGAGACAGTCCGAACCACAAATACCGGGTCCATGGTTCTGGCCATATACTGGGGGGACGGGGACGACTCCCATTAACCCCTGACTATACCGGGGATACGCTTATCACAATGCCTTTCTGGTCTGTGCTGAAGCAGGGCATTCTAGCAGCCAAGTGGCTTGACCTTTATTAGTGAGCCTGGTTACCCCCTCTCGGAACCACAGACTTAGAAATCGCCAGCTCATATACAGTGCATAAAATATATTTATATATATACCCTTATACACCATTTTAATAAAAAATATCACAACATTCTTCTAAGTCCCTCGGGAAGAGTGAAAGACGCGCACGTTCATTTTCAGAGCTCCTAGACCTTCCTATAAGAAGTTAGCCAAAAAGTAGCTTCGAAAAACGGTTAGGTTAAGTTTCAGAGTTCCTTCTAATGTACCGAAGCTGGAATTAGACATAATTTCACTCTCACAACATTATGGCTGGTTGGAGACAGTCCGAACCACAAGTACTGGGTCCATGGTTCTGGGCGTATACTGGGGGGACGGGGACGACTCCCATTAACCCCTGACTATACCGGGGATACGCTTATCACAATGCCTTTCTGGTCTGTGCTGAAGCAGGGCATTCTGGCAGCCAATTGGCTTGACTTTTATTAGTGAGCCTGGTTACCCCCTCTCGGAACCACAGACTTAGAAATCGCTAGCTCATATACAGTGCATAAAATATATTTATATATATACCCTTATACACCATTTTAATAAAAAATATCACAAAATTCTTCTAAGTCCCTCGGGAAGAGTTAAAGACGCGCACGTTCATTTTCAGAGCTCCTAGACCTTCCTATAAGAAGTTAGTCAAAAAGTAGCTTCGAAAAACGCTTAGGTTAAGTTTCAGAGTTGCATCTAATGTACCGAAGCTGGACTTAGACATAATTTCACTCTCATAACATTATGGCTGGTTGGAGACAGTCCGAACCACAAATACCGGGTCCATGGTTCTGGCCATATACTGGGGGGACGGGGACGACTCCCATTAACCCCTGACTATACCGGGGATACGCTTATCACAATGCCTTTCTGGTCTGTGCTGAAGCAGGGCATTCTAGCAGCCAAGTGGCTTGACCTTTATTAGTGAGCCTGGTTACCCCCTCTCGGAACCACAGACTTAGAAATCGCCAGCTCATATACAGTGCATAAAATATATTTATATACAGTATATACCCTTATACACCATTTAAATAAAAAATATCACAAAATTCTTCTAAGTCCCTCGGGAAGAGTGAAAGACGCGCACGTTCATTTTCAGAGCTCCTAGACCTTCCTATAAGAAGTTAGCCAAAAAGTAGCTTCGAAAAACGCTTAGGTTAAGTTTCAGAGTTGCTTCTAATGTACCGAAGCTGGAATTAGACATGATTTCACTCTCACAACATTATGGCTGGTTGGAGACAGTCCGAACCACAAATACCGGGTCCATGGTTCTGGCCATATACTGGGGGGACGGGGACGACTCCCATTAACCCCTGACTATACCGGGGATACGCTTATCACAATGCCTTTCTGGTCTGTGCTGAAGCAGGGCATTCTAGCAGCCAAGTGGCTTGACCTTTATTAGTGAGCCTGGTTACCCCCTCTCGGAACCACAGACTTAGAAATCGCCAGCTCATATACAGTGCATAAAATATATTTATATATATACCCTTATACACCATTTTAATAAAAAATATCACAAAATTCTTCTAAGTCCCTCGAGAAGAGTGAAAGACGCGCACGTTCATTTTCAGAGCTCCTAAACCTTCCTATAAGAAGTTAGCCAAAAAGTAGCTTCGAAAAACGCTTAGGTTAAGTTTCAGAGTTGCTTCTAATGTACTGAAGCTGGACTTAGACATAATTTCACTCTCACAACATTATGGCTGGTTGGAGAAAGTCCGAACCACAAATACCGGGTCCATGGTTCTGGCCATACACTGGGGGGACGGGGACGACTCCCATTAACCCCTGACTATACCGGGGATACGCGTATCACAATGCCTTACTGGTCTGTGCTGAAGCAGGGCATTCTGGCAGCCAAGTGGCTTGACCTTTATTAGTGAGCCTGGTTACCCCCTCTCGGAACCACAGACTTAGAAATCGCCAGCTCATATACAGTGCATAAAATATATTTATATACAGTATATACCCTTATACACCATTTAAATAAAAAATATCACAAAATTCTTCTAAGTCCCTCGGGAAGAGTGAAAGACGCGCACGTTCATTTTCAGAGCTCCTAGACCTTCCTATAAGAAGTTAGCCAAAAAGTAGCTTCGAATAACGCTTAGGTTAAGTTTCAGAGTTGCTTCTAATGTACCAAAGCTGGACTTAGACATAATTTCACTCTCACAACATTATGGCTGGTTGGAGAAAGTCCGAACCACAAATACCGGGTCCATGGTTCTGGCCATATACTGGGGGGACGGGGACGACTCCCATTAACCCCTGACTATACCGGGGATACGCGTATCACAATGCCTTACTGGTCTGTGCTGAAGCAGGGCATTCTGGCAGCCAAGTGGCTTGACCTTTATTAGTGAGCCTGGTTACCCCCTCTCGGAACCACAGACTTAGAAATCGCCAGCTCATATACAGTGCATAAAATATATTTATATACAGTATATACCCTTATACACCATTTAAATAAAAAATATCACAAAATTCTTCTAAGTCCCTCGGGAAGAGTGAAAGACGCGCACGTTCATTTTCAGAGCTCCTAGACCTGTCCTATAAGAAGTTAGCCAAAAAGTATCTTCGAAAAACGGTTAGGTTAAGTTTCAGAGTTGCTTCTAATGTACCGAAGCTGGAATTAGACATAATTTCACTCTCACAACATTATGGCTGGTTGGAGACAGTCCGAACCACAAATACCGGGTCCATGGTTCTGGCCATATACTGGGGGGACGGGGACGACTCCCATTAACCCCTGACTATACCGGGGATACGCTTATCACAATGCCTTTCTGGTCTGTGCTGAAGCAGGGCATTCTAGCAGCCAAGTGGCTTGACCTTTATTAGTGAGCCTGGTTACCCCCTCTCGGAACCACAGACTTAGAAATCGCCAGCTCATATACAGTGCATAAAATATATTTATATATATACCCTTATACACCATTTTAATAAAAAATATCACAAAATTCTTCTAAGTCCCTCGAGAAGAGTGAAAGACGCGCACGTTCATTTTCAGAGCTCCTAAACCTTCCTATAAGAAGTTAGCCAACAAGTAGCTTCGAAAAACGCTTAGGTTAAGTTTCAGAGTTGCTTCTAATGTACTGAAGCTGGACTTAGACATAATTTCACTCTCACAACATTATGGCTGGTTGGAGAAAGTCCGAACCACAAATACCGGGTCCATGGTTCTGGCCATACACTGGGGGGACGGGGACGACTCCCATTAACCCCTGACTATACCAGGGATACGCGTATCACAATGCCTTACTGGTCTGTGCTGAAGCAGGGCATTCTGGCAGCCAAGTGGCTTGACCTTTATTAGTGAGCCTGGTTACCCCCTCTCGGAACCACAGACTTAGAAATCGCCAGCTCATATACAGTGCATAAAATATATTTATATACAGTATATACCCTTATACACCATTTAAATAAAAAATATCACAAAATTCTTCTAAGTCCCTCGGGAAGAGTGAAAGACGCGCACGTTCATTTTCAGAGCTCCTAGACCTTCCTATAAGAAGTTAGCCAAAAAGTAGCTTCGAATAACGCTTAGGTTAAGTTTCAGAGTTGCTTCTAATGTACCAAAGCTGGACTTAGACATAATTTCACTCTCACAACATTATGGCTGGTTGGAGAAAGTCCGAACCACAAATACCGGGTCCATGGTTCTGGCCATATACTGGGGGGACGGGGACGACTCCCATTAACCCCTGACTATACCGGGGATACGCGTATCACAATGCCTTACTGGTCTGTGCTGAAGCAGGGCATTCTGGCAGCCAAGTGGCTTGACCTTTATTAGTGAGCCTGGTTACCCCCTCTCGGAACCACAAACTTAGAAATCGCCAGCTCATATACAGTGCATAAAATAAATTTATATATATATACCCTTATACACCATTTTAATAAAAAATATCACAAAATTCTTCTAAGTCCCTCGGGAAGAGTGAAAGACGCGCACGTTCATTTTCAGAGCTCCTAGACCTTCCTATAAGAAGTTAGCCAAAAAGTAGCTTCGAAAAACGCTTAGGTTAAGTCTCAGAGTTGCATCTAATGTACCAAAGCTGGACTTAGACATTATTTCACTCTCACAACATTATGGCTGGTTGGAGACAGTCCGAACCACAAGTACCGGGTCCATGGTTCTGGGCGTATACTGGGGGGACGGGGACGACTCCCATTAACCCCTGACTATACCGGGGATACGCTTATCACAATGCCTTACTGGTCTGTGCTGAAGCAGGGCATTCTGGCAGCCAAGTGGCTTGACCTTTATTAGTGAGCCTGGTTACCCCCTCTCGGAACCACAAACTTAGAAATCGCCAGCTCATATACAGTGCATAAAATAAATTTATATATATATACCCTTATACACCATTTTAATAAAAAATATCACAAAATTCTTCTAAGTCCCTCGGGAAGAGTGAAAGACGCGCACGTTCATTTTCAGAGCTCCTAGACCTTCCTATAAGAAGTTAGCCAAAAAGTAGCTTCGAAAAACGCTTAGGTTAAGTTTCAGAGTTGCTTCTCATGTACCAAAGCTGGACTTAGACATAATTTCACTCTCACAACATTATGGCTGGTTGGAGACAGTCCGAACCACAAATACCGGGTCCATGGTTCTGGGCGTATACTGGGGGGACGGGGACGACTCCCATTAACCCCTGACTATACCGGGGATACGCTTATCACAATGCCTTTCTGGTCTGTGCTGAAGCAGGGCATTCTAGCAGCCAAGTGGCTTGACCTTTATTAGTGAGCCTGGTTACCCCCTCTCGGAACCACAGACTTAGAAATCGCCAGCTCATATACAGTGCATAAAATATATTTATATATATACCCTTATACACCATTTTAATAAAAAATATCACAAAATTCTTCTAAGTCCCTTGGGAAGAGTGAAAGACGCGCACGTTCATTTTCAGAGCTCCTAGACCTTCCTATAAGAAGTTAGCCAAAAAGTAGCTTCGAAAAACGCTTAGGTTAAGTTTCAGAGTTGCTTCTAATGTACTGAAGCTGGACTTAGACATAATTTCACTCTCACAACATTATGGCTGGTTGGAGAAAGTCCGAACCACAAATACCGGGTCCATGGTTCTGGCCATACACTGGGGGGACGGGGACGACTCCCATTAACCCCTGACTATACCGGGGATACGCGTATCACAATGCCTTACTGGTCTGTGCTGAAGCAGGGCATTCTGGCAGCCAAGTGGCTTGACCTTTATTAGTGAGCCTGGTTACCCCCTCTCGGAACCACAGACTTAGAAATCGCCAGCTCATATACAGTGCATAAAATAAATTTATATATATATACCCTTATTCACCATTTTAATAAAAAATATCACAAAATTCTTCTAAGTCCCTCGGGAAGAGTGAAAGACGCGCACGTTCATTTTCAGAGCTCCTAGACCTTCCTATAAGAAGTTAGCCAAAAAGTAGCTTCGAAAAACGCTTAGGTTAAGTCTCAGAGTTGCATCTAATGTACCAAAGCTGGACTTAGACATTATTTCACTCTCACAACATTATGGCTGGTTGGAGACAGTCCGAACCACAAGTACCGGGTCCATGGTTCTGGGCGTATACTGGGGGGACGGGGACGACTCCCATTAACCCCTGACTATACCGGGGATACGCTTATCACAATGCCTTACTGGTCTGTGCTGAAGCAGGGCATTCTGGCAGCCAAGTGGCTTGACCTTTATTAGTGAGCCTGGTTACCCCCTCTCGGAACCACAAACTTAGAAATCGCCAGCTCATATACAGTGCATAAAATAAATTTATATATATATACCCTTATACACCATTTTAATAAAAAATATCACAAAATTCTTCTAAGTCCCTCGGGAAGAGTGAAAGACGCGCACGTTCATTTTCAGAGCTCCTAGACCTTCCTATAAGAAGTTAGCCAAAAAGTAGCTTCGAAAAACGCTTAGGTTAAGTTTCAGAGTTGCTTCTAATGTACTGAAACTGGAATTAGACATAATTTCACTCTCACAACATTATGGCTGGTTGGAGACAGTCCGAACCAAAAGTACCGGGTCCATGGTTCTGGGCGTATACTGGGGGGACGGGGACGACTCCCATTAACCCCTGACTATACCGGGGATACGCTTATCACAATGCCTTACTGGTCTGTGCTGAAGCAGGGCATTCTGGCAGCCAAGTGGCTTGACCTTTATTAGTGAGCCTGGTTACCCCCTCTCGGAACCACAAACTTAGAAATCGCCAGCTCATATACAGTGCATAAAATAAATTTATATATATATACCCTTATACACCATTTTAATAAAAAATATCACAAAATTCTTCTAAGTCCCTCGGGAAGAGTGAAAGACGCGCACGTTCATTTTCAGAGCTCCTAGACCTTCCTATAAGAAGTTAGCCAAAAAGTAGCTTCGAAAAACGCTTAGGTTAAGTTTCAGAGTTGCTTCTAATGTACCGAAGCTGGAATTAGACATAATTTCACTCTCACAACATTATGGCTGGTTGGAGACAGTCCGAACCACAAGTACTGGGTCCACGGTTCTGGGCGTATACTGGGGGGACGGGGACGACTCCCATTAACCCCTGACTATACCGGGGATACGCTTATCACAATGCCTTACTGGTCTGTGCTGAAGCAGGGCATTCTGGCAGCCAAGTGGCTTGACCTTTATTAGTGAGCCTGGTTACCCCCTCTCGGAACCACAGACTTAGAAATCGCCAGCTCATATAAAGTGCATAAAATAAATTTATATATATATACCCTTATACACCATTTTAATAAAAAATATCACAAAATTCTTCTAAGTCCCTCGGGAAGAGTGAAAGACGCGCACGTTCATTTTCAGAGCTCCTAGACCTTCCTATAAGAAGTTAGCCAAAAAGTAGCTTCGAAAAACGCTTAGGTTAAGTTTCAGAGTTGCTTCTAATGTACCGAAGCTGGAATTAAACATAATTTCACTCTCACAACATTATGGCTGGTTGGAGACAGTCCGAACCACAAGTACTGGGTCCATGGTTCTGGGCGTATACTGGGGGGACGGGGACGACTCCCATTAACCCCTGACTATACCGGGGATACGCTTATCACAATGCCTTACTGGTCTGTGCTGAAGCAGGGCATTCTGGCAGCCAAGTGGCTTGACCTTTATTAGTGAGCCTGGTTACCCCCTCTCGGAACCACAGACTTAGAAATCGCCAGCTCATATAAAGTGCATAAAATAAATTTATATATATATACCCTTATACACCATTTTAATAAAAAATATCACAAAATTCTTCTAAGTCCCTCGGGAAGAGTGAAAGACGCGCACGTTCATTTTCAGAGCTCCTAGACCTTCCTATAAGAAGTTAGCCAAAAAGTAGCTTCGAAAAACGCTTAGGTTAAGTCTCAGAGTTGCATCTAATGTACCAAAGCTGGACTTAGACATAATTTCACTCTCACAACATTATGGCTGGTTGGAGACAGTCCGAACCACAAGTACCGGGTCCATGGTTCTGGGCGTATACTGGGGGGACGGGGACGACTCCCATTAACCCCTGACTATACCGGGGATACGCTTATCACAATGCCTTACTGGTCTGTGCTGAAGCAGGGCATTCTGGCAGCCAAGTGGCTTGACCTTTATTAGTGAGCCTGGTTACCCCCTCTCGGAACCACAAACTTAGAAATCGCCAGCTCATATACAGTGCATAAAATAAATTTATATATATATACCCTTATACACCATTTTAATAAAAAATATCACAAAATTCTTCTAAGTCCCTCGGGAAGAGTGAAAGACGCGCACGTTCATTTTCAGAGCTCCTAGACCTTCCTATAAGAAGTTAGCCAAAAAGTAGCTTCGAAAAACGCTTAGGTTAAGTTTCAGAGTTGCTTCTCATGTACCAAAGCTGGACTTAGACATAATTTCACTCTCACAACATTATGGCTGGTTGGAGACAGTCCGAACCACAAATACCGGGTCCATGGTTCTGGCCATATACTGGGGGGACGGGGACGACTCCCATTAACCTCTGACTATACCGGGGATACGCTTATCACAATGCCTTACTGGTCTGTGCTGAAGCAGGGCATTCTGGCAGCCAAGTGGCTTGACCTTTATTAGTGAGCCTGGTTACCCCCTCTCGGAACCACAGACTTAGAAATCGCCAGCTCATATAAAGTGCATAAAATAAATTTATATATATATACCCTTATACACCATTTTAATAAAAAATATCACAAAATTCTTCTAAGTCCCTCGGGAAGAGTGAAAGACGCGCACGGTCATTTTCAGAGCTCCTAGACCTTCCTATAAGAAGTTAGCCAAAAAGTAGCTTCGAAAAACGCTTAGGTTAAGTTTCAGAGTTGCTTCTAATGTACCGAAGCTGGAATTAGACATAATTTCACTCTCACAACATTATGGCTGGTTGGAGACAGTCCGAACCACAAGTACTGGGTCCATGGTTCTGGGCGTATACTGGGGGGACGGGGACGACTCCCATTAACCCCTGACTATACCGGGGATACGCTTATCACAATGCCTTACTGGTCTGTGCTGAAGCAGGGCATTCTGGCAGCCAAGTGGCTTGACCTTTATTAGTGAGCCTGGTTACCCCCTCTCGGAACCACAGACTTAGAAATCGCCAGCTCATATAAAGTGCATAAAATAAATTTATATATATATACCCTTATACACCATTTTAATAAAAAATATCACAAAATTCTTCTAAGTCCCTCGGGAAGAGTGAAAGACGCGCACGTTCATTTTCAGAGCTCCTAGACCTTCCTATAAGAAGTTAGCCAAAAAGTAGCTTCGAAAAACGCTTAGGTTAAGTCTCAGAGTTGCATCTAATGTACCAAAGCTGGACTTAGACATAATTTCACTCTCACAACATTATGGCTGGTTGGAGACAGTCCGAACCACAAGTACCGGGTCCATGGTTCTGGGCGTATACTGGGGGGACGGGGACGACTCCCATTAACCCCTGACTATACCGGGGATACGCTTATCACAATGCCTTACTGGTCTGTGCTGAAGCAGGGCATTCTGGCAGCCAAGTGGCTTGACCTTTATTAGTGAGCCTGGTTACCCCCTCTCGGAACCACAAACTTAGAAATCGCCAGCTCATATACAGTGCATAAAATAAATTTATATATATATACCCTTATACACCATTTTAATAAAAAATATCACAAAATTCTTCTAAGTCCCTCGGGAAGAGTGAAAGACGCGCACGTTCATTTTCAGAGCTCCTAGACCTTCCTATAAGAAGTTAGCCAAAAAGTAGCTTCGAAAAACGCTTAGGTTAAGTTTCAGAGTTGCTTCTCATGTACCAAAGCTGGACTTAGACATAATTTCACTCTCACAACATTATGGCTGGTTGGAGACAGTCCGAACCACAAATACCGGGTCCATGGTTCTGGCCATATACTGGGGGGACGGGGACGACTCCCATTAACCTCTGACTATACCGGGGATACGCTTATCACAATGCCTTACTGGTCTGTGCTGAAGCAGGGCATTCTGGCAGCCAAGTGGCTTGACCTTTATTAGTGAGCCTGGTTACCCCCTCTCGGAACCACAGACTTAGAAATCGCCAGCTCATATAAAGTGCATAAAATAAATTTATATATATATACCCTTATACACCATTTTAATAAAAAATATCACAAAATTCTTCTAAGTCCCTCGGGAAGAGTGAAAGACGCGCACGTTCATTTTCAGAGCTCCTAGACCTTCCTATAAGAAGTTAGCCAAAAAGTAGCTTCGAAAAACGCTTAGGTTAAGTTTCAGAGTTGCTTCTAATGTACCGAAGCTGGAATTAGACATAATTTCACTCTCACAACATTATGGCTGGTTGGAGACAGTCCGAACCACAAGTACCGGGTCCATGGTTCTGGGCGTATACTGGGGGGACGGGGACGACTCCCATTAACCCCTGACTATACCGGGGATACGCTTATCACAATGCCTTACTGGTCTGTGCTGAAGCAGGGCATTCTGGCAGCCAAGTGGCTTGACCTTTATTAGTGAGCCTGGTTACCCCCTCTCGGAACCACAGACTTAGAAATCGCCAGCTCATATAAAGTGCATAAAATAAATTTATATATATATACCCTTATACACCATTTTAATAAAAAATATCACAAAATTCTTCTAAGTCCCTCGGGAAGAGTGAAAGACGCGCACGTTCATTTTCAGAGCTCCTAGACCTTCCTATAAGAAGTTAGCCAAAAAGTAGCTTCGAAAAACGCTTAGGTTAAGTCTCAGAGTTGCATCTAATGTACCAAAGCTGGACTTAGACATAATTTCACTCTCACAACATTATGGCTGGTTGGAGACAGTCCGAACCACAAGTACCGGGTCCATGGTTCTGGGCGTATACTGGGGGGACGGGGACGACTCCCATTAACCCCTGACTATACCGGGGATACGCTTATCACAATGCCTTACTGGTCTGTGCTGAAGCAGGGCATTCTGGCAGCCAAGTGGCTTGACCTTTATTAGTGAGCCTGGTTACCCCCTCTCGGAACCACAAACTTAGAAATCGCCAGCTCATATACAGTGCATAAAATAAATTTATATATATATACCCTTATACACCATTTTAATAAAAAATATCACAAAATTCTTCTAAGTCCCTCGGGAAGAGTGAAAGACGCGCACGTTCATTTTCAGAGCTCCTAGACCTTCCTATAAGAAGTTAGCCAAAAAGTAGCTTCGAAAAACGCTTAGGTTAAGTTTCAGAGTTGCTTCTAATGTACTGAAACTGGAATTAGACATAATTTCACTCTCACAACATTATGGCTGGTTGGAGACAGTCCGAACCAAAAGTACCGGGTCCATGGTTCTGGGCGTATACTGGGGGGACGGGGACGACTCCCATTAACCCCTGACTATACCGGGGATACGCTTATCACAATGCCTTACTGGTCTGTGCTGAAGCAGGGCATTCTGGCAGCCAAGTGGCTTGACCTTTATTAGTGAGCCTGGTTACCCCCTCTCGGAACCACAAACTTAGAAATCGCCAGCTCATATACAGTGCATAAAATAAATTTATATATATATACCCTTATACACCATTTTAATAAAAAATATCACAAAATTCTTCTAAGTCCCTCGGGAAGAGTGAAAGACGCGCACGTTCATTTTCAGAGCTCCTAGACCTTCCTATAAGAAGTTAGCCAAAAAGTAGCTTCGAAAAACGCTTAGGTTAAGTTTCAGAGTTGCTTCTAATGTACCGAAGCTGGAATTAGACATAATTTCACTCTCACAACATTATGGCTGGTTGGAGACAGTCCGAACCACAAGTACTGGGTCCACGGTTCTGGGCGTATACTGGGGGGACGGGGACGACTCCCATTAACCCCTGACTATACCGGGGATACGCTTATCACAATGCCTTACTGGTCTGTGCTGAAGCAGGGCATTCTGGCAGCCAAGTGGCTTGACCTTTATTAGTGAGCCTGGTTACCCCCTCTCGGAACCACAGACTTAGAAATCGCCAGCTCATATAAAGTGCATAAAATAAATTTATATATATATACCCTTATACACCATTTTAATAAAAAATATCACAAAATTCTTCTAAGTCCCTCGGGAAGAGTGAAAGACGCGCACGTTCATTTTCAGAGCTCCTAGACCTTCCTATAAGAAGTTAGCCAAAAAGTAGCTTCGAAAAACGCTTAGGTTAAGTTTCAGAGTTGCTTCTAATGTACCGAAGCTGGAATTAAACATAATTTCACTCTCACAACATTATGGCTGGTTGGAGACAGTCCGAACCACAAGTACTGGGTCCATGGTTCTGGGCGTATACTGGGGGGACGGGGACGACTCCCATTAACCCCTGACTATACCGGGGATACGCTTATCACAATGCCTTACTGGTCTGTGCTGAAGCAGGGCATTCTGGCAGCCAAGTGGCTTGACCTTTATTAGTGAGCCTGGTTACCCCCTCTCGGAACCACAGACTTAGAAATCGCCAGCTCATATAAAGTGCATAAAATAAATTTATATATATATACCCTTATACACCATTTTAATAAAAAATATCACAAAATTCTTCTAAGTCCCTCGGGAAGAGTGAAAGACGCGCACGTTCATTTTCAGAGCTCCTAGACCTTCCTATAAGAAGTTAGCCAAAAAGTAGCTTCGAAAAACGCTTAGGTTAAGTCTCAGAGTTGCATCTAATGTACCAAAGCTGGACTTAGACATAATTTCACTCTCACAACATTATGGCTGGTTGGAGACAGTCCGAACCACAAGTACCGGGTCCATGGTTCTGGGCGTATACTGGGGGGACGGGGACGACTCCCATTAACCCCTGACTATACCGGGGATACGCTTATCACAATGCCTTACTGGTCTGTGCTGAAGCAGGGCATTCTGGCAGCCAAGTGGCTTGACCTTTATTAGTGAGCCTGGTTACCCCCTCTCGGAACCACAAACTTAGAAATCGCCAGCTCATATACAGTGCATAAAATAAATTTATATATATATACCCTTATACACCATTTTAATAAAAAATATCACAAAATTCTTCTAAGTCCCTCGGGAAGAGTGAAAGACGCGCACGTTCATTTTCAGAGCTCCTAGACCTTCCTATAAGAAGTTAGCCAAAAAGTAGCTTCGAAAAACGCTTAGGTTAAGTTTCAGAGTTGCTTCTCATGTACCAAAGCTGGACTTAGACATAATTTCACTCTCACAACATTATGGCTGGTTGGAGACAGTCCGAACCACAAATACCGGGTCCATGGTTCTGGCCATATACTGGGGGGACGGGGACGACTCCCATTAACCTCTGACTATACCGGGGATACGCTTATCACAATGCCTTACTGGTCTGTGCTGAAGCAGGGCATTCTGGCAGCCAAGTGGCTTGACCTTTATTAGTGAGCCTGGTTACCCCCTCTCGGAACCACAGACTTAGAAATCGCCAGCTCATATAAAGTGCATAAAATAAATTTATATATATATACCCTTATACACCATTTTAATAAAAAATATCACAAAATTCTTCTAAGTCCCTCGGGAAGAGTGAAAGACGCGCACGGTCATTTTCAGAGCTCCTAGACCTTCCTATAAGAAGTTAGCCAAAAAGTAGCTTCGAAAAACGCTTAGGTTAAGTTTCAGAGTTGCTTCTAATGTACCGAAGCTGGAATTAGACATAATTTCACTCTCACAACATTATGGCTGGTTGGAGACAGTCCGAACCACAAGTACTGGGTCCATGGTTCTGGGCGTATACTGGGGGGACGGGGACGACTCCCATTAACCCCTGACTATACCGGGGATACGCTTATCACAATGCCTTACTGGTCTGTGCTGAAGCAGGGCATTCTGGCAGCCAAGTGGCTTGACCTTTATTAGTGAGCCTGGTTACCCCCTCTCGGAACCACAGACTTAGAAATCGCCAGCTCATATAAAGTGCATAAAATAAATTTATATATATATACCCTTATACACCATTTTAATAAAAAATATCACAAAATTCTTCTAAGTCCCTCGGGAAGAGTGAAAGACGCGCACGTTCATTTTCAGAGCTCCTAGACCTTCCTATAAGAAGTTAGCCAAAAAGTAGCTTCGAAAAACGCTTAGGTTAAGTCTCAGAGTTGCATCTAATGTACCAAAGCTGGACTTAGACATAATTTCACTCTCACAACATTATGGCTGGTTGGAGACAGTCCGAACCACAAGTACCGGGTCCATGGTTCTGGGCGTATACTGGGGGGACGGGGACGACTCCCATTAACCCCTGACTATACCGGGGATACGCTTATCACAATGCCTTACTGGTCTGTGCTGAAGCAGGGCATTCTGGCAGCCAAGTGGCTTGACCTTTATTAGTGAGCCTGGTTACCCCCTCTCGGAACCACAAACTTAGAAATCGCCAGCTCATATACAGTGCATAAAATAAATTTATATATATATATACCCTTATACACCATTTTAATAAAAAATATCACAAAATTCTTCTAAGTCCCTCGGGAAGAGTGAAAGACGCGCACGTTCATTTTCAGAGCTCCTAGACCTTCCTATAAGAAGTTAGCCAAAAAGTAGCTTCGAAAAACGCTTAGGTTAAGTTTCAGAGTTGCTTCTCATGTACCAAAGCTGGACTTAGACATAATTTCACTCTCACAACATTATGGCTGGTTGGAGACAGTCCGAACCACAAATACCGGGTCCATGGTTCTGGCCATATACTGGGGGGACGGGGACGACTCCCATTAACCTCTGACTATACCGGGGATACGCTTATCACAATGCCTTACTGGTCTGTGCTGAAGCAGGGCATTCTGGCAGCCAAGTGGCTTGACCTTTATTAGTGAGCCTGGTTACCCCCTCTCGGAACCACAGACTTAGAAATCGCCAGCTCATATAAAGTGCATAAAATAAATTTATATATATATACCCTTATACACCATTTTAATAAAAAATATCACAAAATTCTTCTAAGTCCCTCGGGAAGAGTGAAAGACGCGCACGTTCATTTTCAGAGCTCCTAGACCTTCCTATAAGAAGTTAGCCAAAAAGTAGCTTCGAAAAACGCTTAGGTTAAGTTTCAGAGTTGCTTCTAATGTACCGAAGCTGGAATTAGACATAATTTCACTCTCACAACATTATGGCTGGTTGGAGACAGTCCGAACCACAAGTACCGGGTCCATGGTTCTGGGCGTATACTGGGGGGACGGGGACGACTCCCATTAACCCCTGACTATACCGGGGATACGCTTATCACAATGCCTTACTGGTCTGTGCTGAAGCAGGGCATTCTGGCAGCCAAGTGGCTTGACCTTTATTAGTGAGCCTGGTTACCCCCTCTCGGAACCACAGACTTAGAAATCGCCAGCTCATATAAAGTGCATAAAATAAATTTATATATATATACCCTTATACACCATTTTAATAAAAAATATCACAAAATTCTTCTAAGTCCCTCGGGAAGAGTGAAAGACGCGCACGTTCATTTTCAGAGCTCCTAGACCTTCCTATAAGAAGTTAGCCAAAAAGTAGCTTCGAAAAACGCTTAGGTTAAGTCTCAGAGTTGCATCTAATGTACCAAAGCTGGACTTAGACATAATTTCACTCTCACAACATTATGGCTGGTTGGAGACAGTCCGAACCACAAGTACCGGGTCCATGGTTCTGGGCGTATACTGGGGGGACGGGGACGACTCCCATTAACCCCTGACTATACCGGGGATACGCTTATCACAATGCCTTACTGGTCTGTGCTGAAGCAGGGCATTCTGGCAGCCAAGTGGCTTGACCTTTATTAGTGAGCCTGGTTACCCCCTCTCGGAACCACAAACTTAGAAATCGCCAGCTCATATACAGTGCATAAAATAAATTTATATATATATACCCTTATACACCATTTTAATAAAAAATATCACAAAATTCTTCTAAGTCCCTCGGGAAGAGTGAAAGACGCGCACGTTCATTTTCAGAGCTCCTAGACCTTCCTATAAGAAGTTAGCCAAAAAGTAGCTTCGAAAAACGCTTAGGTTAAGTTTCAGAGTTGCTTCTCATGTACCAAAGCTGGACTTAGACATAATTTCACTCTCACAACATTATGGCTGGTTGGAGACAGTCCGAACCACAAATACCGGGTCCATGGTTCTGGCCATATACTGGGGGGACGGGGACGACTCCCATTAACCTCTGACTATACCGGGGATACGCTTATCACAATGCCTTACTGGTCTGTGCTGAAGCAGGGCATTCTGGCAGCCAAGTGGCTTGACCTTTATTAGTGAGCCTGGTTACCCCCTCTCGGAACCACAGACTTAGAAATCGCCAGCTCATATAAAGTGCATAAAATAAATTTATATATATATACCCTTATACACCATTTTAATAAAAAATATCACAAAATTCTTCTAAGTCCCTCGGGAAGAGTGAAAGACGCGCACGGTCATTTTCAGAGCTCCTAGACCTTCCTATAAGAAGTTAGCCAAAAAGTAGCTTCGAAAAACGCTTAGGTTAAGTTTCAGAGTTGCTTCTAATGTACCGAAGCTGGAATTAGACATAATTTCACTCTCACAACATTATGGCTGGTTGGAGACAGTCCGAACCACAAGTACTGGGTCCATGGTTCTGGGCGTATACTGGGGGGACGGGGACGACTCCCATTAACCCCTGACTATACCGGGGATACGCTTATCACAATGCCTTACTGGTCTGTGCTGAAGCAGGGCATTCTGGCAGCCAAGTGGCTTGACCTTTATTAGTGAGCCTGGTTACCCCCTCTCGGAACCACAGACTTAGAAATCGCCAGCTCATATAAAGTGCATAAAATAAATTTATATATATATACCCTTATACACCATTTTAATAAAAAATATCACAAAATTCTTCTAAGTCCCTCGGGAAGAGTGAAAGACGCGCACGTTCATTTTCAGAGCTCCTAGACCTTCCTATAAGAAGTTAGCCAAAAAGTAGCTTCGAAAAACGCTTAGGTTAAGTCTCAGAGTTGCATCTAATGTACCAAAGCTGGACTTAGACATAATTTCACTCTCACAACATTATGGCTGGTTGGAGACAGTCCGAACCACAAGTACCGGGTCCATGGTTCTGGGCGTATACTGGGGGGACGGGGACGACTCCCATTAACCCCTGACTATACCGGGGATACGCTTATCACAATGCCTTACTGGTCTGTGCTGAAGCAGGGCATTCTGGCAGCCAAGTGGCTTGACCTTTATTAGTGAGCCTGGTTACCCCCTCTCGGAACCACAAACTTAGAAATCGCCAGCTCATATACAGTGCATAAAATAAATTTATATATATATACCCTTATACACCATTTTAATAAAAAATATCACAAAATTCTTCTAAGTCCCTCGGGAAGAGTGAAAGACGCGCACGTTCATTTTCAGAGCTCCTAGACCTTCCTATAAGAAGTTAGCCAAAAAGTAGCTTCGAAAAACGCTTAGGTTAAGTTTCAGAGTTGCTTCTCATGTACCAAAGCTGGACTTAGACATAATTTCACTCTCACAACATTATGGCTGGTTGGAGACAGTCCGAACCACAAATACCGGGTCCATGGTTCTGGCCATATACTGGGGGGACGGGGACGACTCCCATTAACCTCTGACTATACCGGGGATACGCTTATCACAATGCCTTACTGGTCTGTGCTGAAGCAGGGCATTCTGGCAGCCAAGTGGCTTGACCTTTATTAGTGAGCCTGGTTACCCCCTCTCGGAACCACAGACTTAGAAATCGCCAGCTCATATAAAGTGCATAAAATAAATTTATATATATATACCCTTATACACCATTTTAATAAAAAATATCACAAAATTCTTCTAAGTCCCTCGGGAAGAGTGAAAGACGCGCACGTTCATTTTCAGAGCTCCTAGACCTTCCTATAAGAAGTTAGCCAAAAAGTAGCTTCGAAAAACGCTTAGGTTAAGTTTCAGAGTTGCTTCTAATGTACCGAAGCTGGAATTAGACATAATTTCACTCTCACAACATTATGGCTGGTTGGAGACAGTCCGAACCACAAGTACCGGGTCCATGGTTCTGGGCGTATACTGGGGGGACGGGGACGACTCCCATTAACCCCTGACTATACCGGGGATACGCTTATCACAATGCCTTACTGGTCTGTGCTGAAGCAGGGCATTCTGGCAGCCAAGTGGCTTGACCTTTATTAGTGAGCCTGGTTACCCCCTCTCGGAACCACAGACTTAGAAATCGCCAGCTCATATAAAGTGCATAAAATAAATTTATATATATATACCCTTATACACCATTTTAATAAAAAATATCACAAAATTCTTCTAAGTCCCTCGGGAAGAGTGAAAGACGCGCACGTTCATTTTCAGAGCTCCTAGACCTTCCTATAAGAAGTTAGCCAAAAAGTAGCTTCGAAAAACGCTTAGGTTAAGTTTCAGAGTTGCTTCTAATGTACCGAAGCTGGAATTAGACATAATTTCACTCTCACAACATTATGGCTGGTTGGAGACAGTCCGAACCACAAGTACTGGGTCCATGGTTCTGGGCGTATACTGGGGGGACGGGGACGACTCCCATTAACCCCTGACTATACCGGGGATACGCTTATCACAATGCCTTACTGGTCTGTGCTGAAGCAGGGCATTCTGGCAGCCAAGTGGCTTGACCTTTATTAGTGAGCCTGGTTACCCCCTCTCGGAACCACAGACTTAGAAATCGCCAGCTCATATAAAGTGCATAAAATAAATTTATATATATATACCCTTATACACCATTTTAATAAAAAATATCACAAAATTCTTCTAAGTCCCTCGGGAAGAGTGAAAGACGCGCACGTTCATTTTCAGAGCTCCTAGACCTTCCTATAAGAAGTTAGCCAAAAAGTAGCTTCGAAAAACGCTTAGGTTAAGTCTCAGAGTTGCATCTAATGTACCAAAGCTGGACTTAGACATAATTTCACTCTCACAACATTATGGCTGGTTGGAGACAGTCCGAACCACAAGTACCGGGTCCATGGTTCTGGGCGTATACTGGGGGGACGGGGACGACTCCCATTAACCCCTGACTATACCGGGGATACGCTTATCACAATGCCTTACTGGTCTGTGCTGAAGCAGGGCATTCTGGCAGCCAAGTGGCTTGACCTTTATTAGTGAGCCTGGTTACCCCCTCTCGGAACCACAAACTTAGAAATCGCCAGCTCATATACAGTGCATAAAATAAATTTATATATATATATACCCTTATACACCATTTTAATAAAAAATATCACAAAATTCTTCTAAGTCCCTCGGGAAGAGTGAAAGACGTGCACGTTCATTTTCAGAGCTCCTAGACCTTCCTATAAGAAGTTAGCCAAAAAGTAGCTTCGAAAAACGCTTAGGTTAAGTTTCAGAGTTGCTTCTCATGTACCAAAGCTGGACTTAGACATAATTTCACTCTCACAACATTATGGCTGGTTGGAGACAGTCCGAACCACAAATACCGGGTCCATGGTTCTGGCCATATACTGGGGGGACGGGGACGACTCCCATTAACCTCTGACTATACCGGGGATACGCTTATCACAATGCCTTACTGGTCTGTGCTGAAGCAGGGCATTCTGGCAGCCAAGTGGCTTGACCTTTATTAGTGAGCCTGGTTACCCCCTCTCGGAACCACAGACTTAGAAATCGCCAGCTCATATAAAGTGCATAAAATAAATTTATATATATATACCCTTATACACCATTTTAATAAAAAATATCACAAAATTCTTCTAAGTCCCTCGGGAAGAGTGAAAGACGCGCACGTTCATTTTCAGAGCTCCTAGACCTTCCTATAAGAAGTTAGCCAAAAAGTAGCTTCGAAAAACGCTTAGGTTAAGTTTCAGAGTTGCTTCTAATGTACCGAAGCTGGAATTAGACATAATTTCACTCTCACAACATTATGGCTGGTTGGAGACAGTCCGAACCACAAGTACTGGGTCCATGGTTCTGGGCGTATACTGGGGGGACGGGGACGACTCCCATTAACCCCTGACTATACCGGGGATACGCTTATCACAATGCCTTACTGGTCTGTGCTGAAGCAGGGCATTCTGGCAGCCAAGTGGCTTGACCTTTATTAGTGAGCCTGGTTACCCCCTCTCGGAACCACAGACTTAGAAATCGCCAGCTCATATAAAGTGCATAAAATAAATTTATATATATATACCCTTATACACCATTTTAATAAAAAATATCACAAAATTCTTCTAAGTCCCTCGGGAAGAGTGAAAGACGCGCACGTTCATTTTCAGAGCTCCTAGACCTTCCTATAAGAAGTTAGCCAAAAAGTAGCTTCGAAAAACGCTTAGGTTAAGTCTCAGAGTTGCATCTAATGTACCAAAGCTGGACTTAGACATAATTTCACTCTCACAACATTATGGCTGGTTGGAGACAGTCCGAACCACAAGTACCGGGTCCATGGTTCTGGGCGTATACTGGGGGGACGGGGACGACTCCCATTAACCCCTGACTATACCGGGGATACGCTTATCACAATGCCTTACTGGTCTGTGCTGAAGCAGGGCATTCTGGCAGCCAAGTGGCTTGACCTTTATTAGTGAGCCTGGTTACCCCCTCTCGGAACCACAAACTTAGAAATCGCCAGCTCATATACAGTGCATAAAATAAATTTATATATATATACCCTTATACACCATTTTAATAAAAAATATCACAAAATTCTTCTAAGTCCCTCGGGAAGAGTGAAAGACGCGCACGTTCATTTTCAGAGCTCCTAGACCTTCCTATAAGAAGTTAGCCAAAAAGTAGCTTCGAAAAACGCTTAGGTTAAGTTTCAGAGTTGCTTCTCATGTACCAAAGCTGGACTTAGACATAATTTCACTCTCACAACATTATGGCTGGTTGGAGACAGTCCGAACCACAAATACCGGGTCCATGGTTCTGGCCATATACTGGGGGGACGGGGACGACTCCCATTAACCTCTGACTATACCGGGGATACGCTTATCACAATGCCTTACTGGTCTGTGCTGAAGCAGGGCATTCTGGCAGCCAAGTGGCTTGACCTTTATTAGTGAGCCTGGTTACCCCCTCTCGGAACCACAGACTTAGAAATCGCCAGCTCATATAAAGTGCATAAAATAAATTTATATATATATACCCTTATACACCATTTTAATAAAAAATATCACAAAATTCTTCTAAGTCCCTCGGGAAGAGTGAAAGACGCGCACGGTCATTTTCAGAGCTCCTAGACCTTCCTATAAGAAGTTAGCCAAAAAGTAGCTTCGAAAAACGCTTAGGTTAAGTTTCAGAGTTGCTTCTCATGTACCAAAGCTGGACTTAGACATAATTTCACTCTCACAACATTATGGCTGGTTGGAGACAGTCCGAACCACAAATACCGGGTCCATGGTTCTGGCCATATACTGGGGGGACGGGGACGACTCCCATTAACCTCTGACTATACCGGGGATACGCTTATCACAATGCCTTACTGGTCTGTGCTGAAGCAGGGCATTCTGGCAGCCAAGTGGCTTGACCTTTATTAGTGAGCCTGGTTACCCCCTCTCGGAACCACAGACTTAGAAATCGCCAGCTCATATAAAGTGCATAAAATAAATTTATATATATATACCCTTATACACCATTTTAATAAAAAATATCACAAAATTCTTCTAAGTCCCTCGGGAAGAGTGAAAGACGCGCACGTTCATTTTCAGAGCTCCTAGACCTTCCTATAAGAAGTTAGCCAAAAAGTAGCTTCGAAAAACGCTTAGGTTAAGTTTCAGAGTTGCTTCTAATGTACCGAAGCTGGAATTAGACATAATTTCACTCTCACAACATTATGGCTGGTTGGAGACAGTCCGAACCACAAGTACTGGGTCCATGGTTCTGGGCGTATACTGGGGGGACGGGGACGACTCCCATTAACCCCTGACTATACCGGGGATACGCTTATCACAATGCCTTACTGGTCTGTGCTGAAGCAGGGCATTCTGGCAGCCAAGTGGCTTGACCTTTATTAGTGAGCCTGGTTACCCCCTCTCGGAACCACAGACTTAGAAATCGCCAGCTCATATAAAGTGCATAAAATAAATTTATATATATATACCCTTATACACCATTTTAATAAAAAATATCACAAAATTCTTCTAAGTCCCTCGGGAAGAGTGAAAGACGCGCACGTTCATTTTCAGAGCTCCTAGACCTTCCTATAAGAAGTTAGCCAAAAAGTAGCTTCGAAAAACGCTTAGGTTAAGTCTCAGAGTTGCATCTAATGTACCAAAGCTGGACTTAGACATAATTTCACTCTCACAACATTATGGCTGGTTGGAGACAGTCCGAACCACAAGTACCGGGTCCATGGTTCTGGGCGTATACTGGGGGGACGGGGACGACTCCCATTAACCCCTGACTATACCGGGGATACGCTTATCACAATGCCTTACTGGTCTGTGCTGAAGCAGGGCATTCTGGCAGCCAAGTGGCTTGACCTTTATTAGTGAGCCTGGTTACCCCCTCTCGGAACCACAAACTTAGAAATCGCCAGCTCATATACAGTGCATAAAATAAATTTATATATATATACCCTTATACACCATTTTAATAAAAAATATCACAAAATTCTTCTAAGTCCCTCGGGAAGAGTGAAAGACGCGCACGTTCATTTTCAGAGCTCCTAGACCTTCCTATAAGAAGTTAGCCAAAAAGTAGCTTCGAAAAACGCTTAGGTTAAGTTTCAGAGTTGCTTCTCATGTACCAAAGCTGGACTTAGACATAATTTCACTCTCACAACATTATGGCTGGTTGGAGACAGTCCGAACCACAAATACCGGGTCCATGGTTCTGGCCATATACTGGGGGGACGGGGACGACTCCCATTAACCTCTGACTATACCGGGGATACGCTTATCACAATGCCTTACTGGTCTGTGCTGAAGCAGGGCATTCTGGCAGCCAAGTGGCTTGACCTTTATTAGTGAGCCTGGTTACCCCCTCTCGGAACCACAGACTTAGAAATCGCCAGCTCATATAAAGTGCATAAAATAAATTTATATATATATACCCTTATACACCATTTTAATAAAAAATATCACAAAATTCTTCTAAGTCCCTCGGGAAGAGTGAAAGACGCGCACGGTCATTTTCAGAGCTCCTAGACCTTCCTATAAGAAGTTAGCCAAAAAGTAGCTTCGAAAAACGCTTAGGTTAAGTTTCAGAGTTGCTTCTAATGTACCGAAGCTGGAATTAGACATAATTTCACTCTCACAACATTATGGCTGGTTGGAGACAGTCCGAACCACAAGTACTGGGTCCATGGTTCTGGGCGTATACTGGGGGGACGGGGACGACTCCCATTAACCCCTGACTATACCGGGGATACGCTTATCACAATGCCTTACTGGTCTGTGCTGAAGCAGGGCATTCTGGCAGCCAAGTGGCTTGACCTTTATTAGTGAGCCTGGTTACCCCCTCTCGGAACCACAGACTTAGAAATCGCCAGCTCATATAAAGTGCATAAAATAAATTTATATATATATACCCTTATACACCATTTTAATAAAAAATATCACAAAATTCTTCTAAGTCCCTCGGGAAGAGTGAAAGACGCGCACGGTCATTTTCAGAGCTCCTAGACCTTCCTATAAGAAGTTAGCCAAAAAGTAGCTTCGAAAAACGCTTAGGTTAAGTTTCAGAGTTGCTTCTAATGTACCGAAGCTGGAATTAGACATAATTTCACTCTCACAACATTATGGCTGGTTGGAGACAGTCCGAACCACAAGTACCGGGTCCATGGTTCTGGGCGTATACTGGGGGGACGGGGACGACTCCCATTAACCCCTGACTATACCGGGGATACGCTTATCACAATGCCTTACTGGTCTGTGCTGAAGCAGGGCATTCTGGCAGCCAAGTGGCTTGACCTTTATTAGTGAGCCTGGTTACCCCCTCTCGGAACCACAAACTTAGAAATCGCCAGCTCATATACAGTGCATAAAATAAATTTATATATATATACCCTTATACACCATTTTAATAAAAAATATCACAAAATTCTTCTAAGTCCCTCGGGAAGAGTGAAAGACGCGCACGTTCATTTTCAGAGCTCCTAGACCTTCCTATAAGAAGTTAGCCAAAAAGTAGCTTCGAAAAACGCTTAGGTTAAGTTTCAGAGTTGCTTCTCATGTACCAAAGCTGGACTTAGACATAATTTCACTCTCACAACATTATGGCTGGTTGGAGACAGTCCGAACCACAAATACCGGGTCCATGGTTCTGGCCATATACTGGGGGGACGGGGACGACTCCCATTAACCTCTGACTATACCGGGGATACGCTTATCACAATGCCTTACTGGTCTGTGCTGAAGCAGGGCATTCTGGCAGCCAAGTGGCTTGACCTTTATTAGTGAGCCTGGTTACCCCCTCTCGGAACCACAGACTTAGAAATCGCCAGCTCATATAAAGTGCATAAAATAAATTTATATATATATACCCTTATACACCATTTTAATAAAAAATATCACAAAATTCTTCTAAGTCCCTCGGGAAGAGTGAAAGACGCGCACGTTCATTTTCAGAGCTCCTAGACCTTCCTATAAGAAGTTAGCCAAAAAGTAGCTTCGAAAAACGCTTAGGTTAAGTTTCAGAGTTGCTTCTAATGTACCGAAGCTGGAATTAGACATAATTTCACTCTCACAACATTATGGCTGGTTGGAGACAGTCCGAACCACAAGTACCGGGTCCATGGTTCTGGGCGTATACTGGGGGGACGGGGACGACTCCCATTAACCCCTGACTATACCGGGGATACGCTTATCACAATGCCTTACTGGTCTGTGCTGAAGCAGGGCATTCTGGCAGCCAAGTGGCTTGACCTTTATTAGTGAGCCTGGTTACCCCCTCTCGGAACCACAGACTTAGAAATCGCCAGCTCATATAAAGTGCATAAAATAAATTTATATATATATACCCTTATACACCATTTTAATAAAAAATATCACAAAATTCTTCTAAGTCCCTCGGGAAGAGTGAAAGACGCGCACGTTCATTTTCAGAGCTCCTAGACCTTCCTATAAGAAGTTAGCCAAAAAGTAGCTTCGAAAAACGCTTAGGTTAAGTTTCAGAGTTGCTTCTAATGTACCGAAGCTGGAATTAGACATAATTTCACTCTCACAACATTATGGCTGGTTGGAGACAGTCCGAACCACAAGTACTGGGTCCATGGTTCTGGGCGTATACTGGGGGGACGGGGACGACTCCCATTAACCCCTGACTATACCGGGGATACGCTTATCACAATGCCTTACTGGTCTGTGCTGAAGCAGGGCATTCTGGCAGCCAAGTGGCTTGACCTTTATTAGTGAGCCTGGTTACCCCCTCTCGGAACCACAGACTTAGAAATCGCCAGCTCATATAAAGTGCATAAAATAAATTTATATATATATACCCTTATACACCATTTTAATAAAAAATATCACAAAATTCTTCTAAGTCCCTCGGGAAGAGTGAAAGACGCGCACGTTCATTTTCAGAGCTCCTAGACCTTCCTATAAGAAGTTAGCCAAAAAGTAGCTTCGAAAAACGCTTAGGTTAAGTCTCAGAGTTGCATCTAATGTACCAAAGCTGGACTTAGACATAATTTCACTCTCACAACATTATGGCTGGTTGGAGACAGTCCGAACCACAAGTACCGGGTCCATGGTTCTGGGCGTATACTGGGGGGACGGGGACGACTCCCATTAACCCCTGACTATACCGGGGATACGCTTATCACAATGCCTTACTGGTCTGTGCTGAAGCAGGGCATTCTGGCAGCCAAGTGGCTTGACCTTTATTAGTGAGCCTGGTTACCCCCTCTCGGAACCACAAACTTAGAAATCGCCAGCTCATATACAGTGCATAAAATAAATTTATATATATATACCCTTATACACCATTTTAATAAAAAATATCACAAAATTCTTCTAAGTCCCTCGGGAAGAGTGAAAGACGTGCACGTTCATTTTCAGAGCTCCTAGACCTTCCTATAAGAAGTTAGCCAAAAAGTAGCTTCGAAAAACGCTTAGGTTAAGTTTCAGAGTTGCTTCTCATGTACCAAAGCTGGACTTAGACATAATTTCACTCTCACAACATTATGGCTGGTTGGAGACAGTCCGAACCACAAATACCGGGTCCATGGTTCTGGCCATATACTGGGGGGACGGGGACGACTCCCATTAACCTCTGACTATACCGGGGATACGCTTATCACAATGCCTTACTGGTCTGTGCTGAAGCAGGGCATTCTGGCAGCCAAGTGGCTTGACCTTTATTAGTGAGCCTGGTTACCCCCTCTCGGAACCACAGACTTAGAAATCGCCAGCTCATATAAAGTGCATAAAATAAATTTATATATATATACCCTTATACACCATTTTAATAAAAAATATCACAAAATTCTTCTAAGTCCCTCGGGAAGAGTGAAAGACGCGCACGTTCATTTTCAGAGCTCCTAGACCTTCCTATAAGAAGTTAGCCAAAAAGTAGCTTCGAAAAACGCTTAGGTTAAGTTTCAGAGTTGCTTCTAATGTACCGAAGCTGGAATTAGACATAATTTCACTCTCACAACATTATGGCTGGTTGGAGACAGTCCGAACCACAAGTACTGGGTCCATGGTTCTGGGCGTATACTGGGGGGACGGGGACGACTCCCATTAACCCCTGACTATACCGGGGATACGCTTATCACAATGCCTTACTGGTCTGTGCTGAAGCAGGGCATTCTGGCAGCCAAGTGGCTTGACCTTTATTAGTGAGCCTGGTTACCCCCTCTCGGAACCACAGACTTAGAAATCGCCAGCTCATATAAAGTGCATAAAATAAATTTATATATATATACCCTTATACACCATTTTAATAAAAAATATCACAAAATTCTTCTAAGTCCCTCGGGAAGAGTGAAAGACGCGCACGTTCATTTTCAGAGCTCCTAGACCTTCCTATAAGAAGTTAGCCAAAAAGTAGCTTCGAAAAACGCTTAGGTTAAGTCTCAGAGTTGCATCTAATGTACCAAAGCTGGACTTAGACATAATTTCACTCTCACAACATTATGGCTGGTTGGAGACAGTCCGAACCACAAGTACCGGGTCCATGGTTCTGGGCGTATACTGGGGGGACGGGGACGACTCCCATTAACCCCTGACTATACCGGGGATACGCTTATCACAATGCCTTACTGGTCTGTGCTGAAGCAGGGCATTCTGGCAGCCAAGTGGCTTGACCTTTATTAGTGAGCCTGGTTACCCCCTCTCGGAACCACAAACTTAGAAATCGCCAGCTCATATACAGTGCATAAAATAAATTTATATATATATACCCTTATACACCATTTTAATAAAAAATATCACAAAATTCTTCTAAGTCCCTCGGGAAGAGTGAAAGACGTGCACGTTCATTTTCAGAGCTCCTAGACCTTCCTATAAGAAGTTAGCCAAAAAGTAGCTTCGAAAAACGCTTAGGTTAAGTTTCAGAGTTGCTTCTCATGTACCAAAGCTGGACTTAGACATAATTTCACTCTCACAACATTATGGCTGGTTGGAGACAGTCCGAACCACAAATACCGGGTCCATGGTTCTGGCCATATACTGGGGGGACGGGGACGACTCCCATTAACCTCTGACTATACCGGGGATACGCTTATCACAATGCCTTACTGGTCTGTGCTGAAGCAGGGCATTCTGGCAGCCAAGTGGCTTGACCTTTATTAGTGAGCCTGGTTACCCCCTCTCGGAACCACAGACTTAGAAATCGCCAGCTCATATAAAGTGCATAAAATAAATTTATATATATATACCCTTATACACCATTTTAATAAAAAATATCACAAAATTCTTCTAAGTCCCTCGGGAAGAGTGAAAGACGCGCACGTTCATTTTCAGAGCTCCTAGACCTTCCTATAAGAAGTTAGCCAAAAAGTAGCTTCGAAAAACGCTTAGGTTAAGTTTCAGAGTTGCTTCTAATGTACCGAAGCTGGAATTAGACATAATTTCACTCTCACAACATTATGGCTGGTTGGAGACAGTCCGAACCACAAGTACTGGGTCCATGGTTCTGGGCGTATACTGGGGGGACGGGGACGACTCCCATTAACCCCTGACTATACCGGGGATACGCTTATCACAATGCCTTACTGGTCTGTGCTGAAGCAGGGCATTCTGGCAGCCAAGTGGCTTGACCTTTATTAGTGAGCCTGGTTACCCCCTCTCGGAACCACAGACTTAGAAATCGCCAGCTCATATAAAGTGCATAAAATAAATTTATATATATATACCCTTATACACCATTTTAATAAAAAATATCACAAAATTCTTCTAAGTCCCTCGGGAAGAGTGAAAGACGCGCACGTTCATTTTCAGAGCTCCTAGACCTTCCTATAAGAAGTTAGCCAAAAAGTAGCTTCGAAAAACGCTTAGGTTAAGTTTCAGAGTTGCTTCTAATGTACCGAAGCTGGAATTAGACATAATTTCACTCTCACAACATTATGGCTGGTTGGAGACAGTCCGAACCACAAGTACTGGGTCCATGGTTCTGGGCGTATACTGGGGGGACGGGGACGACTCCCATTAACCCCTGACTATACCGGGGATACGCTTATCACAATGCCTTACTGGTCTGTGCTGAAGCAGGGCATTCTGGCAGCCAAGTGGCTTGACCTTTATTAGTGAGCCTGGTTACCCCCTCTCGGAACCACAGACTTAGAAATCGCCAGCTCATATAAAGTGCATAAAATAAATTTATATATATATACCCTTATACACCATTTTAATAAAAAATATCACAAAATTCTTCTAAGTCCCTCGGGAAGAGTGAAAGACGCGCACGTTCATTTTCAGAGCTCCTAGACCTTCCTATAAGAAGTTAGCCAAAAAGTAGCTTCGAAAAACGCTTAGGTTAAGTCTCAGAGTTGCATCTAATGTACCAAAGCTGGACTTAGACATAATTTCACTCTCACAACATTATGGCTGGTTGGAGACAGTCCGAACCACAAGTACCGGGTCCATGGTTCTGGGCGTATACTGGGAGGACGGGGACGACTCCCATTAACCCCTGACTATACCGGGGATACGCTTATCACAATGCCTTACTGGTCTGTGCTGAAGCAGGGCATTCTGGCAGCCAAGTGGCTTGACCTTTATTAGTGAGCCTGGTTACCCCCTCTCGGAACCACAAACTTAGAAATCGCCAGCTCATATACAGTGCATAAAATAAATTTATATATATATACCCTTATACACCATTTTAATAAAAAATATCACAAAATTCTTCTAAGTCCCTCGGGAAGAGTGAAAGACGCGCACGTTCATTTTCAGAGCTCCTAGACCTTCCTATAAGAAGTTAGCCAAAAAGTAGCTTCGAAAAACGCTTAGGTTAAGTTTCAGAGTTGCTTCTAATGTACCGAAGCTGGAATTAGACATAATTTCACTCTCACAACATTATGGCTGGTTGGAGACAGTCCGAACCACAAGTACTGGGTCCATGGTTCTGGGCGTATACTGGGGGGACGGGGACGACTCCCATTAACCCCTGACTATACCGGGGATACGCTTATCACAATGCCTTACTGGTCTGTGCTGAAGCAGGGCATTCTGGCAGCCAAGTGGCTTGACCTTTATTAGTGAGCCTGGTTACCCCCTCTCGGAACCACAGACTTAGAAATCGCCAGCTCATATAAAGTGCATAAAATAAATTTATATATATATACCCTTATACACCATTTTAATAAAAAATATCACAAAATTCTTCTAAGTCCCTCGGGAAGAGTGAAAGACGCGCACGTTCATTTTCAGAGCTCCTAGACCTTCCTATAAGAAGTTAGCCAAAAAGTAGCTTCGAAAAACGCTTAGGTTAAGTCTCAGAGTTGCATCTAATGTACCAAAGCTGGACTTAGACATAATTTCACTCTCACAACATTATGGCTGGTTGGAGACAGTCCGAACCACAAGTACCGGGTCCATGGTTCTGGGCGTATACTGGGGGGACGGGGACGACTCCCATTAACCCCTGACTATACCGGGGATACGCTTATCACAATGCCTTACTGGTCTGTGCTGAAGCAGGGCATTCTGGCAGCCAAGTGGCTTGACCTTTATTAGTGAGCCTGGTTACCCCCTCTCGGAACCACAAACTTAGAAATCGCCAGCTCATATACAGTGCATAAAATAAATTTATATATATATACCCTTATACACCATTTTAATAAAAAATATCACAAAATTCTTCTAAGTCCCTCGGGAAGAGTGAAAGACGCGCACGTTCATTTTCAGAGCTCCTAGACCTTCCTATAAGAAGTTAGCCAAAAAGTAGCTTCGAAAAACGCTTAGGTTAAGTTTCAGAGTTGCTTCTCATGTACCAAAGCTGGACTTAGACATAATTTCACTCTCACAACATTATGGCTGGTTGGAGACAGTCCGAACCACAAATACCGGGTCCATGGTTCTGGCCATATACTGGGGGGACGGGGACGACTCCCATTAACCTCTGACTATACCGGGGATACGCTTATCACAATGCCTTACTGGTCTGTGCTGAAGCAGGGCATTCTGGCAGCCAAGTGGCTTGACCTTTATTAGTGAGCCTGGTTACCCCCTCTCGGAACCACAGACTTAGAAATCGCCAGCTCATATAAAGTGCATAAAATAAATTTATATATATATACCCTTATACACCATTTTAATAAAAAATATCACAAAATTCTTCTAAGTCCCTCGGGAAGAGTGAAAGACGCGCACGTTCATTTTCAGAGCTCCTAGACCTTCCTATAAGAAGTTAGCCAAAAAGTAGCTTCGAAAAACGCTTAGGTTAAGTCTCAGAGTTGCATCTAATGTACCAAAGCTGGACTTAGACATAATTTCACTCTCACAACATTATGGCTGGTTGGAGACAGTCCGAACCACAAGTACCGGGTCCATGGTTCTGGGCGTATACTGGGGGGACGGGGACGACTCCCATTAACCCCTGACTATACCGGGGATACGCTTATCACAATGCCTTACTGGTCTGTGCTGAAGCAGGGCATTCTGGCAGCCAAGTGGCTTGACCTTTATTAGTGAGCCTGGTTACCCCCTCTCGGAACCACAAACTTAGAAATCGCCAGCTCATATACAGTGCATAAAATAAATTTATATATATATACCCTTATACACCATTTTAATAAAAAATATCACAAAATTCTTCTAAGTCCCTCGGGAAGAGTGAAAGACGCGCACGTTCATTTTCAGAGCTCCTAGACCTTCCTATAAGAAGTTAGCCAAAAAGTAGCTTCGAAAAACGCTTAGGTTAAGTTTCAGAGTTGCTTCTAATGTACCGAAGCTGGAATTAGACATAATTTCACTCTCACAACATTATGGCTGGTTGGAGACAGTCCGAACCACAAGTACTGGGTCCATGGTTCTGGGCGTATACTGGGGGGACGGGGACGACTCCCATTAACCCCTGACTATACCGGGGATACGCTTATCACAATGCCTTACTGGTCTGTGCTGAAGCAGGGCATTCTGGCAGCCAAGTGGCTTGACCTTTATTAGTGAGCCTGGTTACCCCCTCTCGGAACCACAAACTTAGAAATCGCCAGCTCATATACAGTGCATAAAGTAAATTTATATATATATACCCTTATACACCATTTTAATAAAAAATATCACAAAATTCTTCTAAGTCCCTCGGAAGAGTGAAAGACGCGCACGTTCATTTTCAGAGCTCCTAGACCTTCCTATAAGAAGTTAGCCAAAAAGTAGCTTCGAAAAACGCTTAGGTTAAGTTTCAGAGTTGCTTCTCATGTACCAAAGCTGGACTTAGACATAATTTCACTCTCACAACATTATGGCTGGTTGGAGACAGTCCGAACCACAAGTACCGGGTCCATGGTTCTGGCCATATACTGGGGGGACGGGGACGACTCCCATTAACCCCTGACTATACCGGAGATACGCTTATCACAATGCCTTACTGGTCTGTGCTGAAGCAGGGCATTCTGGCAGCCAAGTGGCTTGACCTTTATTAGTGAGCCTGGTTACCCCCTCTCGGAACCACAGACTTAGAAATCGCCAGCTCATATACAGTGCATAAAATATATTTATATATATACCCTTATACACAATTTTAATAAAAAATATCACAAAATTCTTCTAAGTCCCTCGGGAAGAGTGAAAGACGCGCACGTACATTTTCAGAGCTCCTAGACCTTTCTATAAGAAGTTAGCCAAAAAGTATCTTCGAAAAACGCTTAGGTTAAGTTTCAGAGTTGCTTCTAATGTACCAAAGCTGGACTTAGACATAATTTCACTCTCACAACATTATGGCTGGTTGGAGACAGTCCGAACCACAATCACCGGGTCCATGGTTCTGGGCGTATACTGGGGGGACGGGGACGACTCCCATTAACCCCTGACTATACCGGGGATACGCTTATCACAATGCCTTTGTGGTCTGTGCTGAAGCAGGGCATTCTGGCAGCCAATTGGCTTGACTTTTATTAGTGAGCCTGGTTACCCCCTCTCGGAACCACAGACTTAGAAATCGCCAGCTCACATACAGTGCATAAAATATATTTATATATATACCCTTATACATCATTTTAATAAAAAATATCACAAAATTCTTCTAAATCCCTCGGGAAGAGTGAAAGACGCGCACATTCATTTTCAGAGCTCCTAGACCTTCCTATAAGAAGTTAGCCAAAAAGTAGCTTCGAAAAACGCTTAGGTTAAGTTTCAGAGTTGCTTCTAATGTACTGAAGCTGGACTTAGACATAATTTCACTCTCACAACATTATGGCTGGTTGGAGACAGTCCGAACCACAAATACCGGGTCCATGGTTCTGGTCATATACTGGGGGGACGGGGACGACTCCCATTAACCCCTGACTATACCGGGGATACGCTTATCACAATGCCTTTCTGGTCTGTGCTGAAGCAGGGCATTCTGGCAGCCAATTGGCTTGACTTTTATTAGTGAGCCTGGTTACCCCCTCTCGGAACCACAGACTTAGAAATCGCCAGCTCATATACAGTGCATAAAATATATTTATATATATACCCTTATACATCATTTTAATAAAAAATATCACAAAATTCTTCTAAGTCCCTCGGGAAGAGTGAAAGACGTGCACGTTCATTTTCAGAGCTCCTAGACCTTCCTATAAGAAGTTAGCCAAAAAGTAGCTTCGAAAAACGCTTAGGTTAAGTCTCAGAGTTGCATCTAATGTACCAAAGCTGGACTTAGACATAATTTCACTCTCACAACATTATGGCTGGTTGGAGACAGTCCGAACCACAAGTACCGGGTCCATGGTTCTGGGCGTATACTGGGGGGACGGGGACGACTCCCATTAACCCCTGACTATACCGGGGATACGCTTATCACAATGCCTTACTGGTCTGTGCTGAAGCAGGGCATTCTGGCAGCCAAGTGGCTTGACCTTTATTAGTGAGCCTGGTTACCCCCTCTCGGAACCACAAACTTAGAAATCGCCAGCTCATATACAGTGCATAAAATAAATTTATATATATATACCCTTATACACCATTTTAATAAAAAATATCACAAAATTCTTCTAAGTCCCTCGGGAAGAGTGAAAGACGCGCACGTTCATTTTCAGAGCTCCTAGACCTTCCTATAAGAAGTTAGCCAAAAAGTAGCTTCGAAAAACGCTTAGGTTAAGTTTCAGAGTTGCTTCTCATGTACCAAAGCTGGACTTAGACATAATTTCACTCTCACAACATTATGGCTGGTTGGAGACAGTCCGAACCACAAATACCGGGTCCATGGTTCTGGCCATATACTGGGGGGACGGGGACGACTCCCATTAACCTCTGACTATACCGGGGATACGCTTATCACAATGCCTTACTGGTCTGTGCTGAAGCAGGGCATTCTGGCAGCCAAGTGGCTTGACCTTTATTAGTGAGCCTGGTTACCCCCTCTCGGAACCACAAACTTAGAAATCGCCAGCTCATATACAGTGCATAAAATAAATTTATATATATATACCCTTATACACCATTTTAATAAAAAATATCACAAAATTCTTCTAAGTCCCTCGGGAAGAGTGAAAGACGCGCACGTTCATTTTCAGAGCTCCTAGACCTTCCTATAAGAAGTTAGCCAAAAAGTAGCTTCGAAAAACGCTTAGGTTAAGTTTCAGAGTTGCTTCTAATGTACCGAAGCTGGAATTAGACATAATTTCACTCTCACAACATTATGGCTGGTTGGAGACAGTCCGAACCACAAGTACCGGGTCCATGGTTCTGGGCGTATACTGGGGGGACGGGGACGACTCCCATTAACCCCTGACTATACCGGGGATACGCTTATCACAATGCCTTACTGGTCTGTGCTGAAGCAGGGCATTCTGGCAGCCAAGTGGCTTGACCTTTATTAGTGAGCCTGGTTACCCCCTCTCGGAACCACAAACTTAGAAATCGCCAGCTCATATACAGTGCATAAAATAAATTTATATATATATACCCTTATACACCATTTTAATAAAAAATATCACAAAATTCTTCTAAGTCCCTCGGGAAGAGTGAAAGACGCGCACGTTCATTTTCAGAGCTCCTAGACCTTCCTATAAGAAGTTAGCCAAAAAGTAGCTTCGAAAAACGCTTAGGTTAAGTTTCAGAGTTGCTTCTAATGTACCGAAGCTGGAATTAGACATAATTTCACTCTCACAACATTATGGCTGGTTGGAGACAGTCCGAACCACAAGTACTGGGTCCATGGTTCTGGGCGTATACTGGGGGGACGGGGACGACTCCCATTAACCCCTGACTATACCGGGGATACGCTTATCACAATGCCTTACTGGTCTGTGCTGAAGCAGGGCATTCTGGCAGCCAAGTGGCTTGACCTTTATTAGTGAGCCTGGTTACCCCCTCTCGGAACCACAGACTTAGAAATCGCCAGCTCATATAAAGTGCATAAAATAAATTTATATATATATACCCTTAAACACCATTTTAATAAAAAATATCACAAAATTCTTCTAAGTCCCTCGGGAAGAGTGAAAGACGCGCACGTTCATTTTCAGAGCTCCTAGACCTTCCTATAAGAAGTTAGCCAAAAAGTAGCTTCGAAAAACGCTTAGGTTAAGTCTCAGAGTTGCATCTAATGTACCAAAGCTGGACTTAGACATAATTTCACTCTCACAACATTATGGCTGGTTGGAGACAGTCCGAACCACAAGTACCGGGTCCATGGTTCTGGGCGTATACTGGGGGGACGGGGACGACTCCCATTAACCCCTGACTATACCGAGGATACGCTTATCACAATGCCTTACTGGTCTGTGCTGAAGCAGGGCATTCTGGCAGCAAAGTGGCTTGACCTTTATTAGTGAGCCTGGTTACCCCCTCTCGGAACCACAAACTTAGAAATCGCCAGCTCATATACAGTGCATAAAATAAATTTATATATATATACCCTTATACACCATTTTAATAAAAAATATCACAAAATTCTTCTAAGTCCCTCGGGAAGAGTGAAAGACGCGCACGTTCATTTTCAGAGCTCCTAGACCTTCCTATAAGAAGTTAGCCAAAAAGTAGCTTCGAAAAACGCTTAGGTTAAGTTTCAGAGTTGCTTCTAATGTACCGAAGCTGGAATTAGACATAATTTCACTCTCACAACATTATGGCTGGTTGGAGACAGTCCGAACCACAAGTACCGGGTCCATGGTTCTGGGCGTATACTGGGGGGACGGGGACGACTCCCATTAACCCCTGACTATACCGGGGATACGCTTATCACAATGCCTTACTGGTCTGTGCTGAAGCAGGGCATTCTGGCAGCCAAGTGGCTTGACCTTTATTAGTGAGCCTGGTTACCCCCTCTCGGAACCACAAACTTAGAAATCGCCAGCTCATATACAGTGCATAAAATAAATTTATATATATATACCCTTATACACCATTTTAATAAAAAATATCACAAAATTCTTCTAAGTCCCTCGGGAAGAGTGAAAGACGCGCACGTTCATTTTCAGAGCTCCTAGACCTTCCTATAAGAAGTTAGCCAAAAAGTAGCTTCGAAAAACGCTTAGGTTAAGTTTCAGAGTTGCTTCTAATGTACCGAAGCTGGAATTAGACATAATTTCACTCTCACAACATTATGGCTGGTTGGAGACAGTCCGAACCACAAGTACTGGGTCCATGGTTCTGGGCGTATACTGGGGGGACGGGGACGACTCCCATTAACCCCTGACTATACCGGGGATACGCTTATCACAATGCCTTACTGGTCTGTGCTGAAGCAGGGCATTCTGGCAGCCAAGTGGCTTGACCTTTATTAGTGAGCCTGGTTACCCCCTCTCGGAACCACAGACTTAGAAATCGCCAGCTCATATAAAGTGCATAAAATAAATTTATATATATATACCCTTAAACACCATTTTAATAAAAAATATCACAAAATTCTTCTAAGTCCCTCGGGAAGAGTGAAAGACGCGCACGTTCATTTTCAGAGCTCCTAGACCTTCCTATAAGAAGTTAGCCAAAAAGTAGCTTCGAAAAACGCTTAGGTTAAGTCTCAGAGTTGCATCTAATGTACCAAAGCTGGACTTAGACATAATTTCACTCTCACAACATTATGGCTGGTTGGAGACAGTCCGAACCACAAGTACCGGGTCCATGGTTCTGGGCGTATACTGGGGGGACGGGGACGACTCCCATTAACCCCTGACTATACCGGGGATACGCTTATCACAATGCCTTACTGGTCTGTGCTGAAGCAGGGCATTCTGGCAGCCAAGTGGCTTGACCTTTATTAGTGAGCCTGGTTACCCCCTCTCGGAACCACAAACTTAGAAATCGCCAGCTCATATACAGTGCATAAAGTAAATTTATATATATATACCCTTATACACCATTTTAATAAAAAATATCACAAAATTCTTCTAAGTCCCTCGGGAAGAGTGAAAGACGCGCACGTTCATTTTCAGAGCTCCTAGACCTTCCTATAAGAAGTTAGCCAAAAAGTAGCTTCGAAAAACGCTTAGGTTAAGTTTCAGAGTTGCTTCTCATGTACCAAAGCTGGACTTAGACATAATTTCACTCTCACAACATTATGGCTGGTTGGAGACAGTCCGAACCACAAGTACCGGGTCCATGGTTCTGGCCATATACTGGGGGGACGGGGACGACTCCCATTAACCCCTGACTATACCGGAGATACGCTTATCACAATGCCTTACTGGTCTGTGCTGAAGCAGGGCATTCTGGCAGCCAAGTGGCTTGACCTTTATTAGTGAGCCTGGTTACCCCCTCTCGGAACCACAGACTTAGAAATCGCCAGCTCATATACAGTGCATAAAATATATTTATATATATACCCTTATACACAATTTTAATAAAAAATATCACAAAATTCTTCTAAGTCCCTCGGGAAGAGTGAAAGACGCGCACGTACATTTTCAGAGCTCCTAGACCTTTCTATAAGAAGTTAGCCAAAAAGTATCTTCGAAAAACGCTTAGGTTAAGTTTCAGAGTTGCTTCTAATGTACCAAAGCTGGACTTAGACATAATTTCACTCTCACAACATTATGGCTGGTTGGAGACAGTCCGAACCACAATCACCGGGTCCATGGTTCTGGGCGTATACTGGGGGGACGGGGACGACTCCCATTAACCCCTGACTATACCGGGGATACGCTTATCACAATGCCTTTGTGGTCTGTGCTGAAGCAGGGCATTCTGGCAGCCAATTGGCTTGACTTTTATTAGTGAGCCTGGTTACCCCCTCTCGGAACCACAGACTTAGAAATCGCCAGCTCACATACAGTGCATAAAATATATTTATATATATACCCTTATACATCATTTTAATAAAAAATATCACAAAATTCTTCTAAATCCCTCGGGAAGAGTGAAAGACGCGCACATTCATTTTCAGAGCTCCTAGACCTTCCTATAAGAAGTTAGCCAAAAAGTAGCTTCGAAAAACGCTTAGGTTAAGTTTCAGAGTTGCTTCTAATGTACTGAAGCTGGACTTAGACATAATTTCACTCTCACAACATTATGGCTGGTTGGAGACAGTCCGAACCACAAATACCGGGTCCATGGTTCTGGTCATATACTGGGGGGACGGGGACGACTCCCATTAACCCCTGACTATACCGGGGATACGCTTATCACAATGCCTTTCTGGTCTGTGCTGAAGCAGGGCATTCTGGCAGCCAATTGGCTTGACTTTTATTAGTGAGCCTGGTTACCCCCTCTCGGAACCACAGACTTAGAAATCGCCAGCTCATATACAGTGCATAAAATATATTTATATATATACCCTTATACATCATTTTAATAAAAAATATCACAAAATTCTTCTAAGTCCCTCGGGAAGAGTGAAAGACGTGCACGTTCATTTTCAGAGCTCCTAGACCTTCCTATAAGAAGTTAGCCAAAAAGTAGCTTCGAAAAACGCTTAGGTTAAGTCTCAGAGTTGCATCTAATGTACCAAAGCTGGACTTAGACATAATTTCACTCTCACAACATTATGGCTGGTTGGAGACAGTCCGAACCACAAGTACCGGGTCCATGGTTCTGGGCGTATACTGGGGGGACGGGGACGACTCCCATTAACCCCTGACTATACCGGGGATACGCTTATCACAATGCCTTACTGGTCTGTGCTGAAGCAGGGCATTCTGGCAGCCAAGTGGCTTGACCTTTATTAGTGAGCCTGGTTACCCCCTCTCGGAACCACAAACTTAGAAATCGCCAGCTCATATACAGTGCATAAAATAAATTTATATATATATACCCTTATACACCATTTTAATAAAAAATATCACAAAATTCTTCTAAGTCCCTCGGGAAGAGTGAAAGACGCGCACGTTCATTTTCAGAGCTCCTAGACCTTCCTATAAGAAGTTAGCCAAAAAGTAGCTTCGAAAAACGCTTAGGTTAAGTTTCAGAGTTGCTTCTCATGTACCAAAGCTGGACTTAGACATAATTTCACTCTCACAACATTATGGCTGGTTGGAGACAGTCCGAACCACAAATACCGGGTCCATGGTTCTGGCCATATACTGGGGGGACGGGGACGACTCCCATTAACCTCTGACTATACCGGGGATACGCTTATCACAATGCCTTACTGGTCTGTGCTGAAGCAGGGCATTCTGGCAGCCAAGTGGCTTGACCTTTATTAGTGAGCCTGGTTACCCCCTCTCGGAACCACAGACTTAGAAATCGCCAGCTCATATAAAGTGCATAAAATAAATTTATATATATATACCCTTATACACCATTTTAATAAAAAATATCACAAAATTCTTCTAAGTCCCTCGGGAAGAGTTAAAGACGCGCACGTTCATTTTCAGAGCTCCTAGACCTTCCTATAAGAAGTTAGCCAAAAAGTAGCTTCGAAAAACGCTTAGGTTAAGTCTCAGAGTTGCATCTAATGTACCAAAGCTGGACTTAGACATAATTTCACTCTCACAACATTATGGCTGGTTGGAGACAGTCCGAACCACAAGTACCGGGTCCATGGTTCTGGGCGTATACTGGGGGGACGGGGACGACTCCCATTAACCCCTGACTATACCGAGGATACGCTTATCACAATGCCTTACTGGTCTGTGCTGAAGCAGGGCATTCTGGCAGCCAAGTGGCTTGACCTTTATTAGTGAGCCTGGTTACCCCCTCTCGGAACCACAAACTTAGAAATCGCCAGCTCATATACAGTGCATAAAATAAATTTATATATATATACCCTTATACACCATTTTAATAAAAAATATCACAAAATTCTTCTAAGTCCCTCGGGAAGAGTGAAAGACGCGCACGTTCATTTTCAGAGCTCCTAGACCTTCCTATAAGAAGTTAGCCAAAAAGTAGCTTCGAAAAACGCTTAGGTTAAGTTTCAGAGTTGCTTCTAATGTACCGAAGCTGGAATTAGACATAATTTCACTCTCACAACATTATGGCTGGTTGGAGACAGTCCGAACCACAAGTACCGGGTCCATGGTTCTGGGCGTATACTGGGGGGACGGGGACGACTCCCATTAACCCCTGACTATACCGGGGATACGCTTATCACAATGCCTTACTGGTCTGTGCTGAAGCAGGGCATTCTGGCAGCCAAGTGGCTTGACCTTTATTAGTGAGCCTGGCTACCCCCTCTCGGAACCACAAACTTAGAAATCGCCAGCTCATATACAGTGCATAAAATAAATTTATATATATATACCCTTATACACCATTTTAATAAAAAATATCACAAAATTCTTCTAAGTCCCTCGGGAAGAGTGAAAGACGCGTACGTTCATTTTCAGAGCTCCTAGACCTTCCTATAAGAAGTTAGCCAAAAAGTAGCTTCGAAAAACGCTTAGGTTAAGTTTCAGAGTTGCTTCTAATGTACCAAAGCTGGACTTAGACATAATTTCACTCTCACAACATTATGGCTGGTTGGAGACAGTCCGAACCACAAGTACCGGGTCCATGGTTCTGGCCATATACTGGGGGGACGGGGACGACTCCCATTAACCCCTGACTATACCGGAGATACGCTTATCACAATGCCTTACTGGTCTGTGCTGAAGCAGGGCATTCTGGCAGCCAAGTGGCTTGACCTTTATTAGTGAGCCTGGTTACCCCCTCTCGGAACCACAGACTTAGAAATCGCCAGCTCATATACAGTGCATAAAATATATTTATATATATACCCTTATACACAATTTTAATAAAAAATATCACAAAATTCTTCTAAGTCCCTCGGGAAGAGTGAAAGACGCGCACGTACATTTTCAGAGCTCCTAGACCTTTCTATAAGAAGTTAGCCAAAAAGTATCTTCGAAAAACGCTTAGGTTAAGTTTCAGAGTTGCTTCTAATGTACCAAAGCTGGACTTAGACATAATTTCACTCTCACAACATTATGGCTGGTTGGAGACAGTCCGAACCACAATCACCGGGTCCATGGTTCTGGGCGTATACTGGGGGGACGGGGACGACTCCCATTAACCCCTGACTATACCGGGGATACGCTTATCACAATGCCTTTGTGGTCTGTGCTGAAGCAGGGCATTCTGGCAGCCAATTGGCTTGACTTTTATTAGTGAGCCTGGTTACCCCCTCTCGGAACCACAGACTTAGAAATCGCCAGCTCACATACAGTGCATAAAATATATTTATATATATACCCTTATACATCAATTTAATAAAAAATATCACAAAATTCTTCTAAATCCCTCGGGAAGAGTGAAAGACGCGCACATTCATTTTCAGAGCTCCTAGACCTTCCTATAAGAAGTTAGCCAAAAAGTAGCTTCGAAAAACGCTTAGGTTAAGTCTCAGAGTTGCATCTAATGTACCAAAGCTGGACTTAGACATAATTTCACTCTCACAACATTATGGCTGGTTGGAGACAGTCCGAACCACAAGTACCGGGTCCATGGTTCTGGGCGTATACTGGGGGGACGGGGACGACTCCCATTAACCCCTGACTATACCGGGGATACGCTTATCACAATGCCTTACTGGTCTGTGCTGAAGCAGGGCATTCTGGCAGCCAAGTGGCTTGACCTTTATTAGTGAGCCTGGTTACCCCCTCTCGGAACCACAAACTTAGAAATCGCCAGCTCATATACAGTGCATAAAATAAATTTATATATATATACCCTTATACACCATTTTAATAAAAAATATCACAAAATTCTTCTAAGTCCCTCGGGAAGAGTGAAAGACGCGCACGTTCATTTTCAGAGCTCCTAGACCTTCCTATAAGAAGTTAGCCAAAAAGTAGCTTCGAAAAACGCTTAGGTTAAGTTTCAGAGTTGCTTCTCATGTACCAAAGCTGGACTTAGACATAATTTCACTCTCACAACATTATGGCTGGTTGGAGACAGTCCGAACCACAAATACCGGGTCCATGGTTCTGGCCATATACTGGGGGGACGGGGACGACTCCCATTAACCTCTGACTATACCGGGGATACGCTTATCACAATGCCTTACTGGTCTGTGCTGAAGCAGGGCATTCTGGCAGCCAAGTGGCTTGACCTTTATTAGTGAGCCTGGTTACCCCCTCTCGGAACCACAGACTTAGAAATCGCCAGCTCATATAAAGTGCATAAAATAAATTTATATATATATACCCTTATACACCATTTTAATAAAAAATATCACAAAATTCTTCTAAGTCCCTCGGGAAGAGTGAAAGACGCGCACGTTCATTTTCAGAGCTCCTAGACCTTCCTATAAGAAGTTAGCCAAAAAGTAGCTTCGAAAAACGCTTAGGTTAAGTCTCAGAGTTGCATCTAATGTACCAAAGCTGGACTTAGACATAATTTCACTCTCACAACATTATGGCTGGTTGGAGACAGTCCGAACCACAAGTACCGGGTCCATGGTTCTGGGCGTATACTGGGGGGACGGGGACGACTCCCATTAACCCCTGACTATACCGAGGATACGCTTATCACAATGCCTTACTGGTCTGTGCTGAAGCAGGGCATTCTGGCAGCCAAGTGGCTTGACCTTTATTAGTGAGCCTGGTTACCCCCTCTCGGAACCACAAACTTAGAAATCGCCAGCTCATATACAGTGCATAAAATAAATTTATATATATATACCCTTATACACCATTTTAATAAAAAATATCACAAAATTCTTCTAAGTCCCTCGGGAAGAGTGAAAGACGCGTACGTTCATTTTCAGAGCTCCTAGACCTTCCTATAAGAAGTTAGCCAAAAAGTAGCTTCGAAAAACGCTTAGGTTAAGTTTCAGAGTTGCTTCTAATGTACCAAAGCTGGACTTAGACATAATTTCACTCTCACAACATTATGGCTGGTTGGAGACAGTCCGAACCACAAGTACCGGGTCCATGGTTCTGGCCATATACTGGGGGGACGGGGACGACTCCCATTAACCCCTGACTATACCGGAGATACGCTTATCACAATGCCTTACTGGTCTGTGCTGAAGCAGGGCATTCTGGCAGCCAAGTGGCTTGACCTTTATTAGTGAGCCTGGTTACCCCCTCTCGGAACCACAGACTTAGAAATCGCCAGCTCATATACAGTGCATAAAATATATTTATATATATACCCTTATACACAATTTTAATAAAAAATATCACAAAATTCTTCTAAGTCCCTCGGGAAGAGTGAAAGACGCGCACGTACATTTTCAGAGCTCCTAGACCTTTCTATAAGAAGTTAGCCAAAAAGTATCTTCGAAAAACGCTTAGGTTAAGTTTCAGAGTTGCTTCTAATGTACCAAAGCTGGACTTAGACATAATTTCACTCTCACAACATTATGGCTGGTTGGAGACAGTCCGAACCACAATCACCGGGTCCATGGTTCTGGGCGTATACTGGGGGGACGGGGACGACTCCCATTAACCCCTGACTATACCGGGGATACGCTTATCACAATGCCTTTGTGGTCTGTGCTGAAGCAGGGCATTCTGGCAGCCAATTGGCTTGACTTTTATTAGTGAGCCTGGTTACCCCCTCTCGGAACCACAGACTTAGAAATCGCCAGCTCACATACAGTGCATAAAATATATTTATATATATACCCTTATACATCATTTTAATAAAAAATATCACAAAATTCTTCTAAATCCCTCGGGAAGAGTGAAAGACGCGCACATTCATTTTCAGAGCTCCTAGACCTTCCTATAAGAAGTTAGCCAAAAAGTAGCTTCGAAAAACGCTTAGGTTAAGTTTCAGAGTTGCTTCTAATGTACTGAAGCTGGACTTAGACATAATTTCACTCTCACAACATTATGGCTGGTTGGAGACAGTCCGAACCACAAATACCGGGTCCATGGTTCTGGTCATATACTGGGGGGACGGGGACGACTCCCATTAACCCCTGACTATACCGGGGATACGCTTATCACAATGCCTTTCTGGTCTGTGCTGAAGCAGGGCATTCTGGCAGCCAATTGGCTTGACTTTTATTAGTGAGCCTGGTTACCCCCTCTCGGAACCACAGACTTAGAAATCGCCAGCTCATATACAGTGCATAAAATATATTTATATATATACCCTTATACATCATTTTAATAAAAAATATCACAAAATTCTTCTAAGTCCCTCGGGAAGAGTGAAAGACGTGCACGTTCATTTTCAGAGCTCCTAGACCTTCCTATAAGAAGTTAGCCAAAAAGTAGCTTCGAAAAACGCTTAGGTTAAGTCTCAGAGTTGCATCTAATGTACCAAAGCTGGACTTAGACATAATTTCACTCTCACAACATTATGGCTGGTTGGAGACAGTCCGAACCACAAGTACCGGGTCCATGGTTCTGGGCGTATACTGGGGGGACGGGGACGACTCCCATTAACCCCTGACTATACCGGGGATACGCTTATCACAATGCCTTACTGGTCTGTGCTGAAGCAGGGCATTCTGGCAGCCAAGTGGCTTGACCTTTATTAGTGAGCCTGGTTACCCCCTCTCGGAACCACAAACTTAGAAATCGCCAGCTCATATACAGTGCATAAAATAAATTTATATATATATACCCTTATACACCATTTTAATAAAAAATATCACAAAATTCTTCTAAGTCCCTCGGGAAGAGTGAAAGACGCGCACGTTCATTTTCAGAGCTCCTAGACCTTCCTATAAGAAGTTAGCCAAAAAGTAGCTTCGAAAAACGCTTAGGTTAAGTTTCAGAGTTGCTTCTCATGTACCAAAGCTGGACTTAGACATAATTTCACTCTCACAACATTATGGCTGGTTGGAGACAGTCCGAACCACAAATACCGGGTCCATGGTTCTGGCCATATACTGGGGGGACGGGGACGACTCCCATTAACCTCTGACTATACCGGGGATACGCTTATCACAATGCCTTACTGGTCTGTGCTGAAGCAGGGCATTCTGGCAGCCAAGTGGCTTGACCTTTATTAGTGAGCCTGGTTACCCCCTCTCGGAACCACAGACTTAGAAATCGCCAGCTCATATAAAGTGCATAAAATAAATTTATATATATATACCCTTATACACCATTTTAATAAAAAATATCACAAAATTCTTCTAAGTCCCTCGGGAAGAGTGAAAGACGCGCACGTTCATTTTCAGAGCTCCTAGACCTTCCTATAAGAAGTTAGCCAAAAAGTAGCTTCGAAAAACGCTTAGGTTAAGTCTCAGAGTTGCATCTAATGTACCAAAGCTGGACTTAGACATAATTTCACTCTCACAACATTATGGCTGGTTGGAGACAGTCCGAACCACAAGTACCGGGTCCATGGTTCTGGGCGTATACTGGGGGGACGGGGACGACTCCCATTAACCCCTGACTATACCGGGGATACGCTTATCACAATGCCTTACTGGTCTGTGCTGAAGCAGGGCATTCTGGCAGCCAAGTGGCTTGACCTTTATTAGTGAGCCTGGTTACCCCCTCTCGGAACCACAAACTTAGAAATCGCCAGCTCATATACAGTGCATAAAATAAATTTATATATATATACCCTTATACACCATTTTAATAAAAAATATCACAAAATTCTTCTAAGTCCCTCGGGAAGAGTGAAAGACGCGCACGTTCATTTTCAGAGCTCCTAGACCTTCCTATAAGAAGTTAGCCAAAAAGTAGCTTCGAAAAACGCTTAGGTTAAGTTTCAGAGTTGCTTCTAATGTACCGAAGCTGGAATTAGACATAATTTCACTCTCACAACATTATGGCTGGTTGGAGACAGTCCGAACCACAAGTACCGGGTCCATGGTTCTGGGCGTATACTGGGGGGACGGGGACGACTCCCATTAACCCCTGACTATACCGGGGATACGCTTATCACAATGCCTTACTGGTCTGTGCTGAAGCAGGGCATTCTGGCAGCCAAGTGGCTTGACCTTTATTAGTGAGCCTGGTTACCCCCTCTCGGAACCACAAACTTAGAAATCGCCAGCTCATATACAGTGCATAAAATAAATTTATATATATATACCCTTATACACCATTTTAATAAAAAATATCACAAAATTCTTCTAAGTCCCTCGGGAAGAGTGAAAGACGCGTACGTTCATTTTCAGAGCTCCTAGACCTTCCTATAAGAAGTTAGCCAAAAAGTAGCTTCGAAAAACGCTTAGGTTAAGTTTCAGAGTTGCTTCTAATGTACCAAAGCTGGACTTAGACATAATTTCACTCTCACAACATTATGGCTGGTTGGAGACAGTCCGAACCACAAGTACCGGGTCCATGGTTCTGGCCATATACTGGGGGGACGGGGACGACTCCCATTAACCCCTGACTATACCGGAGATACGCTTATCACAATGCCTTACTGGTCTGTGCTGAAGCAGGGCATTCTGGCAGCCAAGTGGCTTGACCTTTATTAGTGAGCCTGGTTACCCCCTCTCGGAACCACAGACTTAGAAATCGCCAGCTCATATACAGTGCATAAAATATATTTATATATATACCCTTATACACAATTTTAATAAAAAATATCACAAAATTCTTCTAAGTCCCTCGGGAAGAGTGAAAGACGCGCACGTACATTTTCAGAGCTCCTAGACCTTTCTATAAGAAGTTAGCCAAAAAGTATCTTCGAAAAACGCTTAGGTTAAGTTTCAGAGTTGCTTCTAATGTACCAAAGCTGGACTTAGACATAATTTCACTCTCACAACATTATGGCTGGTTGGAGACAGTCCGAACCACAAGTACCGGGTCCATGGTTCTGGCCATATACTGGGGGGACGGGGACGACTCCCATTAACCCCTGACTATACCGGAGATACGCTTATCACAATGCCTTACTGGTCTGTGCTGAAGCAGGGCATTCTGGCAGCCAAGTGGCTTGACCTTTATTAGTGAGCCTGGTTACCCCCTCTCGGAACCACAGACTTAGAAATCGCCAGCTCATATACAGTGCATAAAATATATTTATATATATACCCTTATACACAATTTTAATAAAAAATATCACAAAATTCTTCTAAGTCCCTCGGGAAGAGTGAAAGACGCGCACGTACATTTTCAGAGCTCCTAGACCTTTCTATAAGAAGTTAGCCAAAAAGTATCTTCGAAAAACGCTTAGGTTAAGTTTCAGAGTTGCTTCTAATGTACCAAAGCTGGACTTAGACATAATTTCACTCTCACAACATTATGGCTGGTTGGAGACAGTCCGAACCACAATCACCGGGTCCATGGTTCTGGGCGTATACTGGGGGGACGGGGACGACTCCCATTAACCCCTGACTATACCGGGGATACGCTTATCACAATGCCTTTGTGGTCTGTGCTGAAGCAGGGCATTCTGGCAGCCAATTGGCTTGACTTTTATTAGTGAGCCTGGTTACCCCCTCTCGGAACCACAGACTTAGAAATCGCCAGCTCACATACAGTGCATAAAATATATTTATATATATACCCTTATACATCATTTTAATAAAAAATATCACAAAATTCTTCTAAATCCCTCGGGAAGAGTGAAAGACGCGCACATTCATTTTCAGAGCTCCTAGACCTTCCTATAAGAAGTTAGCCAAAAAGTAGCTTCGAAAAACGCTTAGGTTAAGTTTCAGAGTTGCTTCTAATGTACTGAAGCTGGACTTAGACATAATTTCACTCTCACAACATTATGGCTGGTTGGAGACAGTCCGAACCACAAATACCGGGTCCATGGTTCTGGTCATATACTGGGGGGACGGGGACGACTCCCATTAACCCCTGACTATACCGGGGATACGCTTATCACAATGCCTTTCTGGTCTGTGCTGAAGCAGGGCATTCTGGCAGCCAATTGGCTTGACTTTTATTAGTGAGCCTGGTTACCCCCTCTCGGAACCACAGACTTAGAAATCGCCAGCTCATATACAGTGCATAAAATATATTTATATACAGTATATACCCTTATACACCATTTAAATAAAAAATATCACAAAATTCTTCTAAGTCCCTCGGGAAGAGTGAAAGACGCGCACGTACATTTTCAGAGCTCCTAGACCTTCCTATAAGAAGTTAGCCAAAAAGTATCTTCGAAAAACGCTTAGGTTAAGTTTCAGAGTTGCTTCTAATGTACCAAAGCTGGACTTAGACATAATTTCACTCTCACAACATTATGGCTGGTTGGAGACAGTTCGAACCACAATTACCGGGTCCATGGTTCTGGGCGTATACTGGGGGGACGGGGACGACTCCCATTAACCCCTGACTATACCGGGGATACGCTTATCACAATGCCTTTCTGGTCTGTGCTGAAGCAGGGCATTCTGGCAGCCAAGTGGCTTGACCTTTATTAGTGAGCCTGGTTACCCCCTCTCGGAACCACAGACTTAGAAATCGCCAGCTCATATACAGTGCATAAAATATATTTATATACAGTATATACCCTTATACACCATTTAAATAAAAAATATCACAAAATTCTTCTAAGTCCCTCGGGAAGAGTGAAAGACGCGCACGTTCATTTTCAGAGCTCCTAGACCTTCCTATAAGAAGTTAGCCAAAAAGTAGCTTCGAAAAACGCTTAGGTTAAGTTTCAGAGTTGCTTCTAATGTACTGAAGCTGGACTTAGACATAATTTCACTCTCACAACATTATGGCTGGTTGGAGAAAGTCCGAACCACAAATACCGGGTCCATGGTTCTGGCCATATACTGGGGGGACGGGGACGACTCCCATTAACCCCTGACTATACCGGGGATACGCGTATCACAATGCCTTACTGGTCTGTGCTGAAGCAGGGCATTCTGGCAGCCAAGTGGCTTGACCTTTATTAGTGAGCCTGGTTACCCCCTCTCGGAACCACAGACTTAGAAATCGCCAGCTCATATACAGTGCATAAAATATATTTATATACAGTATATACCCTTATACACCATTTAAATAAAAAATATCACAAAATTCTTCTAAGTCCCTCGGGAAGAGTGAAAGACGCGCACGTTCATTTTCAGAGCTCCTAGACCTTCCTATAAGAAGTTAGCCAAAAAGTATCTTCGAAAAACGGTTAGGTTAAGTTTCAGAGTTGCTTCTAATGTACCGAAGCTGGAATTAGACATAATTTCACTCTCACAACATTATGGCTGGTTGGAGACAGTCCGAACCACAAATACCGGGTCCATGGTTCTGGCCATATACTGGGGGGACGGGGACGACTCCCATTAACCCCTGACTATACCGGGGATACGCTTATCACAATGCCTTTCTGGTCTGTGCTGAAGCAGGGCATTCTAGCAGCCAAGTGGCTTGACCTTTATTAGTGAGCCTGGTTACCCCCTCTCGGAACCACAGACTTAGAAATCGCCAGCTCATATACAGTGCATAAAATATATTTATATATATACCCTTATACACCATTTTAATAAAAAATATCACAAAATTCTTCTAAGTCCCTCGGGAAGAGTGAAAGACGCGCACGTTCATTTTCAGAGCTCCTAGACCTTCCTATAAGAAGTTAGCCAAAAAGTAGCTTCGAAAAACGGTTAGGTTAAGTTTCAGAGTTGCTTCTAATGTACCGAAGCTGGAATTAGACATAATTTCACTCTCACAACATTATGGCTGGTTGGAGACAGTCCGAACCACAAGTACTGGGTCCATGGTTCTGGGCGTATACTGGGGGGACGGGGACGACTCCCATTAACCCCTGACTATACCGGGGATACGCTTATCACAATGCCTTTCTGGTCTGTGCTGAAGCAGGGCATTCTGGCAGCCAATTGGCTTGACTTTTATTAGTGAGCCTGGTTACCCCCTCTCGGAACCACAGACTTAGAAATCGCCAGCTCATATACAGTGCATAAAATATATTTATATATATACCCTTATACATCATTTTAATAAAAAATATCACAAAATTCTTTTAAGTCCCTCGGGAAGAGTGAAAGACGCGCACGTTCATTTTCAGAGCTCCTAGACCTTCCTATAAGAAGTTAGCCAAAAAGTAGCTTCGAAAAACGCTTAGGTTAAGTTTCAGAGTTGCTTCTAATGTACTGAAGCTGGACTTAGACATAATTTCACTCTCACAACATTATGGCTGGTTGGAGAAAGTCCGAACCACAAATACCGGGTCCATGGTTCTGGCCATACACTGGGGGGACGGGGACGACTCCCATTAACCCCTGACTATACCGGGGATACGCGTATCACAATGCCTTACTGGTCTGTGCTGAAGCAGGGCATTCTGGCAGCCAAGTGGCTTGACCTTTATTAGTGAGCCTGGTTACCCCCTCTCGGAACCACAGACTTAGAAATCGCCAGCTCATATACAGTGCATAAAATATATTTATATACAGTATATACCCTTATACACCATTTAAATAAAAAATATCACAAAATTCTTCTAAGTCCCTCGGGAAGAGTGAAATACGCGCACGTTCATTTTCAGAGCTCCTAGACCTTCCTATAAGAAGTTAGCCAAAAAGTAGCTTCGAAAAACGCTTAGGTTAAGTTTCAGAGTTGCTTCTAATGTACTGAAGCTGGACTTAGACATAATTTCACTCTCACAACATTATGGCTGGTTGGAGAAAGTCCGAACCACAAATACCGGGTCCATGGTTCTGGCCATATACTGGGGGGACGGGGACGACTCCCATTAACCCCTGACTATACCGGGGATACGCGTATCACAATGCCTTACTGGTCTGTGCTGAAGCAGGGCATTCTGGCAGCCAAGTGGCTTGACCTTTATTAGTGAGCCTGGTTACCCCCTCTCGGAACCACAGACTTAGAAATCGCCAGCTCATATACAGTGCATAAAATATATTTATATACAGTATATACCCTTATACACCATTTAAATTAAAAATATCACAAAATTCTTCTAAGTCCCTCGGGAAGAGTGAAAGACGCGCACGTTCATTTTCAGAGCTCCTAGACCTTCCTATAAGAAGTTAGCCAAAAAGTATCTTCGAAAAACGGTTAGGTTAAGTTTCAGAGTTGCTTCTAATGTACCGAAGCTGGAATTAGACATAATTTCACTCTCACAACATTATGGCTGGTTGGAGACAGTCCGAACCACAAATACCGGGTCCATGGTTCTGGCCATATACTGGGGGGACGGGGACGACTCCCATTAACCCCTGACTATACCGGGGATACGCTTATCACAATGCCTTTCTGGTCTGTGCTGAAGCAGGGCATTCTAGCAGCCAAGTGGCTTGACCTTTATTAGTGAGCCTGGTTACCCCCTCTCGGAACCACAGACTTAGAAATCGCCAGCTCATATACAGTGCATAAAATATATTTATATATATACCCTTATACACCATTTTAATAAAAAATATCACAAAATTCTTCTAAGTCCCTCGGGAAGAGTTAAAGACGCGCACGTTCATTTTCAGAGCTCCTAGACCTTCCTATAAGAAGTTAGTCAAAAAGTAGCTTCGAAAAACGCTTAGGTTAAGTTTCAGAGTTGCATCTAATGTACCGAAGCTGGACTTAGACATAATTTCACTCTCATAACATTATGGCTGGTTGGAGACAGTCCGAACCACAAATACCGGGTCCATGGTTCTGGCCATATACTGGGGGGACGGGGACGACTCCCATTAACCCCTGACTATACCGGGGATACGCTTATCACAATGCCTTTCTGGTCTGTGCTGAAGCAGGGCATTCTGGCAGCCAATTGGCTTGACTTTTATTAGTGAGCCTGGTTACCCCCTCTCGGAACCACAGACTTAGAAATCGCCAGCTCATATACAGTGCATAAAATATATTTATATATATACCCTTATACACCATTTTAATAAAAAATATCACAAAATTCTTCTAAGTCCCTCGGGAAGAGTGAAAGACGCGCACGTTCATTTTCAGAGCTCCTAGACCTTCCTATAAGAAGTTAGCCAAAAAGTAGCTTCGAAAAACGGTTAGGTTAAGTTTCAGAGTTCCTTCTAATGTACCGAAGCTGGAATTAGACATAATTTCACTCTCACAACATTATGGCTGGTTGGAGACAGTCCGAACCACAAGTACTGGGTCCATGGTTCTGGGCGTATACTGGGGGGACGGGGACGACTCCCATTAACCCCTGACTATACCGGGGATACGCTTATCACAATGCCTTTCTGGTCTGTGCTGAAGCAGGGCATTCTGGCAGCCAATTGGCTTGACTTTTATTAGTGAGCCTGGTTACCCCCTCTCGGAACCACAGACTTAGAAATCGCTAGCTCATATACAGTGCATAAAATATATTTATATATATACCCTTATACACCATTTTAATAAAAAATATCACAAAATTCTTCTAAGTCCCTCGGGAAGAGTTAAAGACGCGCACGTTCATTTTCAGAGCTCCTAGACCTTCCTATAAGAAGTTAGTCAAAAAGTAGCTTCGAAAAACGCTTAGGTTAAGTTTCAGAGTTGCATCTAATGTACCGAAGCTGGACTTAGACATAATTTCACTCTCATAACATTATGGCTGGTTGGAGACAGTCCGAACCACAAATACCGGGTCCATGGTTCTGGCCATATACTGGGGGGACGGGGACGACTCCCATTAACCCCTGACTATACCGGGGATACGCTTATCACAATGCCTTTCTGGTCTGTGCTGAAGCAGGGCATTCTGGCAGCCAATTGGCTTGACTTTTATTAGTGAGCCTGGTTACCCCCTCTCGGAACCACAGACTTAGAAATCGCCAGCTCATATACAGTGCATAAAATATATTTATATATATACCCTTATACATCATTTTAATAAAAAATATCACAAAATTCTTCTAAGTCCCTCGGGAAGAGTGAAAGACGCGCACGTTCATTTTCAGAGCTCCTAGACCTTCCTATAAGAAGTTAGCCAAAAAGTAGCTTCGAAAAACGCTTAGGTTAAGTTTCAGAGTTGCTTCTAATGTACTGAAGCTGGACTTAGACATAATTTCACTCTCACAACATTATGGCTGGTTGGAGAAAGTCCGAACCACAAATACCGGGTCCATGGTTCTGGCCATACACTGGGGGGACGGGGACGACTCCCATTAACCCCTGACTATACCGGGGATACGCGTATCACAATGCCTTACTGGTCTGTGCTGAAGCAGGGCATTCTGGCAGCCAAGTGGCTTGACCTTTATTAGTGAGCCTGGTTACCCCCTCTCGGAACCACAGACTTAGAAATCGCCAGCTCATATACAGTGCATAAAATATATTTATATACAGTATATACCCTTATACACCATTTAAATAAAAAATATCACAAAATTCTTCTAAGTCCCTCGGGAAGAGTGAAAGACGCGCACGTTCATTTACAGAGCTCCTAGACCTTCCTATAAGAAGTTAGCCAAAAAGTATCTTCGAAAAACGGTTAGGTTAAGTTTCAGAGTTGCTTCTAATGTACCGAAGCTGGAATTAGACATGATTTCACTCTCACAACATTATGGCTGGTTGGAGACAGTCCGAACCACAAATACCGGGTCCATGGTTCTGGCCATATACTGGGGGGACGGGGACGACTCCCATTAACCCCTGACTATACCGGGGATACGCGTATCACAATGCCTTACTGGTCTGTGCTGAAGCAGGGCATTCTGGCAGCCAAGTGGCTTGACCTTTATTAGTGAGCCTGGTTACCCCCTCTCGGAACCACAGACTTAGAAATCGCCAGCTCATATACAGTGCATAAAATATATTTATATACAGTATATACCCTTATACACCATTTAAATTAAAAATATCACAAAATTCTTCTAAGTCCCTCGGGAAGAGTGAAAGACGCGCACGTTCATTTTCAGAGCTCCTAGACCTTCCTATAAGAAGTTAGCCAAAAAGTATCTTCGAAAAACGGTTAGGTTAAGTTTCAGAGTTGCTTCTAATGTACCGAAGCTGGAATTAGACATAATTTCACTCTCACAACATTATGGCTGGTTGGAGACAGTCCGAACCACAAATACCGGGTCCATGGTTCTGGCCATATACTGGGGGGACGGGGACGACTCCCATTAACCCCTGACTATACCGGGGATACGCTTATCACAATGCCTTTCTGGTCTGTGCTGAAGCAGGGCATTCTAGCAGCCAAGTGGCTTGACCTTTATTAGTGAGCCTGGTTACCCCCTCTCGGAACCACAGACTTAGAAATCGCCAGCTCATATACAGTGCATAAAATATATTTATATATATACCCTTATACACCATTTTAATAAAAAATATCACAAAATTCTTCTAAGTCCCTCGGGAAGAGTTAAAGACGCGCACGTTCATTTTCAGAGCTCCTAGACCTTCCTATAAGAAGTTAGTCAAAAAGTAGCTTCGAAAAACGCTTAGGTTAAGTTTCAGAGTTGCATCTAATGTACCGAAGCTGGACTTAGACATAATTTCACTCTCATAACATTATGGCTGGTTGGAGACAGTCCGAACCACAAATACCGGGTCCATGGTTCTGGCCATATACTGGGGGGACGGGGACGACTCCCATTAACCCCTGACTATACCGGGGATACGCTTATCACAATGCCTTTCTGGTCTGTGCTGAAGCAGGGCATTCTGGCAGCCAATTGGCTTGACTTTTATTAGTGAGCCTGGTTACCCCCTCTCGGAACCACAGACTTAGAAATCGCCAGCTCATATACAGTGCATAAAATATATTTATATATATACCCTTATACACCATTTTAATAAAAAATATCACAAAATTCTTCTAAGTCCCTCGGGAAGAGTGAAAGACGCGCACGTTCATTTTCAGAGCTCCTAGACCTTCCTATAAGAAGTTAGCCAAAAAGTAGCTTCGAAAAACGGTTAGGTTAAGTTTCAGAGTTCCTTCTAATGTACCGAAGCTGGAATTAGACATAATTTCACTCTCACAACATTATGGCTGGTTGGAGACAGTCCGAACCACAAGTACTGGGTCCATGGTTCTGGGCGTATACTGGGGGGACGGGGACGACTCCCATTAACCCCTGACTATACCGGGGATACGCTTATCACAATGCCTTTCTGGTCTGTGCTGAAGCAGGGCATTCTGGCAGCCAATTGGCTTGACTTTTATTAGTGAGCCTGGTTACCCCCTCTCGGAACCACAGACTTAGAAATCGCTAGCTCATATACAGTGCATAAAATATATTTATATATATACCCTTATACACCATTTTAATAAAAAATATCACAAAATTCTTCTAAGTCCCTCGGGAAGAGTTAAAGACGCGCACGTTCATTTTCAGAGCTCCTAGACCTTCCTATAAGAAGTTAGTCAAAAAGTAGCTTCGAAAAACGCTTAGGTTAAGTTTCAGAGTTGCATCTAATGTACCGAAGCTGGACTTAGACATAATTTCACTCTCATAACATTATGGCTGGTTGGAGACAGTCCGAACCACAAATACCGGGTCCATGGTTCTGGCCATATACTGGGGGGACGGGGACGACTCCCATTAACCCCTGACTATACCGGGGATACGCTTATCACAATGCCTTTCTGGTCTGTGCTGAAGCAGGGCATTCTGGCAGCCAATTGGCTTGACTTTTATTAGTGAGCCTGGTTACCCCCTCTCGGAACCACAGACTTAGAAATCGCCAGCTCATATACAGTGCATAAAATATATTTATATATATACCCTTATACATCATTTTAATAAAAAATATCACAAAATTCTTCTAAGTCCCTCGGGAAGAGTGAAAGACGCGCACGTTCATTTTCAGAGCTCCTAGACCTTCCTATAAGAAGTTAGCCAAAAAGTAGCTTCGAAAAACGCTTAGGTTAAGTTTCAGAGTTGCTTCTAATGTACTGAAGCTGGACTTAGACATAATTTCACTCTCACAACATTATGGCTGGTTGGAGAAAGTCCGAACCACAAATACCGGGTCCATGGTTCTGGCCATACACTGGGGGGACGGGGACGACTCCCATTAACCCCTGACTATACCGGGGATACGCGTATCACAATGCCTTACTGGTCTGTGCTGAAGCAGGGCATTCTGGCAGCCAAGTGGCTTGACCTTTATTAGTGAGCCTGGTTACCCCCTCTCGGAACCACAGACTTAGAAATCGCCAGCTCATATACAGTGCATAAAATATATTTATATACAGTATATACCCTTATACACCATTTAAATAAAAAATATCACAAAATTCTTCTAAGTCCCTCGGGAAGAGTGAAAGACGCGCACGTTCATTTACAGAGCTCCTAGACCTTCCTATAAGAAGTTAGCCAAAAAGTATCTTCGAAAAACGGTTAGGTTAAGTTTCAGAGTTGCTTCTAATGTACCGAAGCTGGAATTAGACATGATTTCACTCTCACAACATTATGGCTGGTTGGAGACAGTCCGAACCACAAATACCGGGTCCATGGTTCTGGCCATATACTGGGGGGACGGGGACGACTCCCATTAACCCCTGACTATACCGGGGATACGCTTATCACAATGCCTTTCTGGTCTGTGCTGAAGCAGGGCATTCTAGCAGCCAAGTGGCTTGACCTTTATTAGTGAGCCTGGTTACCCCCTCTCGGAACCACAGACTTAGAAATCGCCAGCTCATATACAGTGCATAAAATATATTTATATATATACCCTTATACACCATTTTAATAAAAAATATCACAAAATTCTTCTAAGTCCCTCGGGAAGAGTGAAAGACGCGCACGTTCATTTTCAGAGCTCCTAGACCTTCCTATAAGAAGTTAGCCAAAAAGTAGCTTCGAAAAACGCTTAGGTTAAGTTTCAGAGTTGCTTCTAATGTACTGAAGCTGGACTTAGACATAATTTCACTCTCACAACATTATGGCTGGTTGGAGAAAGTCCGAACCACAAATACCGGGTCCATGGTTCTGGCCATACACTGGGGGGACGGGGACGACTCCCATTAACCCCTGACTATACCGGGGATACGCGTATCACAATGCCTTACTGGTCTGTGCTGAAGCAGGGCATTCTGGCAGCCAAGTGGCTTGACCTTTATTAGTGAGCCTGGTTACCCCCTCTCGGAACCACAGACTTAGAAATCGCCAGCTCATATACAGTGCATAAAATATATTTATATACAGTATATACCCTTATACACCATTTAAATAAAAAATATCACAAAATTCTTCTAAGTCCCTCGGGAAGAGTGAAAGACGCGCACGTTCATTTTCAGAGCTCCTAGACCTTCCTATAAGAAGTTAGCCAAAAAGTAGCTTCGAAAAACGCTTAGGTTAAGTTTCAGAGTTGCTTCTAATGTACCAAAGCTGGACTTAGACATAATTTCACTCTCACAACATTATGGCTGGTTGGAGAAAGTCCGAACCACAAATACCGGGTCCATGGTTCTGGCCATATACTGGGGGGACGGGGACGACTCCCATTAACCCCTGACTATACCGGGGATACGCGTATCACAATGCCTTACTGGTCTGTGCTGAAGCAGGGCATTCTGGCAGCCAAGTGGCTTGACCTTTATTAGTGAGCCTGGTTACCCCCTCTCGGAACCACAGACTTAGAAATCGCCAGCTCATATACAGTGCATAAAATATATTTATATACAGTATATACCCTTATACACCATTTAAATAAAAAATATCACAAAATTCTTCTAAGTCCCTCGGGAAGAGTGAAAGACGCGCACGTTCATTTTCAGAGCTCCTAGACCTTCCTATAAGAAGTTAGCCAAAAAGTATCTTCGAAAAACGGTTAGGTTAAGTTTCAGAGTTGCTTCTAATGTACCGAAGCTGGAATTAGACATAATTTCACTCTCACAACATTATGGCTGGTTGGAGACAGTCCGAACCACAAATACCGGGTCCATAGTTCTGGCCATATACTGGGGGGACGGGGACAACTCCCATTAACCCCTGACTATACCGGGGATACGCTTATCACAATGCCTTTCTGGTCTGTGCTGAAGCAGGGCATTCTAGCAGCCAAGTGGCTTGACCTTTATTAGTGAGCCTGGTTACCCCCTCTCGGAACCACAGACTTAGAAATCGCCAGCTCATATACAGTGCATAAAATATATTTATATATATACCCTTATACACCATTTTAATAAAAAATATCACAAAATTCTTCTAAGTCCCTTGGGAAGAGTGAAAGACGCGCACGTTCATTTTCAGAGCTCCTAGACCTTCCTATAAGAAGTTAGCCAAAAAGTAGCTTCGAAAAACGCTTAGGTTAAGTTTCAGAGTTGCTTCTAATGTACTGAAGCTGGACTTAGACATAATTTCACTCTCACAACATTATGGCTGGTTGGAGAAAGTCCGAACCACAAATACCGGGTCCATGGTTCTGGCCATACACTGGGGGGACGGGGACGACTCCCATTAACCCCTGACTATACCGGGGATACGCGTATCACAATGCCTTACTGGTCTGTGCTGAAGCAGGGCATTCTGGCAGCCAAGTGGCTTGACCTTTATTAGTGAGCCTGGTTACCCCCTCTCGGAACCACAGACTTAGAAATCGCCAGCTCATATACAGTGCATAAAATATATTTATATACAGTATATACCCTTATACACCATTTAAATAAAAAATATCACAAAATTCTTCTAAGTCCCTCGGGAAGAGTGAAAGACGCGCACGTACATTTTCAGAGCTCCTAGACCTTTCTATAAGAAGTTAGCCAAAAAGTATCTTCGAAAAACGCTTAGGTTAAGTTTCAGAGTTGCTTCTAATGTACCAAAGCTGGACTTAGACATAATTTCACTCTCACAACATTATGGCTGGTTGGAGACAGTCCGAACCACAATCACCGGGTCCATGGTTCTGGGCGTATACTGGGGGGACGGGGACGACTCCCATTAACCCCTGACTATACCGGGGATACGCTTATCACAATGCCTTTGTGGTCTGTGCTGAAGCAGGGCATTCTGGCAGCCAATTGGCTTGACTTTTATTAGTGAGCCTGGTTACCCCCTCTCGGAACCACAGACTTAGAAATCGCCAGCTCACATACAGTGCATAAAATATATTTATATATATACCCTTATACATCATTTTAATAAAAAATATCACAAAATTCTTCTAAATCCCTCGGGAAGAGTGAAAGACGCGCACATTCATTTTCAGAGCTCCTAGACCTTCCTATAAGAAGTTAGCCAAAAAGTAGCTTCGAAAAACGCTTAGGTTAAGTTTCAGAGTTGCTTCTAATGTACTGAAGCTGGACTTAGACATAATTTCACTCTCACAACATTATGGCTGGTTGGAGACAGTCCGAACCACAAATACCGGGTCCATGGTTCTGGTCATATACTGGGGGGACGGGGACGACTCCCATTAACCCCTGACTATACCGGGGATACGCTTATCACAATGCCTTTCTGGTCTGTGCTGAAGCAGGGCATTCTGGCAGCCAATTGGCTTGACTTTTATTAGTGAGCCTGGTTACCCCCTCTCGGAACCACAGACTTAGAAATCGCCAGCTCATATACAGTGCATAAAATATATTTATATATATACCCTTATACATCATTTTAATAAAAAATATCACAAAATTCTTCTAAGTCCCTCGGGAAGAGTGAAAGACGCGCACGTTCATTTTCAGAGCTCCTAGACCTTCCTATAAGAAGTTAGCCAAAAAGTAGCTTCGAAAAACGCTTAGGTTAAGTTTCAGAGTTGCATCTAATGTACCGAAGCTGGACTTAGACATAATTTCACTCTCACAACATTATGGCTGGTTGGAGACAGTCCGAACCACAATTACCGGGTCCATGGTTCTGGCCATATACTGGGGGGACGGGGACGACTCCCATTAACCCCTGACTATACCGGGGATACGCTTATCATAATGCCTTACTGGTCTGTGCTGAAGCAGGGCATTCTGGCAGCCAAGTGGCTTGACCTTTATTAGTGAGCCTGGTTACCCCCTCTCGGAACCACAGACTTAGAAATCGCCAGCTCATATACAGTGCATAAAATATATTTATATACAGTATATACCCTTATACACCATTTAAATAAAAAATATCACAAAATTCTTCTAAGTCCCTCGGGAAGAGTGAAAGACGCGCACGTACATTTTCAGAGCTCCTAGACCTTCCTATAAGAAGTTAGCCAAAAAGTAGCTTCGAAAAACGCTTAGGTTAAGTTTCAGAGTTGCTTCTAATGTACCAAAGCTGGACTTAGACATAATTTCACTCTCACAACATTATGGCTGGTTGGAGACAGTTCGAACCACAATTACCGGGTCCATGGTTCTGGGCGTATACTGGGGGGACGGGGACGACTCCCATTAACCCCTGACTATACCGGGGATACGCTTATCACAATGCCTTTCTGGTCTGTGCTGAAGCAGGGCATTCTGGCAGCCAAGTGGCTTGACCTTTATTAGTGAGCCTGGTTACCCCCTCTCGGAACCACAGACTTAGAAATCGCCAGCTCATATACAGTGCATAAAATATATTTATATACAGTATATACCCTTATACACCATTTAAATAAAAAATATCACAAAATTCTTCTAAGTCCCTCGGGAAGAGTGAAAGACGCGCACGTTCATTTTCAGAGCTCCTAGACCTTCCTATAAGAAGTTAGCCAAAAAGTAGCTTCGAAAAACGCTTAGGTTAAGTTTCAGAGTTGCTTCTAATGTACTGAAGCTGGACTTAGACATAATTTCACTCTCACAACATTATGGCTGGTTGGAGAAAGTCCGAACCACAAATACCGGGTCCATGGTTCTGGCCATATACTGGGGGGACGGGGACGACTCCCATTAACCCCTGACTATACCGGGGATACGCGTATCACAATGCCTTACTGGTCTGTGCTGAAGCAGGGCATTCTGGCAGCCAAGTGGCTTGACCTTTATTAGTGAGCCTGGTTACCCCCTCTCGGAACCACAGACTTAGAAATCGCCAGCTCATATACAGTGCATAAAATATATTTATATACAGTATATACCCTTATACACCATTTAAATAAAAAATATCACAAAATTCTTCTAAGTCCCTCGGGAAGAGTGAAAGACGCGCACGTTCATTTTCAGAGCTCCTAGACCTTCCTATAAGAAGTTAGCCAAAAAGTATCTTCGAAAAACGGTTAGGTTAAGTTTCAGAGTTGCTTCTAATGTACCGAAGCTGGAATTAGACATAATTTCACTCTCACAACATTATGGCTGGTTGGAGACAGTCCGAACCACAAATACCGGGTCCATGGTTCTGGCCATATACTGGGGGGACGGGGACGACTCCCATTAACCCCTGACTATACCGGGGATACGCTTATCACAATGCCTTTCTGGTCTGTGCTGAAGCAGGGCATTCTAGCAGCCAAGTGGCTTGACCTTTATTAGTGAGCCTGGTTACCCCCTCTCGGAACCACAGACTTAGAAATCGCCAGCTCATATACAGTGCATAAAATATATTTATATATATACCCTTATACACCATTTTAATAAAAAATATCACAAAATTCTTCTAAGTCCCTCGGGAAGAGTGAAAGACGCGCACGTTCATTTTCAGAGCTCCTAGACCTTCCTATAAGAAGTTAGCCAAAAAGTAGCTTCGAAAAACGGTTAGGTTAAGTTTCAGAGTTGCTTCTAATGTACCGAAGCTGGAATTAGACATAATTTCACTCTCACAACATTATGGCTGGTTGGAGACAGTCCGAACCACAAGTACTGGGTCCATGGTTCTGGGCGTATACTGGGGGGACGGGGACGACTCCCATTAACCCCTGACTATACCGGGGATACGCTTATCACAATGCCTTTCTGGTCTGTGCTGAAGCAGGGCATTCTGGCAGCCAATTGGCTTGACTTTTATTAGTGAGCCTGGTTACCCCCTCTCGGAACCACAGACTTAGAAATCGCCAGCTCATATACAGTGCATAAAATATATTTATATATATACCCTTATACATCATTTTAATAAAAAATATCACAAAATTCTTTTAAGTCCCTCGGGAAGAGTGAAAGACGCGCACGTTCATTTTCAGAGCTCCTAGACCTTCCTATAAGAAGTTAGCCAAAAAGTAGCTTCGAAAAACGCTTAGGTTAAGTTTCAGAGTTGCTTCTAATGTACTGAAGCTGGACTTAGACATAATTTCACTCTCACAACATTATGGCTGGTTGGAGAAAGTCCGAACCACAAATACCGGGTCCATGGTTCTGGCCATACACTGGGGGGACGGGGACGACTCCCATTAACCCCTGACTATACCGGGGATACGCGTATCACAATGCCTTACTGGTCTGTGCTGAAGCAGGGCATTCTGGCAGCCAAGTGGCTTGACCTTTATTAGTGAGCCTGGTTACCCCCTCTCGGAACCACAGACTTAGAAATCGCCAGCTCATATACAGTGCATAAAATATATTTATATACAGTATATACCCTTATACACCATTTAAATAAAAAATATCACAAAATTCTTCTAAGTCCCTCGGGAAGAGTGAAAGACGCGCACGTTCATTTTCAGAGCTCCTAGACCTTCCTATAAGAAGTTAGCCAAAAAGTAGCTTCGAAAAACGCTTAGGTTAAGTTTCAGAGTTGCTTCTAATGTACTGAAGCTGGACTTAGACATAATTTCACTCTCACAACATTATGGCTGGTTGGAGAAAGTCCGAACCACAAATACCGGGTCCATGGTTCTGGCCATATACTGGGGGGACGGGGACGACTCCCATTAACCCCTGACTATACCGGGGATACGCGTATCACAATGCCTTACTGGTCTGTGCTGAAGCAGGGCATTCTGGCAGCCAAGTGGCTTGACCTTTATTAGTGAGCCTGGTTACCCCCTCTCGGAACCACAGACTTAGAAATCGCCAGCTCATATACAGTGCATAAAATATATTTATATACAGTATATACCCTTATACACCATTTAAATTAAAAATATCACAAAATTCTTCTAAGTCCCTCGGGAAGAGTGAAAGACGCGCACGTTCATTTTCAGAGCTCCTAGACCTTCCTATAAGAAGTTAGCCAAAAAGTATCTTCGAAAAACGGTTAGGTTAAGTTTCAGAGTTGCTTCTAATGTACCGAAGCTGGAATTAGACATAATTTCACTCTCACAACATTATGGCTGGTTGGAGACAGTCCGAACCACAAATACCGGGTCCATGGTTCTGGCCATATACTGGGGGGACGGGGACGACTCCCATTAACCCCTGACTATACCGGGGATACGCTTATCACAATGCCTTTCTGGTCTGTGCTGAAGCAGGGCATTCTAGCAGCCAAGTGGCTTGACCTTTATTAGTGAGCCTGGTTACCCCCTCTCGGAACCACAGACTTAGAAATCGCCAGCTCATATACAGTGCATAAAATATATTTATATATATACCCTTATACACCATTTTAATAAAAAATATCACAAAATTCTTCTAAGTCCCTCGGGAAGAGTTAAAGACGCGCACGTTCATTTTCAGAGCTCCTAGACCTTCCTATAAGAAGTTAGTCAAAAAGTAGCTTCGAAAAACGCTTAGGTTAAGTTTCAGAGTTGCATCTAATGTACCGAAGCTGGACTTAGACATAATTTCACTCTCATAACATTATGGCTGGTTGGAGACAGTCCGAACCACAAATACCGGGTCCATGGTTCTGGCCATATACTGGGGGGACGGGGACGACTCCCATTAACCCCTGACTATACCGGGGATACGCTTATCACAATGCCTTTCTGGTCTGTGCTGAAGCAGGGCATTCTGGCAGCCAAGTGGCTTGACCTTTATTAGTGAGCCTGGTTACCCCCTCTCGGAACCACAGACTTAGAAATCGCCAGCTCATATACAGTGCATAAAATATATTTATATACAGTATATACCCTTATACACCATTTAAATAAAAAATATCACAAAATTCTTCTAAGTCCCTCGGGAAGAGTGAAAGACGCGCACGTTCATTTACAGAGCTCCTAGACCTTCCTATAAGAAGTTAGCCAAAAAGTATCTTCGAAAAACGGTTAGGTTAAGTTTCAGAGTTGCTTCTAATGTACCGAAGCTGGAATTAGACATGATTTCACTCTCACAACATTATGGCTGGTTGGAGACAGTCCGAACCACAAATACCGGGTCCATGGTTCTGGCCATATACTGGGGGGACGGGGACGACTCCCATTAACCCCTGACTATACCGGGGATACGCTTATCACAATGCCTTTCTGGTCTGTGCTGAAGCAGGGCATTCTAGCAGCCAAGTGGCTTGACCTTTATTAGTGAGCCTGGTTACCCCCTCTCGGAACCACAGACTTAGAAATCGCCAGCTCATATACAGTGCATAAAATATATTTATATATATACCCTTATACACCATTTTAATAAAAAATATCACAAAATTCTTCTAAGTCCCTCGGGAAGAGTGAAAGACGCGCACGTTCATTTTCAGAGCTCCTAGACCTTCCTATAAGAAGTTAGCCAAAAAGTAGCTTCGAAAAACGCTTAGGTTAAGTTTCAGAGTTGCTTCTAATGTACTGAAGCTGGACTTAGACATAATTTCACTCTCACAACATTATGGCTGGTTGGAGAAAGTCCGAACCACAAATACCGGGTCCATGGTTCTGGCCATACACTGGGGGGACGGGGACGACTCCCATTAACCCCTGACTATACCGGGGATACGCGTATCACAATGCCTTACTGGTCTGTGCTGAAGCAGGGCATTCTGGCAGCCAAGTGGCTTGACCTTTATTAGTGAGCCTGGTTACCCCCTCTCGGAACCACAGACTTAGAAATCGCCAGCTCATATACAGTGCATTAAATATATTTATATACAGTATATACCCTTATACACCATTTAAATAAAAAATATCACAAAATTCTTCTAAGTCCCTCGGGAAGAGTGAAAGACGCGCACGTTCATTTTCAGAGCTCCTAGACCTTCCTATAAGAAGTTAGCCAAAAAGTAGCTTCGAAAAACGCTTAGGTTAAGTTTCAGAGTTGCTTCTAATGTACCAAAGCTGGACTTAGACATAATTTCACTCTCACAACATTATGGCTGGTTGGAGAAAGTCCGAACCACAAATACCGGGTCCATGGTTCTGGCCATATACTGGGGGGACGGGGACGACTCCCATTAACCCCTGACTATACCGGGGATACGCGTATCACAATGCCTTACTGGTCTGTGCTGAAGCAGGGCATTCTGGCAGCCAAGTGGCTTGACCTTTATTAGTGAGCCTGGTTACCCCCTCTCGGAACCACAGACTTAGAAATCGCCAGCTCATATACAGTGCATAAAATATATTTATATACAGTATATACCCTTATACACCATTTAAATAAAAAATATCACAAAATTCTTCTAAGTCCCTCGGGAAGAGTGAAAGACGCGCACGTTCATTTTCAGAGCTCCTAGACCTTCCTATAAGAAGTTAGCCAAAAAGTATCTTCGAAAAACGGTTAGGTTAAGTTTCAGAGTTGCTTCTAATGTACCGAAGCTGGAATTAGACATAATTTCACTCTCACAACATTATGGCTGGTTGGAGACAGTCCGAACCACAAATACCGGGTCCATGGTTCTGGCCATATACTGGGGGGACGGGGACAACTCCCATTAACCCCTGACTATACCGGGGATACGCTTATCACAATGCCTTTCTGGTCTGTGCTGAAGCAGGGCATTCTAGCAGCCAAGTGGCTTGACCTTTATTAGTGAGCCTGGTTACCCCCTCTCGGAACCACAGACTTAGAAATCGCCAGCTCATATACAGTGCATAAAATATATTTATATATATACCCTTATACACCATTTTAATAAAAAATATCACAAAATTCTTCTAAGTCCCTTGGGAAGAGTGAAAGACGCGCACGTTCATTTTCAGAGCTCCTAGACCTTCCTATAAGAAGTTAGCCAAAAAGTAGCTTCGAAAAACGCTTAGGTTAAGTTTCAGAGTTGCTTCTAATGTACTGAAGCTGGACTTAGACATAATTTCACTCTCACAACATTATGGCTGGTTGGAGAAAGTCCGAACCACAAATACCGGGTCCATGGTTCTGGCCATACACTGGGGGGACGGGGACGACTCCCATTAACCCCTGACTATACCGGGGATACGCGTATCACAATGCCTTACTGGTCTGTGCTGAAGCAGGGCATTCTGGCAGCCAAGTGGCTTGACCTTTATTAGTGAGCCTGGTTACCCCCTCTCGGAACCACAGACTTAGAAATCGCCAGCTCATATACAGTGCATAAAATATATTTATATACAGTATATACCCTTATACACCATTTAAATAAAAAATATCACAAAATTCTTCTAAGTCCCTCGGGAAGAGTGAAAGACGCGCACGTTCATTTTCAGAGCTCCTAGACCTTCCTATAAGAAGTTAGCCAAAAAGTATCTTCGAAAAACGGTTAGGTTAAGTTTCAGAGTTGCTTCTAATGTACCGAAGCTGGAATTAGACATAAATTCACTCTCACAACATTATGGCTGGTTGGAGACAGTCCGAACCACAAATACCGGGTCCATGGTTCTGGCCATATACTGGGGGGACGGGGACGACTCCCATTAACCCCTGACTATACCGGGGATACGCTTATCACAATGCCTTTCTGGTCTGTGCTGAAGCAGGGCATTCTAGCAGCCAAGTGGCTTGACCTTTATTAGTGAGCCTGGTTACCCCCTCTCGGAACCACAGACTTAGAAATCGCCAGCTCATATACAGTGCATAAAATATATTTATATATATACCCTTATACACCATTTTAATAAAAAATATCACAACATTCTTCTAAGTCCCTCGGGAAGAGTGAAAGACGCGCACGTTCATTTTCAGAGCTCCTAGACCTTCCTATAAGAAGTTAGCCAAAAAGTAGCTTCGAAAAACGGTTAGGTTAAGTTTCAGAGTTCCTTCTAATGTACCGAAGCTGGAATTAGACATAATTTCACTCTCACAACATTATGGCTGGTTGGAGACAGTCCGAACCACAAGTACTGGGTCCATGGTTCTGGGCGTATACTGGGGGGACGGGGACGACTCCCATTAACCCCTGACTATACCGGGGATACGCTTATCACAATGCCTTTCTGGTCTGTGCTGAAGCAGGGCATTCTGGCAGCCAATTGGCTTGACTTTTATTAGTGAGCCTGGTTACCCCCTCTCGGAACCACAGACTTAGAAATCGCTAGCTCATATACAGTGCATAAAATATATTTATATATATACCCTTATACATCATTTTAATAAAAAATATCACAAAATTCTTCTAAGTCCCTCGGGAAGAGTGAAAGACGCGCACGTTCATTTTCAGAGCTCCTAGACCTTCCTATAAGAAGTTAGCCAAAAAGTAGCTTCGAAAAACGCTTAGGTTAAGTTTCAGAGTTGCTTCTAATGTACTGAAGCTGGACTTAGACATAATTTCACTCTCACAACATTATGGCTGGTTGGAGAAAGTCCGAACCACAAATACCGGGTCCATGGTTCTGGCCATACACTGGGGGGACGGGGACGACTCCCATTAACCCCTGACTATACCGGGGATACGCGTATCACAATGCCTTACTGGTCTGTGCTGAAGCAGGGCATTCTGGCAGCCAAGTGGCTTGACCTTTATTAGTGAGCCTGGTTACCCCCTCTCGGAACCACAGACTTAGAAATCGCCAGCTCATATACAGTGCATAAAATATATTTATATACAGTATATACCCTTATACACCATTTAAATAAAAAATATCACAAAATTCTTCTAAGTCCCTCGGGAAGAGTGAAAGACGCGCACGTTCATTTTCAGAGCTCCTAGACCTTCCTATAAGAAGTTAGCCAAAAAGTAGCTTCGAAAAACGCTTAGGTTAAGTTTCAGAGTTGCTTCTAATGTACCAAAGCTGGACTTAGACATAATTTCACTCTCACAACATTATGGCTGGTTGGAGAAAGTCCGAACCACAAATACCGGGTCCATGGTTCTGGCCATATACTGGGGGGACGGGGACGACTCCCATTAACCCCTGACTATACCGGGGATACGCGTATCACAATGCCTTACTGGTCTGTGCTGAAGCAGGGCATTCTGGCAGCCAAGTGGCTTGACCTTTATTAGTGAGCCTGGTTACCCCCTCTCGGAACCACAGACTTAGAAATCGCCAGCTCATATACAGTGCATAAAATATATTTATATACAGTATATACCCTTATACACCATTTAAATAAAAAATATCACAAAATTCTTCTAAGTCCCTCGGGAAGAGTGAAAGACGCGCACGTTCATTTTCAGAGCTCCTAGACCTTCCTATAAGAAGTTAGCCAAAAAGTATCTTCGAAAAACGGTTAGGTTAAGTTTCAGAGTTGCTTCTAATGTACCGAAGCTGGAATTAGACATAATTTCACTCACAACATTATGGCTGGTTGGAGACAGTCCGAACCACAAATACCGGGTCCATGGTTCTGGCCATATACTGGGGGGACGGGGACAACTCCCATTAACCCCTGACTATACCGGGGATACGCTTATCACAATGCCTTTCTGGTCTGTGCTGAAGCAGGGCATTCTAGCAGCCAAGTGGCTTGACCTTTATTAGTGAGCCTGGTTACCCCCTCTCGGAACCACAGACTTAGAAATCGCCAGCTCATATACAGTGCATAAAATATATTTATATATATACCCTTATACACCATTTTAATAAAAAATATCACAAAATTCTTCTAAGTCCCTTGGGAAGAGTGAAAGACGCGCACGTTCATTTTCAGAGCTCCTAGACCTTCCTATAAGAAGTTAGCCAAAAAGTAGCTTCGAAAAACGCTTAGGTTAAGTTTCAGAGTTGCTTCTAATGTACTGAAGCTGGACTTAGACATAATTTCACTCTCACAACATTATGGCTGGTTGGAGAAAGTCCGAACCACAAATACCGGGTCCATGGTTCTGGCCATACACTGGGGGGACGGGGACGACTCCCATTAACCCCTGACTATACCGGGGATACGCGTATCACAATGCCTTACTGGTCTGTGCTGAAGCAGGGCATTCTGGCAGCCAAGTGGCTTGACCTTTATTAGTGAGCCTGGTTACCCCCTCTCGGAACCACAGACTTAGAAATCGCCAGCTCATATACAGTGCATAAAATATATTTATATACAGTATATACCCTTATACACCATTTAAATAAAAAATATCACAAAATTCTTCTAAGTCCCTCGGGAAGAGTGAAAGACGCGCACGTTCATTTTCAGAGCTCCTAGACCTTCCTATAAGAAGTTAGCCAAAAAGTATCTTCGAAAAACGGTTAGGTTAAGTTTCAGAGTTGCTTCTAATGTACCGAAGCTGGAATTAGACATAAATTCACTCTCACAACATTATGGCTGGTTGGAGACAGTCCGAACCACAAATACCGGGTCCATGGTTCTGGCCATATACTGGGGGGACGGGGACGACTCCCATTAACCCCTGACTATACCGGGGATACGCTTATCACAATGCCTTTCTGGTCTGTGCTGAAGCAGGGCATTCTAGCAGCCAAGTGGCTTGACCTTTATTAGTGAGCCTGGTTACCCCCTCTCGGAACCACAGACTTAGAAATCGCCAGCTCATATACAGTGCATAAAATATATTTATATATATACCCTTATACACCATTTTAATAAAAAATATCACAACATTCTTCTAAGTCCCTCGGGAAGAGTGAAAGACGCGCACGTTCATTTTCAGAGCTCCTAGACCTTCCTATAAGAAGTTAGCCAAAAAGTAGCTTCGAAAAACGGTTAGGTTAAGTTTCAGAGTTCCTTCTAATGTACCGAAGCTGGAATTAGACATAATTTCACTCTCACAACATTATGGCTGGTTGGAGACAGTCCGAACCACAAGTACTGGGTCCATGGTTCTGGGCGTATACTGGGGGGACGGGGACGACTCCCATTAACCCCTGACTATACCGGGGATACGCTTATCACAATGCCTTTCTGGTCTGTGCTGAAGCAGGGCATTCTGGCAGCCAATTGGCTTGACTTTTATTAGTGAGCCTGGTTACCCCCTCTCGGAACCACAGACTTAGAAATCGCTAGCTCATATACAGTGCATAAAATATATTTATATATATACCCTTATACACCATTTTAATAAAAAATATCACAAAATTCTTCTAAGTCCCTCGGGAAGAGTTAAAGACGCGCACGTTCATTTTCAGAGCTCCTAGACCTTCCTATAAGAAGTTAGTCAAAAAGTAGCTTCGAAAAACGCTTAGGTTAAGTTTCAGAGTTGCATCTAATGTACCGAAGCTGGACTTAGACATAATTTCACTCTCATAACATTATGGCTGGTTGGAGACAGTCCGAACCACAAATACCGGGTCCATGGTTCTGGCCATATACTGGGGGGACGGGGACGACTCCCATTAACCCCTGACTATACCGGGGATACGCTTATCACAATGCCTTTCTGGTCTGTGCTGAAGCAGGGCATTCTAGCAGCCAAGTGGCTTGACCTTTATTAGTGAGCCTGGTTACCCCCTCTCGGAACCACAGACTTAGAAATCGCCAGCTCATATACAGTGCATAAAATATATTTATATACAGTATATACCCTTATACACCATTTAAATAAAAAATATCACAAAATTCTTCTAAGTCCCTCGGGAAGAGTGAAAGACGCGCACGTTCATTTTCAGAGCTCCTAGACCTTCCTATAAGAAGTTAGCCAAAAAGTAGCTTCGAAAAACGCTTAGGTTAAGTTTCAGAGTTGCTTCTAATGTACCGAAGCTGGAATTAGACATGATTTCACTCTCACAACATTATGGCTGGTTGGAGACAGTCCGAACCACAAATACCGGGTCCATGGTTCTGGCCATATACTGGGGGGACGGGGACGACTCCCATTAACCCCTGACTATACCGGGGATACGCTTATCACAATGCCTTTCTGGTCTGTGCTGAAGCAGGGCATTCTAGCAGCCAAGTGGCTTGACCTTTATTAGTGAGCCTGGTTACCCCCTCTCGGAACCACAGACTTAGAAATCGCCAGCTCATATACAGTGCATAAAATATATTTATATATATACCCTTATACACCATTTTAATAAAAAATATCACAAAATTCTTCTAAGTCCCTCGAGAAGAGTGAAAGACGCGCACGTTCATTTTCAGAGCTCCTAAACCTTCCTATAAGAAGTTAGCCAAAAAGTAGCTTCGAAAAACGCTTAGGTTAAGTTTCAGAGTTGCTTCTAATGTACTGAAGCTGGACTTAGACATAATTTCACTCTCACAACATTATGGCTGGTTGGAGAAAGTCCGAACCACAAATACCGGGTCCATGGTTCTGGCCATACACTGGGGGGACGGGGACGACTCCCATTAACCCCTGACTATACCGGGGATACGCGTATCACAATGCCTTACTGGTCTGTGCTGAAGCAGGGCATTCTGGCAGCCAAGTGGCTTGACCTTTATTAGTGAGCCTGGTTACCCCCTCTCGGAACCACAGACTTAGAAATCGCCAGCTCATATACAGTGCATAAAATATATTTATATACAGTATATACCCTTATACACCATTTAAATAAAAAATATCACAAAATTCTTCTAAGTCCCTCGGGAAGAGTGAAAGACGCGCACGTTCATTTTCAGAGCTCCTAGACCTTCCTATAAGAAGTTAGCCAAAAAGTAGCTTCGAATAACGCTTAGGTTAAGTTTCAGAGTTGCTTCTAATGTACCAAAGCTGGACTTAGACATAATTTCACTCTCACAACATTATGGCTGGTTGGAGAAAGTCCGAACCACAAATACCGGGTCCATGGTTCTGGCCATATACTGGGGGGACGGGGACGACTCCCATTAACCCCTGACTATACCGGGGATACGCGTATCACAATGCCTTACTGGTCTGTGCTGAAGCAGGGCATTCTGGCAGCCAAGTGGCTTGACCTTTATTAGTGAGCCTGGTTACCCCCTCTCGGAACCACAGACTTAGAAATCGCCAGCTCATATACAGTGCATAAAATATATTTATATACAGTATATACCCTTATACACCATTTAAATAAAAAATATCACAAAATTCTTCTAAGTCCCTCGGGAAGAGTGAAAGACGCGCACGTTCATTTTCAGAGCTCCTAGACCTGTCCTATAAGAAGTTAGCCAAAAAGTATCTTCGAAAAACGGTTAGGTTAAGTTTCAGAGTTGCTTCTAATGTACCGAAGCTGGAATTAGACATAATTTCACTCTCACAACATTATGGCTGGTTGGAGACAGTCCGAACCACAAATACCGGGTCCATGGTTCTGGCCATATACTGGGGGGACGGGGACGACTCCCATTAACCCCTGACTATACCGGGGATACGCTTATCACAATGCCTTTCTGGTCTGTGCTGAAGCAGGGCATTCTAGCAGCCAAGTGGCTTGACCTTTATTAGTGAGCCTGGTTACCCCCTCTCGGAACCACAGACTTAGAAATCGCCAGCTCATATACAGTGCATAAAATATATTTATATATATACCCTTATACACCATTTTAATAAAAAATATCACAAAATTCTTCTAAGTCCCTCGAGAAGAGTGAAAGACGCGCACGTTCATTTTCAGAGCTCCTAAACCTTCCTATAAGAAGTTAGCCAACAAGTAGCTTCGAAAAACGCTTAGGTTAAGTTTCAGAGTTGCTTCTAATGTACTGAAGCTGGACTTAGACATAATTTCACTCTCACAACATTATGGCTGGTTGGAGAAAGTCCGAACCACAAATACCGGGTCCATGGTTCTGGCCATACACTGGGGGGACGGGGACGACTCCCATTAACCCCTGACTATACCAGGGATACGCGTATCACAATGCCTTACTGGTCTGTGCTGAAGCAGGGCATTCTGGCAGCCAAGTGGCTTGACCTTTATTAGTGAGCCTGGTTACCCCCTCTCGGAACCACAGACTTAGAAATCGCCAGCTCATATACAGTGCATAAAATATATTTATATACAGTATATACCCTTATACACCATTTAAATAAAAAATATCACAAAATTCTTCTAAGTCCCTCGGGAAGAGTGAAAGACGCGCACGTTCATTTTCAGAGCTCCTAGACCTTCCTATAAGAAGTTAGCCAAAAAGTAGCTTCGAATAACGCTTAGGTTAAGTTTCAGAGTTGCTTCTAATGTACCAAAGCTGGACTTAGACATAATTTCACTCTCACAACATTATGGCTGGTTGGAGAAAGTCCGAACCACAAATACCGGGTCCATGGTTCTGGCCATATACTGGGGGGACGGGGACGACTCCCATTAACCCCTGACTATACCGGGGATACGCGTATCACAATGCCTTACTGGTCTGTGCTGAAGCAGGGCATTCTGGCAGCCAAGTGGCTTGACCTTTATTAGTGAGCCTGGTTACCCCCTCTCGGAACCACAGACTTAGAAATCGCCAGCTCATATACAGTGCATAAAATATATTTATATATATACCCTTATACACCATTTTAATAAAAAATATCACAAAATTCTTCTAAGTCCCTCGAGAAGAGTGAAAGACGCGCACGTTCATTTTCAGAGCTCCTAAACCTTCCTATAAGAAGTTAGCCAACAAGTAGCTTCGAAAAACGCTTAGGTTAAGTTTCAGAGTTGCTTCTAATGTACTGAAGCTGGACTTAGACATAATTTCACTCTCACAACATTATGGCTGGTTGGAGAAAGTCCGAACCACAAATACCGGGTCCATGGTTCTGGCCATACACTGGGGGGACAGGGACGACTCCCATTAACCCCTGACTATACCGGGGATACGCGTATCACAATGCCTTACTGGTCTGTGCTGAAGCAGGGCATTCTGGCAGCCAAGTGGCTTGACCTTTATTAGTGAGCCTGGTTACCCCCTCTCGGAACCACAGACTTAGAAATCGCCAGCTCATATACAGTGCATAAAATATATTTATATACAGTATATACCCTTATACACCATTTAAATAAAAAATATCACAAAATTCTTCTAAGTCCCTCGGGAAGAGTGAAAGACGCGCACGTTCATTTTCAGAGCTCCTAGACCTTCCTATAAGAAGTTAGCCAAAAAGTAGCTTCGAAAAACGCTTAGGTTAAGTTTCAGAGTTGCTTCTAATGTACCAAAGCTGGACTTAGACATAATTTCACTCTCACAACATTATGGCTGGTTGGAGAAAGTCCGAACCACAAATACCGGGTCCATGGTTCTGGCCATATACTGGGGGGACGGGGACGACTCCCATTAACCCCTGACTATACCGGGGATACGCGTATCACAATGCCTTACTGGTCTGTGCTGAAGCAGGGCATTCTGGCAGCCAAGTGGCTTGACCTTTATTAGTGAGCCTGGTTACCCCCTCTCGGAACCACAGACTTAGAAATCGCCAGCTCATATACAGTGCATAAAATATATTTATATATATACCCTTATACACCATTTTAATAAAAAATATCACAAAATTCTTCTAAGTCCCTCGAGAAGAGTGAAAGACGCGCACGTTCATTTTCAGAGCTCCTAAACCTTCCTATAAGAAGTTAGCCAACAAGTAGCTTCGAAAAACGCTTAGGTTAAGTTTCAGAGTTGCTTCTAATGTACTGAAGCTGGACTTAGACATAATTTCACTCTCACAACATTATGGCTGGTTGGAGAAAGTCCGAACCACAAATACCGGGTCCATGGTTCTGGCCATACACTGGGGGGACAGGGACGACTCCCATTAACCCCTGACTATACCGGGGATACGCGTATCACAATGCCTTACTGGTCTGTGCTGAAGCAGGGCATTCTGGCAGCCAAGTGGCTTGACCTTTATTAGTGAGCCTGGTTACCCCCTCTCGGAACCACAGACTTAGAAATCGCCAGCTCATATACAGTGCATAAAATATATTTATATACAGTATATACCCTTATACACCATTTAAATAAAAAATATCACAAAATTCTTCTAAGTCCCTCGGGAAGAGTGAAAGACGCGCACGTTCATTTTCAGAGCTCCTAGACCTTCCTATAAGAAGTTAGCCAAAAAGTAGCTTCGAAAAACGCTTAGGTTAAGTTTCAGAGTTGCTTCTAATGTACCAAAGCTGGACTTAGACATAATTTCACTCTCACAACATTATGGCTGGTTGGAGAAAGTCCGAACCACAAATACCGGGTCCATGGTTCTGGCCATATACTGGGGGGACGGGGACGACTCCCATTAACCCCTGACTATACCGGGGATACGCGTATCACAATGCCTTACTGGTCTGTGCTGAAGCAGGGCATTCTGGCAGCCAAGTGGCTTGACCTTTATTAGTGAGCCTGGTTACCCCCTCTCGGAACCACAGACTTAGAAATCGCCAGCTCATATACAGTGCATAAAATATATTTATATACAGTATATACCCTTATACACCATTTAAATAAAAAATATCACAAAATTCTTCTAAGTCCCTCGGGAAGAGTGAAAGACGCGCACGTTCATTTTCAGAGCTCCTAGACCTTCCTATAAGAAGTTAGCCAAAAAGTATCTTCGAAAAACGGTTAGGTTAAGTTTCAGAGTTGCTTCTAATGTACCGAAGCTGGAATTAGACATAATTTCACTCTCACAACATTATGGCTGGTTGGAGACAGTCCGAACCACAAATACCGGGTCCATGGTTCTGGCCATATACTGGGGGGACGGGGACAACTCCCATTAACCCCTGACTATACCGGGGATACGCTTATCACAATGCCTTTCTGGTCTGTGCTGAAGCAGGGCATTCTAGCAGCCAAGTGGCTTGACCTTTATTAGTGAGCCTGGTTACCCCCTCTCGGAACCACAGACTTAGAAATCGCCAGCTCATATACAGTGCATAAAATATATTTATATATATACCCTTATACACCATTTTAATAAAAAATATCACAAAATTCTTCTAAGTCCCTTGGGAAGAGTGAAAGACGCGCACGTTCATTTTCAGAGCTCCTAGACCTTCCTATAAGAAGTTAGCCAAAAAGTAGCTTCGAAAAACGCTTAGGTTAAGTTTCAGAGTTGCTTCTAATGTACTGAAGCTGGACTTAGACATAATTTCACTCTCACAACATTATGGCTGGTTGGAGAAAGTCCGAACCACAAATACCGGGTCCATGGTTCTGGCCATACACTGGGGGGACGGGGACGACTCCCATTAACCCCTGACTATACCGGGGATACGCGTATCACAATGCCTTACTGGTCTGTGCTGAAGCAGGGCATTCTGGCAGCCAAGTGGCTTGACCTTTATTAGTGAGCCTGGTTACCCCCTCTCGGAACCACAGACTTAGAAATCGCCAGCTCATATACAGTGCATAAAATATATTTATATACAGTATATACCCTTATACACCATTTAAATAAAAAATATCACAAAATTCTTCTAAGTCCCTCGGGAAGAGTGAAAGACGCGCACGTTCATTTTCAGAGCTCCTAGACCTTCCTATAAGAAGTTAGCCAAAAAGTATCTTCGAAAAACGGTTAGGTTAAGTTTCAGAGTTGCTTCTAATGTACCGAAGCTGGAATTAGACATAATTTCACTCTCACAACATTATGGCTGGTTGGAGACAGTCCGAACCACAAATACCGGGTCCATGGTTCTGGCCATATACTGGGGGGACGGGGACGACTCCCATTAACCCCTGACTATACCGGGGATACGCTTATCACAATGCCTTTCTGGTCTGTGCTGAAGCAGGGCATTCTAGCAGCCAAGTGGCTTGACCTTTATTAGTGAGCCTGGTTACCCCCTCTCGGAACCACAGACTTAGAAATCGCCAGCTCATATACAGTGCATAAAATATATTTATATATATACCCTTATACACCATTTTAATAAAAAATATCACAAAATTCTTCTAAGTCCCTCGGGAAGAGTGAAAGACGCGCACGTTCATTTTCAGAGCTCCTAGACCTTCCTATAAGAAGTTAGCCAAAAAGTAGCTTCGAAAAACGGTTAGGTTAAGTTTCAGAGTTCCTTCTAATGTACCGAAGCTGGAATTAGACATAATTTCACTCTCACAACATTATGGCTGGTTGGAGACAGTCCGAACCACAAGTACTGGGTCCATGGTTCTGGGCGTATACTGGGGGGACGGGGACGACTCCCATTAACCCCTGACTATACCGGGGATACGCTTATCACAATGCCTTTCTGGTCTGTGCTGAAGCAGGGCATTCTGGCAGCCAATTGGCTTGACTTTTATTAGTGAGCCTGGTTACCCCCTCTCGGAACCACAGACTTAGAAATCGCTAGCTCATATACAGTGCATAAAATATATTTATATATATACCCTTATACACCATTTTAATAAAAAATATCACAAAATTCTTCTAAGTCCCTCGGGAAGAATTAAAGACGCGCACGTTCATTTTCAGAGCTCCTAGACCTTCCTATAAGAAGTTAGTCAAAAAGTAGCTTCGAAAAACGCTTAGGTTAAGTTTCAGAGTTGCATCTAATGTACCGAAGCTGGACTTAGACATAATTTCACTCTCATAACATTATGGCTGGTTGGAGACAGTCCGAACCACAAATACCGGGTCCATGGTTCTGGCCATATACTGGGGGGACGGGGACGACTCCCATTAACCCCTGACTATACCGGGGATACGCTTATCACAATGCCTTTCTGGTCTGTGCTGAAGCAGGGCATTCTAGCAGCCAAGTGGCTTGACCTTTATTAGTGAGCCTGGTTACCCCCTCTCGGAACCACAGACTTAGAAATCGCCAGCTCATATACAGTGCATAAATTTATTTATATACAGTATATACCCTTATACACCATTTAAATAAAAAATATCACAAAATTCTTCTAAGTCCCTCGGGAAGAGTGAAAGACGCGCACGTTCATTTTCAGAGCTCCTAGACCTTCCTATAAGAAGTTAGCCAAAAAGTAGCTTCGAAAAACGCTTAGGTTAAGTTTCAGAGTTGCTTCTAATGTACCGAAGCTGGAATTAGACATGATTTCACTCTCACAACATTATGGCTGGTTGGAGACAGTCCGAACCACAAATACCGGGTCCATGGTTCTGGCCATATACTGGGGGGACGGGGACGACTCCCATTAACCCCTGACTATACCGGGGATACGCTTATCACAATGCCTTTCTGGTCTGTGCTGAAGCAGGGCATTCTAGCAGCCAAGTGGCTTGACCTTTATTAGTGAGCCTGGTTACCCCCTCTCGGAACCACAGACTTAGAAATCGCCAGCTCATATACAGTGCATAAAATATATTTATATATATACCCTTATACACCATTTTAATAAAAAATATCACAAAATTCTTCTAAGTCCCTCGAGAAGAGTGAAAGACGCGCACGTTCATTTTCAGAGCTCCTAAACCTTCCTATAAGAAGTTAGCCAAAAAGTAGCTTCGAAAAACGCTTAGGTTAAGTTTCAGAGTTGCTTCTAATGTACTGAAGCAGGACTTAGACATAATTTCACTCTCACAACATTATGGCTGGTTGGAGAAAGTCCGAACCACAAATACCGGGTCCATGGTTCTGGCCATACACTGGGGGGACGGGGACGACTCCCATTAACCCCTGACTATACCGGGGATACGCGTATCACAATGCCTTACTGGTCTGTGCTGAAGCAGGGCATTCTGGCAGCCAAGTGGCTTGACCTTTATTAGTGAGCCTGGTTACCCCCTCTCGGAACCACAGACTTAGAAATCGCCAGCTCATATACAGTGCATAAAATATATTTATATACAGTATATACCCTTATACACCATTTAAATAAAAAATATCACAAAATTCTTCTAAGTCCCTCGGGAAGAGTGAAAGACGCGCACGTTCATTTTCAGAGCTCCTAGACCTTCCTATAAGAAGTTAGCCAAAAAGTAGCTTCGAATAACGCTTAGGTTAAGTTTCAGAGTTGCTTCTAATGTACCAAAGCTGGACTTAGACATAATTTCACTCTCACAACATTATGGCTGGTTGGAGAAAGTCCGAACCACAAATACCGGGTCCATGGTTCTGGCCATATACTGGGGGGACGGGGACGACTCCCATTAACCCCTGACTATACCGGGGATACGCGTATCACAATGCCTTACTGGTCTGTGCTGAAGCAGGGCATTCTGGCAGCCAAGTGGCTTGACCTTTATTAGTGAGCCTGGTTACCCCCTCTCGGAACCACAGACTTAGAAATCGCCAGCTCATATACAGTGCATAAAATATATTTATATACAGTATATACCCTTATACACCATTTAAATAAAAAATATCACAAAATTCTTCTAAGTCCCTCGGGAAGAGTGAAAGACGCGCACGTTCATTTTCAGAGCTCCTAGACCTTCCTATAAGAAGTTAGCCAAAAAGTATCTTCGAAAAACGGTTAGGTTAAGTTTCAGAGTTGCTTCTAATGTACCGAAGCTGGAATTAGACATAATTTCACTCTCACAACATTATGGCTGGTTGGAGACAGTCCGAACCACAAATACCGGGTCCATGGTTCTGGCCATATACTGGGGGGACGGGGACAACTCCCATTAACCCCTGACTATACCGGGGATACGCTTATCACAATGCCTTTCTGGTCTGTGCTGAAGCAGGGCATTCTAGCAGCCAAGTGGCTTGACCTTTATTAGTGAGCCTGGTTACCCCCTCTCGGAACCACAGACTTAGAAATCGCCAGCTCATATACAGTGCATAAAATATATTTATATATATAACCTTATACACCATTTTAATAAAAAATATCACAAAATTCTTCTAAGTCCCTCGGGAAGAGTGAAAGACGCGCACGTTCATTTTCAGAGCTCCTAGACCTTCCTATAAGAAGTTAGCCAAAAAGTAGCTTCGAAAAACGCTTAGGTTAAGTTTCAGAGTTGCTTCTAATGTACTGAAGCTGGACTTAGACATAATTTCACTCTCACAACATTATGGCTGGTTGGAGAAAGTCCGAACCACAAATACCGGGTCCATGGTTCTGGCCATACACTGGGGGGACGGGGACGACTCCCATTAACCCCTGACTATACCGGGGATACGCGTATCACAATGCCTTACTGGTCTGTGCTGAAGCAGGGCATTCTGGCAGCCAAGTGGCTTGACCTTTATTAGTGAGCCTGGTTACCCCCTCTCGGAACCACAGACTTAGAAATCGCCAGCTCATATACAGTGCATAAAATATATTTATATACAGTATATACCCTTATACACCATTTAAATAAAAAATATCACAAAATTCTTCTAAGTCCCTCGGGAAGAGTGAAAGACGCGCACGTTCATTTTCAGAGCTCCTAGACCTTCCTATAAGAAGTTAGCCAAAAAGTATCTTCGAAAAACGGTTAGGTTAAGTTTCAGAGTTGCTTCTAATGTACCGAAGCTGGAATTAGACATAATTTCACTCTCACAACATTATGGCTGGTTGGAGACAGTCCGAACCACAAATACCGGGTCCATGGTTCTGGCCATATACTGGGGGGACGGGGACAACTCCCATTAACCCCTGACTATACCGGGGATACCCTTATCACAATGCCTTTCTGGTCTGTGCTGAAGCAGGGCATTCTAGCAGCCAAGTGGCTTGACCTTTATTAGTGAGCCTGGTTACCCCCTCTCGGAACCACAGACTTAGAAATCGCCAGCTCATATACAGTGCATAAAATATATTTATATATATACCCTTATACACCATTTTAATAAAAAATATCACAAAATTCTTCTAAGTCCCTCGGGAAGAGTGAAAGACGCGCACGTTCATTTTCAGAGCTCCTAGACCTTCCTATAAGAAGTTAGCCAAAAAGTAGCTTCGAAAAACGCTTAGGTTAAGTTTCAGAGTTGCTTCTAATGTACTGAAGCTGGACTTAGACATAATTTCACTCTCACAACATTATGGCTGGTTGGAGAAAGTCCGAACCACAAATACCGGGTCCATGGTTCTGGCCATATACTGGGGGGACGGGGACGACTCCCATTAACCCCTGACTATACCGGGGATACGCGTATCACAATGCCTTACTGGTCTGTGCTGAAGCAGGGCATTCTGGCAGCCAAGTGGCTTGACCTTTATTAGTGAGCCTGGTTACCCCCTCTCGGAACCACAGACTTAGAAATCGCCAGCTCATATACAGTGCATAAAATATATTTATATACAGTATATACCCTTATACACCATTTAAATAAAAAATATCACAAAATTCTTCTAAGTCCCTCGGGAAGAGTGAAAGACGCGCACGTTCATTTTCAGAGCTCCTAGACCTTCCTATAAGAAGTTAGCCAAAAAGTAGCTTCGAAAAACGCTTAGGTTAAGTTTCAGAGTTGCTTCTAATGTACCGAAGCTGGACTTAGACATAATTTCACTCTCACAACATTATGGCTGGTTGGAGACAGTCCGAACCACAAATACCGGGTCCATGGTTCTGGCCATATACTGGGGGGACGGGGACGACTCCCATTAACCCCTGACTATACCGGGGATACGCTTATCACAATGCCTTACTGGTCTGTGCTGAAGCAGGGCATTCTGGCAGCCAAGTTGCTTGACCTTTATTAGTGAGCCTGGTTATCCCCTCTCGGAACCACAGACTTAGAAATCGCCAGCTCATATACAGTGCATAAAATATATTTATACTGTATATATACCCTTATACACCATTTTAATAAAAAATATCACAAAATTCTTCTAAGTCCCTCGGGAACAGTGAAAGACGCGCACGTTCATTTTCAGAGCTCCTTGACCTTCCTATAAGAAGTTAGTCAAAAAGTAGCTTCGAAAAACGCTTAGGTTAAGTTTCAGAGTTGCTTCTAATGTACCAAAGCTGGACTTAGACATAATTTCACTCTCACAACATTATGGCTGGTTGGAGACAGTCCGAACCACAATTACCGGGTCCATGGTTCTGGGCGTATACTGGGGGGACGGGGACGACTCCCATTAACCCCTGACTATACCGGGGATACGCTTATCACAATGCCTTTCTGGTCTGTGCTGAAGCAGGGCATTCTGGCAGCCAATTGGCTTGACTTTTATTAGTGAGCCTGGTTACCCCCTCTCGGAACCACAGACTTAGAAATCGCCAGCTCATATACAGTGCATAAAATATATTTATATATATACCCTTATACATCATTTTAATAAAAAATATCACAAAATTCTTCTAAGTCCCTCGGGAAGAGTGAAAGACGCGCACGTTCATTTTCAGAGCTCCTAGACCTTCCTATAAGAAGTTAGCCAAAAAGTAGCTTCGAAAAACGCTTAGGTTAAGTTTCAGAGTTGCTTCTAATGTACTGAAGCTGGACTTAGACATAATTTCACTCTCACAACATTATGGCTGGTTGGAGAAAGTCCGAACCACAAATACCGGGTCCATGGTTCTGGCCATACACTGGGGGGACGGGGACGACTCCCATTAACCCCTGACTATACCGGGGATACGCGTATCACAATGCCTTACTGGTCTGTGCTGAAGCAGGGCATTCTGGCAGCCAAGTGGCTTGACCTTTATTAGTGAGCCTGGTTACCCCCTCTCGGAACCACAGACTTAGAAATCGCCAGCTCATATACAGTGCATAAAATATATTTATATACAGTATATACCCTTATACACCATTTAAATAAAAAATATCACAAAATTCTTCTAAGTCCCTCGGGAAGAGTGAAAGACGCGCACGTTCATTTTCAGAGCTCCTAGACCTTCCTATAAGAAGTTAGCCAAAAAGTAGCTTCGAAAAACGCTTAGGTTAAGTTTCAGAGTTGCTTCTAATGTACTGAAGCTGGACTTAGACATAATTTCACTCTCACAACATTATGGCTGGTTGGAGAAAGTCCGAACCACAAATACCGGGTCCATGGTTCTGGCCATATACTGGGGGGACGGGGACGACTCCCATTAACCCCTGACTATACCGGGGATACGCGTATCACAATGCCTTACTGGTCTGTGCTGAAGCAGGGCATTCTGGCAGCCAAGTGGCTTGACCTTTATTAGTGAGCCTGGTTACCCCCTCTCGGAACCACAGACTTAGAAATCGCCAGCTCATATACAGTGCATAAAATATATTTATATACAGTATATACCCTTATACACCATTTAAATAAAAAATATCACAAAATTCTTCTAAGTCCCTCGGGAAGAGTGAAAGACGCGCACGTTCATTTTCAGAGCTCCTAGACCTTCCTATAAGAAGTTAGCCAAAAAGTAGCTTCGAAAAACGCTTAGGTTAAGTTTCAGAGTTGCTTCTAATGTACCGAAGCTGGACTTAGACATAATTTCACTCTCACAACATTATGGCTGGTTGGAGACAGTCCGAACCACAAATACCGGGTCCATGGTTCTGGCCATATACTGGGGGGACGGGGACGACTCCCATTAACCCCTGACTATACCGGGGATACGCTTATCACAATGCCTTACTGGTCTGTGCTGAAGCAGGGCATTCTGGCAGCCAAGTTGCTTGACCTTTATTAGTGAGCCTGGTTATCCCCTCTCGGAACCACAGACTTAGAAATCGCCAGCTCATATACAGTGCATAAAATATATTTATACTGTATATATACCCTTATACACCATTTTAATAAAAAATATCACAAAATTCTTCTAAGTCCCTCGGGAACAGTGAAAGACGCGCACGTTCATTTTCAGAGCTCCTTGACCTTCCTATAAGAAGTTAGTCAAAAAGTAGCTTCGAAAAACGCTTAGGTTAAGTTTCAGAGTTGCTTCTAATGTACCAAAGCTGGACTTAGACATAATTTCACTCTCACAACATTATGGCTGGTTGGAGACAGTCCGAACCACAATTACCGGGTCCATGGTTCTGGGCGTATACTGGGGGGACGGGGACGACTCCCATTAACCCCTGACTATACCGGGGATACGCTTATCACAATGCCTTTCTGGTCTGTGCTGAAGCAGGGCATTCTGGCAGCCAAGTGGCTTGACCTTTATTAGTGAGCCTGGTTACCCCCTCTCGGAACCACAGACTTAGAAATCGCCAGCTCATATACAGTGCATAAAATATATTTATATATATACCCTTATACACCATTTTAATAAAAAATATCACAAAATTCTTCTAAGTCCCTCGGGAAAAGTAAAAGACGCGCACGTTCATTTTCAGAGCTCCTAGACCTTCCTATAAGAAGTTAGCCAAAAAGTATCTTCGAAAAACGGTTAGGTTAAGTTTCAGAGTTGCTTCTAATGTACCGAAGCTGGAATTAGACATAATTTCACTCTCACAACATTATGGCTGGTTGGAGACAGTCCGAACCACAAATACCGGGTCCATGGTTCTGGCCATATACTGGGGGGACGGGGACGACTCCCATTAACCCCTGACTATACCGGGGATACGCTTATCACAATGCCTTTCTGGTCTGTGCTGAAGCAGGGCATTCTGGCAGCCAATTGGCTTGACTTTTATTAGTGAGCCTGGTTACCCCCTCTCGGAACCACAGACTTAGAAATCGCCAGCTCATATACAGTGCATAAAATATATTTATATATATACCATTATACATCATTTTAATAAAAAATATCACAAAATTCTTCTAAGTCCCTCGGGAATAGTGAAAGACGTGCACGTTCATTTTCAGAGCTCCTAGACCTTCCTATAAGAAGTTAGCCAAAAAGTAGCTTCGAAAAACGCTTAGGTTAAGTTTCAGAGTTGCTTCTAATGTACTGAAGCTGGACTTAGACATAATTTCACTCTCACAACATTATGGCTGGTTGGAGACAGTCCGAACCACAAATACCGGGTCCATGGTTCTGGCCATATACTGGGGGGACGGGGACGACTCCCATTAACCCCTGACTATACCGGGGATACGCGTATCACAATGCCTTACTGGTCTGTGCTGAAGCAGGGCATTCTGGCAGCCAAGTTGCTTGACCTTTATTAGTGAGCCTGGTTACCCCCTCTCGGAACCACAGACTTAGAAATCGCCAGCTCATATACAGTGCATAAAATATATTTATATATATACCCTTATACACCATTTTAATAAAAAATATCACAAAATTCTTCTAAGTCCCTCGGGAACAGTGAAAGACGCGCACGTTCATTTTCAGAGCTCCTAGACCTTCCTATAAGAAGTTAGTCAAAAAGTAGCTTCGAAAAACGCTTAGGTTAAGTTTCAGAGTTGCTTCTAATGTACCAAAGCTGGACTTAGACATAATTTCACTCTCACAACATTATGGCTGGTTGGAGACAGTCCGAACTACAAATACCGGGTCCATGGTTCTGGCCATATACTTGGGGGACGGGGACGACTCCCATTAACCCCTGACTATCCCGGGGATATGCTTATCACAATGCCTTTCTGGTCTGTGCTGAAGCAAGGCAATCTGGCAGCCAATTGGCTTGACTTTTATTACTGAGCCTGGTTACCCCCTCTCGGAACCACAGACTTAGAAATCGCCAGCTCATATACAGTGCATAAAATATATTTATATATATACCATTATACATCATTTTAATAAAAAATATCACAAAATTCTTCTAAGTCCCTCGGGAATAGTGAAAGACGTGCACGTTCATTTTCAGAGCTCCTAGACCTTCCTATAAGAAGTTAGCCAAAAAGTAGCTTCGAAAAACGCTTAGGTTAAGTTTCAGAGTTGCTTCTAATGTACTGAAGCTGGACTTAGACATAATTTCACTCTCACAACATTATGGCTGGTTGGAGACAGTCCGAACCACAAATACCGGGTCCATGGTTCTGGCCATATACTGGGGGGGGGGGACGACTCCCATTAACCCCTGACTATACCGGGGATACGCTTATCACAATGCCTTTCTGGTCTGTGCTGAAGCAAGGCAATCTGGCAGCCAATTGGCTTGACTTTTATTAGTGAGCCTGGTTACCCCCTCTCGGAACCACAGACTTAGAAATCGCCAGCTCATATACAGTGCATAAAATATATTTATATATATACCCTTATACACCATTTTAATAAAAAATATCACAAAATTCTTCTAAGTCCCTCGGGAAGAGTGAAAGACGCGCACGTTCATTTTCAGAGCTCCTAGACCTTCCTATAAGAAGTTAGTCAAAAAGTAGCTTCGAAAAACGCTTAGGTTAAGTTTCAGAGTTGCTTCTAATGTACCAAAGCTGGACTTAGACATAATTTCACTCTCACTACATTATGGCTGGTTGGAGACAGTCCGAACCACAATTACCGGGTCCATGGTTCTGGGCGTATACTGGGGGGACGGGGACGACTCCCATTAACCCCTGACTATCCCGGGGATATGCTTATCACAATGCCTTTCTGGTCTGTGCTGAAGCAGGGCATTCTGGCAGCCAATTGGCTTGACTTTTATTAGTGAGCCTGGTTACCCCCTCTCGGAACCACAGACTTAGAAATCGCCAGCTCATATACAGTGCATAAAATATATTTATATATATACCATTATACATCATTTTAATAAAAAATATCACAAAATTCTTCTAAGTCCCTCGGGAAGAGTGAAAGACGCGCACGTTTATTTTCAGAGCTCCTAGACCTTCCTATAATAAGTTAGCCAAAAAGTAGCTTCGAAAAACGCTTAGGTTAAGTTTCAGAGTTGCTTCTAATGTACCAAAGCTGGACTTAGACATAATTTCACTCTCACAACATTATGGCTGGTTGGAGACAGTCCGAACCACAAATACCGGGTCCATGGTTCTGGCCATATACTGGGGGGACGGGGACGACTCCCATTAACCTCTGACTATACCGGGGATACGCTTATCACAATGCCTTTCTGGTCTGTGCTGAAGCAGGGCATTCTGGCAGCCAAGTGGCTTGACCTTTATTAGTGAGCCTGGTTACCCCCTCTCGGAACCACAGACTTAGAAATCGCCAGCTCATATACAGTGCATAAAATATATTTATATATATACCCTTATACATCATTTTAATAAAAAATTTCACAAAATTCTTCTAAGTCCCTCAGGAAGAGTGAAAGACGCGCACATTCATTTTCAGAGCTCCTAGACATTCCTATAAGAAGTTAGCCAAAAAGTACCTTCGAAAAACGCTTAGGTTAAGTTTCAGAGTTGCTTCTAATGTACCGAAGCTGGACTTAGACATAATTTCACTCTCACAACATTATGGCTGGTTGGAGACAGTCCGAACCACAAATACCGGGTCCATGGTTCTGGCCATATACTGGGGGGACGGGGACGACTCCCATTAACCTCTGACTATACCGGGGATACGCTTATCACAATGCCTTTCTGGTCTGTGCTGAAGCAGGGCATTCTGGCAGCCAATTGGCTTGACTTTTATTAGTGAGCCTGGTTACCCCCTCTCGGAACCACAGACTTAGAAATCGCCAGCTCATATACATGCATAAAATATATTTATATATACACCCTTATACACCATTTTAATAAAAAATATCACAAAATTCTTCTAAGTCCCTCGGGAAGAGTGAAAGACGCGCACGTTCATTTTCAGAGCTCCTAGACCTTCCTATAAGAAGTTAGCCAAAAAGTACCTTCGAAAAACGCTTAGGTTAAGTTTCAGAGTTGCTTCTAATGTACCGAAGCTGGACTTAGACATAATTTCACTCTCACAACATTATGGCTGGTTGGAGACAGTCCGAACCACAAATACCGGGTCCATGGTTCTGGCCATATACTGGGGGGACGGGGACGACTCCCATTAACCTCTGACTATACCGGGGATACGCTTATCACAATGCCTTTCTGGTCTGTGCTGAAGCAGGGCATTCTGGCAGCCAATTGGCTTGACTTTTATTAGTGAGCCTGGTTACCCCCTCTCGGAACCACAGACTTAGAAATCGCCAGCTCATATACATGCATAAAATATATTTATATATACACCCTTATACACCATTTTAATAAAAAATATCACAAAATTCTTCTAAGTCCCTCGGGAAGAGTGAAAGACGCGCACGTTCATTTTCAGAGCTCCTAGACCTTCCTATAAGAAGTTAGCCAAAAAGTAGCTTCGAAAAACGCTTAGGTTAAGTTTCAGAGTTGCATCTAATGTACCGAAGCTGGACTTAGACATAACTTCACTCTCACAACATTATGGCTGGTTGGAGACAGTCCGAACCACAAGTACCGGGTCCATGGTTCTGGCCATATACTGGGGGGACGGGGACGACTCCCATTAACCCCTGACTATACTGGGGATACGCTTATCACAATGCCTTACTGGTCTGTGCTGAAGCAGGGCATTCTGGCAGCCAAGTGGCTTGACCTTTATTAGTGAGCCTGGTTACCCCCTCTCGGAACCACAGACTTAGAAATCGCCAGCTCATATACAGTGCATAAAATATATTTATATATATACCCTTATACATCATTTTAATAAAAAATTTCACAAAATTCTTCTACAGGGTAAGTCCCTCAGGAAGAGTGAAAGACGCGCACATTCATTTTCAGAGCTCCTAGACATTCCTATAAGAAGTTAGCCAAAAAGTACCTTCGAAAAACGCTTAGGTTAAGTTTCAGAGTTGCTTCTAATGTACCGAAGCTGGACTTAGACATAATTTCACTCTCACAACATTATGGCTGGTTGGAGACAGTCCGAACCACAAATACCGGGTCCATGGTTCTGGCCATATACTGGGGGGACGGGGACGACTCCCATTAACCTCTGACTATACCGGGGATACGCTTATCACAATGCCTTTCTGGTCTGTGCTGAAGCAGGGCATTCTGGCAGCCAATTGGCTTGACTTTTATTAGTGAGCCTGGTTACCCCCTCTCGGAACCACAGACTTAGAAATCGCCAGCTCATATACATGCATAAAATATATTTATATATACACCCTTATACACCATTTTAATAAAAAATATCACAAAATTCTTCTAAGTCCCTCGGGAAGAGTGAAAGACGCGCACGTTCATTTTCAGAGCTCCTAGACCTTCCTATAAGAAGTTAGCCAAAAAGTAGCTTCGAAAAACGCTTAGGTTAAGTTTCAGAGTTGCATCTAATGTACCGAAGCTGGACTTAGACATAATTTCACTCTCACAACATTATGGCTGGTTGGAGACAGTCCAAACCACAAATACCGGGTCCATGGTTCTGGGCGTATACTGGGGGGACGGGGACGACTCCCATTAACCCCTGACTATACCGGGGATACGCTTATCACAATGCCTTTCTGGTCTGTGCTGAAGCAGGGCATTCTGGCAGCCAATTGGCTTGACTTTTATTAGTGAGCCTGGTTACCCCCTCTCGGAACCACAGACTTAGAAATCGCCAGCTCATATACAGTGCATAAAATATATTTATATATATACCCTTATACACCATTTTAATAAAAAATATCACAAAATTCTTCTAAGTCCCTCGGGAAGAGTGAAAGACGCGCACGTTCATTTTCAGAGCTCCTAGACCTTCCTATAAGAAGTTAGCCAAAAAGTAGCTTCGAAAAACGCTTAGGTTAAGTCTCAGAGTTGCATCTAATGTACCGAAGCTGGACTTAGACATAATTTCACTCTCACAACATTATGGCTGGTTGGAGACAGTCCGAACCACAAATACCGGGTCCATGGTTCTGGCCATATACTGGGGGGACGGGGACGACTCCCATTAACCCCTGACTATACCGGGGATACGCTTATCACAATGCCTTACTGGTCTGTGCTGAAGCAGGGCATTCTGGCAGCCAAGTGGCTTGACCTTTATTAGTGAGCCTGGTAACCCCCTCTCGGAACCACAGACTTAGAAATCGCCAGCTCATATACAGTGCATAAAATATATTTATATACAGTATATACCCTTATACACCATTTAAATAAAAAATATCACAAAATTCTTCTAAGTCCCTCGGGAAGAGTGAAAGACGCGCACGTTCATTTTCAGAGCTCCTAGACCTTCCTATAAGAAGTTAGCCAAAAAGTAGCTTCGAAAAACGCTTAGGTTAAGTTTCAGAGTTGCTTCTAATGTACCGAAGCTGGAATTAGACATAATTTCACTCTCACAACATTATGGCTGGTTGGAGACAGTCCGAACCACAAATACCGGGTCCATGGTTCTGGCCATATACTGGGGGGACGGGGACGACTCCCATTAACCCCTGACTATACCGGGGATACGCTTATCACAATGCCTTTCTGGTCTGTGCTGAAGCAGGGCATTCTAGCAGCCAAGTGGCTTGACCTTTATTAGTGAGCCTGGTTACCCCCTCTCGGAACCACAGACTTAGAAATCGCCAGCTCATATACAGTGCATAAAATATATTTATATATATACCCTTATACACCATTTTAATAAAAAATATCACAAAATTCTTCTAAGTCCCTCGAGAAGAGTGAAAGACGCGCACGTTCATTTTCAGAGCTCCTAAACCTTCCTATAAGAAGTTAGCCAACAAGTAGCTTCGAAAAACGCTTAGGTTAAGTTTCAGAGTTGCTTCTAATGTACTGAAGCTGGACTTAGACATAATTTCACTCTCACAACATTATGGCTGGTTGGAGAAAGTCCGAACCACAAATACCGGGTCCATGGTTCTGGCCATACACTGGGGGGACGGGGACGACTCCCATTAACCCCTGACTATACCAGGGATACGCGTATCACAATGCCTTACTGGTCTGTGCTGAAGCAGGGCATTCTGGCAGCCAAGTGGCTTGACCTTTATTAGTGAGCCTGGTTACCCCCTCTCGGAACCACAGACTTAGAAATCGCCAGCTCATATACAGTGCATAAAATATATTTATATACAGTATATACCCTTATACACCATTTAAATAAAAAATATCACAAAATTCTTCTAAGTCCCTCGGGAAGAGTGAAAGACGCGCACGTTCATTTTCAGAGCTCCTAGACCTTCCTATAAGAAGTTAGCCAAAAAGTAGCTTCGAATAACGCTTAGGTTAAGTTTCAGAGTTGCTTCTAATGTACCAAAGCTGGACTTAGACATAATTTCACTCTCACAACATTATGGCTGGTTGGAGAAAGTCCGAACCACAAATACCGGGTCCATGGTTCTGGCCATATACTGGGGGGACGGGGACGACTCCCATTAACCCCTGACTATACCGGGGATACGCGTATCACAATGCCTTACTGGTCTGTGCTGAAGCAGGGCATTCTGGCAGCCAAGTGGCTTGACCTTTATTAGTGAGCCTGGTTACCCCCTCTCGGAACCACAGACTTAGAAATCGCCAGCTCATATACAGTGCATAAAATATATTTATATATATACCCTTATACACCATTTTAATAAAAAATATCACAAAATTCTTCTAAGTCCCTCGAGAAGAGTGAAAGACGCGCACGTTCATTTTCAGAGCTCCTAAACCTTCCTATAAGAAGTTAGCCAACAAGTAGCTTCGAAAAACGCTTAGGTTAAGTTTCAGAGTTGCTTCTAATGTACTGAAGCTGGACTTAGACATAATTTCACTCTCACAACATTATGGCTGGTTGGAGAAAGTCCGAACCACAAATACCGGGTCCATGGTTCTGGCCATACACTGGGGGGACATGGACGACTCCCATTAACCCCTGACTATACCGGGGATACGCGTATCACAATGCCTTACTGGTCTGTGCTGAAGCAGGGCATTCTGGCAGCCAAGTGGCTTGACCTTTATTAGTGAGCCTGGTTACCCCCTCTCGGAACCACAGACTTAGAAATCGCCAGCTCATATACAGTGCATAAAATATATTTATATACAGTATATACCCTTATACACCATTTAAATAAAAAATATCACAAAATTCTTCTAAGTCCCTCGGGAAGAGTGAAAGACGCGCACGTTCATTTTCAGAGCTCCTAGACCTTCCTATAAGAAGTTAGCCAAAAAGTAGCTTCGAAAAACGCTTAGGTTAAGTTTCAGAGTTGCTTCTAATGTACCAAAGCTGGACTTAGACATAATTTCACTCTCACAACATTATGGCTGGTTGGAGAAAGTCCGAACCACAAATACCGGGTCCATGGTTCTGGCCATATACTGGGGGGACGGGGACGACTCCCATTAACCCCTGACTATACCGGGGATACGCGTATCACAATGCCTTACTGGTCTGTGCTGAAGCAGGGCATTCTGGCAGCCAAGTGGCTTGACCTTTATTAGTGAGCCTGGTTACCCCCTCTCGGAACCACAGACTTAGAAATCGCCAGCTCATATACAGTGCATAAAATATATTTATATATATACCCTTATACACCATTTTAATAAAAAATATCACAAAATTCTTCTAAGTCCCTCGAGAAGAGTGAAAGACGCGCACGTTCATTTTCAGAGCTCCTAAACCTTCCTATAAGAAGTTAGCCAACAAGTAGCTTCGAAAAACGCTTAGGTTAAGTTTCAGAGTTGCTTCTAATGTACTGAAGCTGGACTTAGACATAATTTCACTCTCACAACATTATGGCTGGTTGGAGAAAGTCCGAACCACAAATACCGGGTCCATGGTTCTGGCCATACACTGGGGGGACAGGGACGACTCCCATTAACCCCTGACTATACCGGGGATACGCGTATCACAATGCCTTACTGGTCTGTGCTGAAGCAGGGCATTCTGGCAGCCAAGTGGCTTGACCTTTATTAGTGAGCCTGGTTACCCCCTCTCGGAACCACAGACTTAGAAATCGCCAGCTCATATACAGTGCATAAAATATATTTATATACAGTATATACCCTTATACACCATTTAAATAAAAAATATCACAAAATTCTTCTAAGTCCCTCGGGAAGAGTGAAAGACGCGCACGTTCATTTTCAGAGCTCCTAGACCTTCCTATAAGAAGTTAGCCAAAAAGTAGCTTCGAAAAACGCTTAGGTTAAGTTTCAGAGTTGCTTCTAATGTACCAAAGCTGGACTTAGACATAATTTCACTCTCACAACATTATGGCTGGTTGGAGAAAGTCCGAACCACAAATACCGGGTCCATGGTTCTGGCCATATACTGGGGGGACGGGGACGACTCCCATTAACCCCTGACTATACCGGGGATACGCGTATCACAATGCCTTACTGGTCTGTGCTGAAGCAGGGCATTCTGGCAGCCAAGTGGCTTGACCTTTATTAGTGAGCCTGGTTACCCCCTCTCGGAACCACAGACTTAGAAATCGCCAGCTCATATACAGTGCATAAAATATATTTATATACAGTATATACCCTTATACACCATTTAAATAAAAAATATCACAAAATTCTTCTAAGTCCCTCGGGAAGAGTGAAAGACGCGCACGTTCATTTTCAGAGCTCCTAGACCTTCCTATAAGAAGTTAGCCAAAAAGTATCTTCGAAAAACGGTTAGGTTAAGTTTCAGAGTTGCTTCTAATGTACCGAAGCTGGAATTAGACATAATTTCACTCTCACAACATTATGGCTGGTTGGAGACAGTCCGAACCACAAATACCGGGTCCATGGTTCTGGCCATATACTGGGGGGACGGGGACAACTCCCATTAACCCCTGACTATACCGGGGATACGCTTATCACAATGCCTTTCTGGTCTGTGCTGAAGCAGGGCATTCTAGCAGCCAAGTGGCTTGACCTTTATTAGTGAGCCTGGTTACCCCCTCTCGGAACCACAGACTTAGAAATCGCCAGCTCATATACAGTGCATAAAATATATTTATATATATACCCTTATACACCATTTTAATAAAAAATATCACAAAATTCTTCTAAGTCCCTTGGGAAGAGTGAAAGACGCGCACGTTCATTTTCAGAGCTCCTAGACCTTCCTATAAGAAGTTAGCCAAAAAGTAGCTTCGAAAAACGCTTAGGTTAAGTTTCAGAGTTGCTTCTAATGTACTGAAGCTGGACTTAGACATAATTTCACTCTCACAACATTATGGCTGGTTGGAGAAAGTCCGAACCACAAATACCGGGTCCATGGTTCTGGCCATACACTGGGGGGACGGGGACGACTCCCATTAACCCCTGACTATACCGGGGATACGCGTATCACAATGCCTTACTGGTCTGTGCTGAAGCAGGGCATTCTGGCAGCCAAGTGGCTTGACCTTTATTAGTGAGCCTGGTTACCCCCTCTCGGAACCACAGACTTAGAAATCGCCAGCTCATATACAGTGCATAAAATATATTTATATACAGTATATACCCTTATACACCATTTAAATAAAAAATATCACAAAATTCTTCTAAGTCCCTCGGGAAGAGTGAAAGACGCGCACGTTCATTTTCAGAGCTCCTAGACCTTCCTATAAGAAGTTAGCCAAAAAGTATCTTCGAAAAACGGTTAGGTTAAGTTTCAGAGTTGCTTCTAATGTACCGAAGCTGGAATTAGACATAATTTCACTCTCACAACATTATGGCTGGTTGGAGACAGTCCGAACCACAAATACCGGGTCCATGGTTCTGGCCATATACTGGGGGGACGGGGACGACTCCCATTAACCCCTGACTATACCGGGGATACGCTTATCACAATGCCTTTCTGGTCTGTGCTGAAGCAGGGCATTCTAGCAGCCAAGTGGCTTGACCTTTATTAGTGAGCCTGGTTACCCCCTCTCGGAACCACAGACTTAGAAATCGCCAGCTCATATACAGTGCATAAAATATATTTATATATATACCCTTATACACCATTTTAATAAAAAATATCACAAAATTCTTCTAAGTCCCTCGGGAAGAGTGAAAGACGCGCACGTTCATTTTCAGAGCTCCTAGACCTTCCTATAAGAAGTTAGCCAAAAAGTAGCTTCGAAAAACGGTTAGGTTAAGTTTCAGAGTTCCTTCTAATGTACCGAAGCTGGAATTAGACATAATTTCACTCTCACAACATTATGGCTGGTTGGAGACAGTCCGAACCACAAGTACTGGGTCCATGGTTCTGGGCGTATACTGGGGGGACGGGGACGACTCCCATTAACCCCTGACTATACCGGGGATACGCTTATCACAATGCCTTTCTGGTCTGTGCTGAAGCAGGGCATTCTGGCAGCCAATTGGCTTGACTTTTATTAGTGAGCCTGGTTACCCCCTCTCGGAACCACAGACTTAGAAATCGCTAGCTCATATACAGTGCATAAAATATATTTATATATATACCCTTATACACCATTTTAATAAAAAATATCACAAAATTCTTCTAAGTCCCTCGGGAAGAGTGAAAGACGCGCACGTTCATTTTCAGAGCTCCTAGACCTTCCTATAAGAAGTTAGCCAAAAAGTAGCTTCGAAAAACGGTTAAGTTTCAGAGTTGCTTCTAATGTACCGAAGCTGGAATTAGACATAATTTCACTCTCACAACATTATGGCTGGTTGGAGACAGTCCGAACCACAAGTACTGGGTCCATGGTTCTGGGTGTATACTGGGGGGACGGGGACGACTCCCATTAACCCCTGACTATACCGGGGATACGCTTATCACAATGCCTTTCTGGTCTGTGCTGAAGCAGGGCATTCTGGCAGCCAATTGGCTTGACTTTTATTAGTGAGCCTGGTTACCCCCTCTCGGAACCACAGACTTAGAAATCGCCAGCTCATATACAGTGCATAAAATATATTTATATATATACCCTTATACATCATTTTAATAAAAAATATCACAAAATTCTTCTAAGTCCCTCGGGAAGAGTGAAAGACGCGCACGTTCATTTTCAGAGCTCCTAGACCTTCCTATAAGAAGTTAGCCAAAAAGTAGCTTCGAAAAACGCTTAGGTTAAGTTTCAGAGTTGCTTCTAATGTACTGAAGCTGGACTTAGACATAATTTCACTCTCACAACATTATGGCTGGTTGGAGAAAGTCCGAACCACAAATACCGGGTCCATGGTTCTGGCCATACACTGGGGGGACGGGGACGACTCCCATTAACCCCTGACTATACCGGGGATACGCGTATCACAATGCCTTACTGGTCTGTGCTGAAGCAGGGCATTCTGGCAGCCAAGTGGCTTGACCTTTATTAGTGAGCCTGGTTACCCCCTCTCGGAACCACAGACTTAGAAATCGCCAGCTCATATACAGTGCATAAAATATATTTATATACAGTATATACCCTTATACACCATTTAAATAAAAAATATCACAAAATTCTTCTAAGTCCCTCGGGAAGAGTGAAAGACGCGCACGTTCATTTTCAGAGCTCCTAGACCTTCCTATAAGAAGTTAGCCAAAAAGTAGCTTCGAAAAACGCTTAGGTTAAGTTTCAGAGTTGCTTCTAATGTACTGAAGCTGGACTTAGACATAATTTCACTCTCACAACATTATGGCTGGTTGGTGAAAGTCCGAACCACAAATACCGGGTCCATGGTTCTGGCCATATACTGGGGGGACGGGGACGACTCCCATTAACCCCTGACTATACCGGGGATACGCGTATCACAATGCCTTACTGGTCTGTGCTGAAGCAGGGCATTCTGGCAGCCAAGTGGCTTGACCTTTATTAGTGAGCCTGGTTACCCCCTCTCGGAACCACAGACTTAGAAATCGCCAGCTCATATACAGTGCATAAAATATATTTATATACAGTATATACCCTTATACACCATTTAAATAAAAAATATCACAAAATTCTTCTAAGTCCCTCGGGAAGAGTGAAAGACGCGCACGTTCATTTTCAGAGCTCCTAGACCTTCCTATAAGAAGTTAGCCAAAAAGTAGCTTCGAAAAACGCTTAGGTTAAGTTTCAGAGTTGCTTCTAATGTACCGAAGCTGGACTTAGACATAATTTCACTCTCACAACATTATGGCTGGTTGGAGACAGTCCGAACCACAAATACCGGGTCCATGGTTCTGGCCATATACTGGGGGGACGGGGACGACTCCCATTAACCCCTGACTATACCGGGGATACGCTTATCACAATGCCTTACTGGTCTGTGCTGAAGCAGGGCATTCTGGCAGCCAAGTTGCTTGACCTTTATTAGTGAGCCTGGTTATCCCCTCTCGGAACCACAGACTTAGAAATCGCCAGCTCATATACAGTGCATAAAATATATTTATACTGTATATATACCCTTATACACCATTTTAATAAAAAATATCACAAAATTCTTCTAAGTCCCTCGGGAACAGTGAAAGACGCGCACGTTCATTTTCAGAGCTCCTTGACCTTCCTATAAGAAGTTAGTCAAAAAGTAGCTTCGAAAAACGCTTAGGTTAAGTTTCAGAGTTGCTTCTAATGTACCAAAGCTGGACTTAGACATAATTTCACTCTCACAACATTATGGCTGGTTGGAGACAGTCCGAACCACAATTACCGGGTCCATGGTTCTGGGCGTATACTGGGGGGACGGGGACGACTCCCATTAACCCCTGACTATACCGGGGATACGCGTATCACAATGCCTTACTGGTCTGTGCTGAAGCAGGGCATTCTGGCAGCCAAGTGGCTTGACCTTTATTAGTGAGCCTGGTTACCCCCTCTCGGAACCACAGACTTAGAAATCGCCAGCTCATATACAGTGCATAAAATATATTTATATACAGTATATACCCTTATACACCATTTAAATAAAAAATATCACAAAATTCTTCTAAGTCCCTCGGGAAGAGTGAAAGACGCGCACGTTCATTTTCAGAGCTCCTAGACCTTCCTATAAGAAGTTAGCCAAAAAGTATCTTCGAAAAACGGTTAGGTTAAGTTTCAGAGTTGCTTCTAATGTACCGAAGCTGGAATTAGACATAATTTCACTCTCACAACATTATGGCTGGTTGGAGACAGTCCGAACCACAAATACCGGGTCCATGGTTCTGGCCATATACTGGGGGGACGGGGACGACTCCCATTAACCCCTGACTATACCGGGGATACGCTTATCACAATGCCTTTCTGGTCTGTGCTGAAGCAGGGCATTCTGGCATCAAAGTAGCTTGACCTTTATTAGTGAGCCTGGTTACCCCCTCTCGGAACCACAGACTTAGAAATCGCTAGCTCATATACAGTGCATAAAATATATTTATATATATACCCTTATACACCATTTTAATAAAAAATATCACAAAATTCTTCTAAGTCCCTCGGGAAGAGTGAAAGACGCGCACGTTCATTTTCAGAGCTCCTAGACCTTCCTATAAGAAGTTAGCCAAAAAGTAGCTTCGAAAAACGGTTAAGTTTCAGAGTTGCTTCTAATGTACCGAAGCTGGAATTAGACATAATTTCACTCTCACAACATTATGGCTGGTTGGAGACAGTCCGAACCACAAGTACTGGGTCCATGGTTCTGGGTGTATACTGGGGGGACGGGGACGACTCCCATTAACCCCTGACTATACCGGGGATACGCTTATCACAATGCCTTTCTGGTCTGTGCTGAAGCAGGGCATTCTGGCAGCCAATTGGCTTGACTTTTATTAGTGAGCCTGGTTACCCCCTCTCGGAACCACAGACTTAGAAATCGCCAGCTCATATACAGTGCATAAAATATATTTATATATATACCCTTATACATCATTTTAATAAAAAATATCACAAAATTCTTCTAAGTCCCTCGGGAAGAGTGAAAGACGCGCACGTTCATTTTCAGAGCTCCTAGACCTTCCTATAAGAAGTTAGCCAAAAAGTAGCTTCGAAAAACGCTTAGGTTAAGTTTCAGAGTTGCTTCTAATGTACTGAAGCTGGACTTAGACATAATTTCACTCTCACAACATTATGGCTGGTTGGAGAAAGTCCGAACCACAAATACCGGGTCCATGGTTCTGGCCATACACTGGGGGGACGGGGACGACTCCCATTAACCCCTGACTATACCGGGGATACGCGTATCACAATGCCTTACTGGTCTGTGCTGAAGCAGGGCATTCTGGCAGCCAAGTGGCTTGACCTTTATTAGTGAGCCTGGTTACCCCCTCTCGGAACCACAGACTTAGAAATCGCCAGCTCATATACAGTGCATAAAATATATTTATATACAGTATATACCCTTATACACCATTTAAATAAAAAATATCACAAAATTCTTCTAAGTCCCTCGGGAAGAGTGAAAGACGCGCACGTTCATTTTCAGAGCTCCTAGACCTTCCTATAAGAAGTTAGCCAAAAAGTAGCTTCGAAAAACGCTTAGGTTAAGTTTCAGAGTTGCTTCTAATGTACTGAAGCTGGACTTAGACATAATTTCACTCTCACAACATTATGGCTGGTTGGAGAAAGTCCGAACCACAAATACCGGGTCCATGGTTCTGGCCATATACTGGGGGGACGGGGACGACTCCCATTAACCCCTGACTATACCGGGGATACGCGTATCACAATGCCTTACTGGTCTGTGCTGAAGCAGGGCATTCTGGCAGCCAAGTGGCTTGACCTTTATTAGTGAGCCTGGTTACCCCCTCTCGGAACCACAGACTTAGAAATCGCCAGCTCATATACAGTGCATAAAATATATTTATATACAGTATATACCCTTATACACCATTTAAATAAAAAATATCACAAAATTCTTCTAAGTCCCTCGGGAAGAGTGAAAGACGCGCACGTTCATTTTCAGAGCTCCTAGACCTTCCTATAAGAAGTTAGCCAAAAAGTAGCTTCGAAAAACGCTTAGGTTAAGTTTCAGAGTTGCTTCTAATGTACCGAAGCTGGACTTAGACATAATTTCACTCTCACAACATTATGGCTGGTTGGAGACAGTCCGAACCACAAATACCGGGTCCATGGTTCTGGCCATATACTGGGGGGACGGGGACGACTCCCATTAACCCCTGACTATACCGGGGATACGCTTATCACAATGCCTTACTGGTCTGTGCTGAAGCAGGGCATTCTGGCAGCCAAGTTGCTTGACCTTTATTAGTGAGCCTGGTTATCCCCTCTCGGAACCACAGACTTAGAAATCGCCAGCTCATATACAGTGCATAAAATATATTTATACTGTATATATACCCTTATACACCATTTTAATAAAAAATATCACAAAATTCTTCTAAGTCCCTCGGGAACAGTGAAAGACGCGCACGTTCATTTTCAGAGCTCCTTGACCTTCCTATAAGAAGTTAGTCAAAAAGTAGCTTCGAAAAACGCTTAGGTTAAGTTTCAGAGTTGCTTCTAATGTACCAAAGCTGGACTTAGACATAATTTCACTCTCACAACATTATGGCTGGTTGGAGACAGTCCGAACCACAATTACCGGGTCCATGGTTCTGGGCGTATACTGGGGGGACGGGGACGACTCCCATTAACCCCTGACTATACCGGGGATACGCTTATCACAATGCCTTTCTGGTCTGTGCTGAAGCAGGGCATTCTGGCAGCCAATTGGCTTGACTTTTATTAGTGAGCCTGGTTACCCCCTCTCGGAACCACAGACTTAGAAATCGCCAGCTCATATACAGTGCATAAAATATATTTATATATATACCCTTATACATCATTTTAATAAAAAATATCACAAAATTCTTCTAAGTCCCTCGGGAAGAGTGAAAGACGCGCACGTTCATTTTCAGAGCTCCTAGACCTTCCTATAAGAAGTTAGCCAAAAAGTAGCTTCGAAAAACGCTTAGGTTAAGTTTCAGAGTTGCTTCTAATGTACTGAAGCTGGACTTAGACATAATTTCACTCTCACAACATTATGGCTGGTTGGAGAAAGTCCGAACCACAAATACCGGGTCCATGGTTCTGGCCATACACTGGGGGGACGGGGACGACTCCCATTAACCCCTGACTATACCGGGGATACGCGTATCACAATGCCTTACTGGTCTGTGCTGAAGCAGGGCATTCTGGCAGCCAAGTGGCTTGACCTTTATTAGTGAGCCTGGTTACCCCCTCTCGGAACCACAGACTTAGAAATCGCCAGCTCATATACAGTGCATAAAATATATTTATATACAGTATATACCCTTATACACCATTTAAATAAAAAATATCACAAAATTCTTCTAAGTCCCTCGGGAAGAGTGAAAGACGCGCACGTTCATTTTCAGAGCTCCTAGACCTTCCTATAAGAAGTTAGCCAAAAAGTAGCTTCGAAAAACGCTTAGGTTAAGTTTCAGAGTTGCTTCTAATGTACTGAAGCTGGACTTAGACATAATTTCACTCTCACAACATTATGGCTGGTTGGAGAAAGTCCGAACCACAAATACCGGGTCCATGGTTCTGGCCATATACTGGGGGGACGGGGACGACTCCCATTAACCCCTGACTATACCGGGGATACGCGTATCACAATGCCTTACTGGTCTGTGCTGAAGCAGGGCATTCTGGCAGCCAAGTGGCTTGACCTTTATTAGTGAGCCTGGTTACCCCCTCTCGGAACCACAGACTTAGAAATCGCCAGCTCATATACAGTGCATAAAATATATTTATATACAGTATATACCCTTATACACCATTTAAATAAAAAATATCACAAAATTCTTCTAAGTCCCTCGGGAAGAGTGAAAGACGCGCACGTTCATTTTCAGAGCTCCTAGACCTTCCTATAAGAAGTTAGCCAAAAAGTAGCTTCGAAAAACGCTTAGGTTAAGTTTCAGAGTTGCTTCTAATGTACCGAAGCTGGACTTAGACATAATTTCACTCTCACAACATTATGGCTGGTTGGAGACAGTCCGAACCACAAATACCGGGTCCATGGTTCTGGCCATATACTGGGGGGACGGGGACGACTCCCATTAACCCCTGACTATACCGGGGATACGCTTATCACAATGCCTTACTGGTCTGTGCTGAAGCAGGGCATTCTGGCAGCCAAGTTGCTTGACCTTTATTAGTGAGCCTGGTTATCCCCTCTCGGAACCACAGACTTAGAAATCGCCAGCTCATATACAGTGCATAAAATATATTTATACTGTATATATACCCTTATACACCATTTTAATAAAAAATATCACAAAATTCTTCTAAGTCCCTCGGGAACAGTGAAAGACGCGCACGTTCATTTTCAGAGCTCCTTGACCTTCCTATAAGAAGTTAGTCAAAAAGTAGCTTCGAAAAACGCTTAGGTTAAGTTTCAGAGTTGCTTCTAATGTACCAAAGCTGGACTTAGACATAATTTCACTCTCACAACATTATGGCTGGTTGGAGACAGTCCGAACCACAATTACCGGGTCCATGGTTCTGGGCGTATACTGGGGGGACGGGGACGACTCCCATTAACCCCTGACTATACCGGGGATACGCTTATCACAATGCCTTTCTGGTCTGTGCTGAAGCAGGGCATTCTGGCAGCCAAGTGGCTTGACCTTTATTAGTGAGCCTGGTTACCCCCTCTCGGAACCACAGACTTAGAAATCGCCAGCTCATATACAGTGCATAAAATATATTTATATATATACCCTTATACACCATTTTAATAAAAAATATCACAAAATTCTTCTAAGTCCCTCGGGAAAAGTAAAAGACGCGCACGTTCATTTTCAGAGCTCCTAGACCTTCCTATAAGAAGTTAGCCAAAAAGTATCTTCGAAAAACGGTTAGGTTAAGTTTCAGAGTTGCTTCTAATGTACCGAAGCTGGAATTAGACATAATTTCACTCTCACAACATTATGGCTGGTTGGAGACAGTCCGAACCACAAATACCGGGTCCATGGTTCTGGCCATATACTGGGGGGACGGGGACGACTCCCATTAACCCCTGACTATACCGGGGATACGCTTATCACAATGCCTTTCTGGTCTGTGCTGAAGCAGGGCATTCTGGCAGCCAATTGGCTTGACTTTTATTAGTGAGCCTGGTTACCCCCTCTCGGAACCACAGACTTAGAAATCGCCAGCTCATATACAGTGCATAAAATATATTTATATATATACCATTATACATCATTTTAATAAAAAATATCACAAAATTCTTCTAAGTCCCTCGGGAATAGTGAAAGACGTGCACGTTCATTTTCAGAGCTCCTAGACCTTCCTATAAGAAGTTAGCCAAAAAGTAGCTTCGAAAAACGCTTAGGTTAAGTTTCAGAGTTGCTTCTAATGTACTGAAGCTGGACTTAGACATAATTTCACTCTCACAACATTATGGCTGGTTGGAGACAGTCCGAACCACAAATACCGGGTCCATGGTTCTGGCCATATACTGGGGGGACGGGGACGACTCCCATTAACCCCTGACTATACCGGGGATACGCGTATCACAATGCCTTACTGGTCTGTGCTGAAGCAGGGCATTCTGGCAGCCAAGTTGCTTGACCTTTATTAGTGAGCCTGGTTACCCCCTCTCGGAACCACAGACTTAGAAATCGCCAGCTCATATACAGTGCATAAAATATATTTATATATATACCCTTATACACCATTTTAATAAAAAATATCACAAAATTCTTCTAAGTCCCTCGGGAACAGTGAAAGACGCGCACGTTCATTTTCAGAGCTCCTAGACCTTCCTATAAGAAGTTAGTCAAAAAGTAGCTTCGAAAAACGCTTAGGTTAAGTTTCAGAGTTGCTTCTAATGTACCAAAGCTGGACTTAGACATAATTTCACTCTCACAACATTATGGCTGGTTGGAGACAGTCCGAACTACAAATACCGGGTCCATGGTTCTGGCCATATACTTGGGGGACGGGGACGACTCCCATTAACCCCTGACTATCCCGGGGATATGCTTATCACAATGCCTTTCTGGTCTGTGCTGAAGCAAGGCATTCTGGCAGCCAATTGGCTTGACTTTTATTACTGAGCCTGGTTACCCCCTCTCGGAACCACAGACTTAGAAATCGCCAGCTCATATACAGTGCATAAAATATATTTATATATATACCATTATACATCATTTTAATAAAAAATATCACAAAATTCTTCTAAGTCCCTCGGGAATAGTGAAAGACGTGCACGTTCATTTTCAGAGCTCCTAGACCTTCCTATAAGAAGTTAGCCAAAAAGTAGCTTCGAAAAACGCTTAGGTTAAGTTTCAGAGTTGCTTCTAATGTACTGAAGCTGGACTTAGACATAATTTCACTCTCACAACATTATGGCTGGTTGGAGACAGTCCGAACCACAAATACCGGGTCCATGGTTCTGGCCATATACTGGGGGGGGGGGACGACTCCCATTAACCCCTGACTATACCGGGGATACGCTTATCACAATGCCTTTCTGGTCTGTGCTGAAGCAAGGCAATCTGGCAGCC